>NW_017619273.1:8975402-9575402 GCF_001879475.1 Ipomoea nil | reverse complement strand
GGCAAAGAAGCAAGATGTTCAGAAAATGAATAAATTCGAAGGAATTTATTTTGGATCAGCTTACATGCCACAAGAGTCCAAAATTGCCTGAAGATTTTTGATCAGAACGGAAAATTATTTATGAAGACATGAATATAAAAACTTATCCTAGAAATAAATTCTATCAGATGAATTTATTTCAAAGATTCGTTGGATATTCAAATTGACAACAAAAATAATATTTTAAGAAACAACTTGAAAATCAAGTTGAGATAAAATATTATTTTGTCAGGCAAGTTGACAATCAAATCAAAATTGAAGATCTACTATTGTCAACAATATCAGGCTATGAAGATTCAAATTTCAAACATCAAATTATCCCACTCCAACGGATATATTTGATTGCCTATAAAAAGCCATGAAGACAAGCAGAGATAGAGGTGCAATACACACGGATAAACAAAGTGCAAAATTCAAAAGTGCAAGTACTCAAATATTCTTAGAGACTTTGTCTGAATAGTCTCAAATTTAGTTAGAGAGAGATACAATTACCTTTGTATTTGTAATTGTAAAAAGAGTATAGCTGTGTGCAAAATACTCTAATGAGTGTAGTTGTGTGCAAAACACTCGTAGTTGCTAAGTGTAGCTGTGTGCAAGACACTTAGTTGGCGTTGAGTATAACTGTGTGCGAAATACTCGGAGTTGAGTGTAGCTGTGTGCGAGACACTCGGAGTTGGGTGTAGCTGTGTGCAAGACATCCGGAAGAAGTGCTTGTGTAGCGCTTATTCACTATTGTAACTGTGTGTGGAAAATAGTGAATTACTCCTAGAAGTGAATGGAGTAAAGTGGACTAGGAAGATTACGCCACTTCCGAACCACTATAAATTGCCTCTCTCATTTACATACCGCACTTACATAATTTGCTCTATTTATCTATCTTATCCGACTAACCCGTTTACTATTCACAGTTAATCTTAATCATCCGGGTTTAGTGTGTTTTCACGTATGCATGTGACTCAAACTTCTCGAGCTTAAATATTGGAATATTCTAAGCAAGTTTGACGTGTTGCATGTAACGTTCGTCACACGGTCGACGTGACACGATATTTATATACAATCTTGAATATTATTGTTATATATTGAGTGAACCATCTCCTTTATATATTCAAGATACCTCTGTCACTTTACATATCATCTGTACCCTTCTTACATGCGCATTTAAATTATCGGTTGGGCGTAACTCTTTACATACTATTATTCCGCTGTGCAGTTCAAACTTACTCTATTTTACTTGTTACTTAGAGTTGAAGTTACCAAAGAGTTATTTATTTTGAAAAAGCTTGAAAGTCTATTCACCCCCCCCCCCCCCCCCTCTAGACTTTCACCACCCTATCGGGACCAACAATATTTATACTAACGTATACGTTTTGATAATAAGAGTTTGTTTTTGAAAGCGAAGTGGAGAGCTCAATCTGTCACCAAGGATCTCCCAAGGAGTTCACCGACACAGGTAGCGGATCATTGAAGAGAAGTTTGTTGGATGAATTGTCATCCACACAAAGCTCTAAAAAGACAAGAGATATAACTGTCAAGAAAGAAAAGCTGGCTTGATGTGTCGTTTTACGTTTCTAAACATTTTGAACGCTTTGTGTCCTGATGTTTTGGGTATATGTAGGTTGAATCCAATAATGGCACACTATGTCTTTATGCCAAATTGAATTTCTATCTCTGACTTTTACGCTAGAAATGACATGGTTTCTAAGGTTTTGAGGTTGGTTGTTTGGCATCTAATTAACTTTATGATCTATTATAACCATAACATATTTCTATGCGGGTTAGGTTGACTGAACAGGTCTCATGTTGACTGACCAAGACCTATTGCTGGAAGAATCTTCAACAACCAAACCTAGATAGACTTTGAGTTTTTTGGTTTATTAGGGGGTATAAGGAATGCACCAGAGTTTCTAGCTATGTGATGTACTAAGCTAAGATTATGATCAATAAAAGCATCTATGTTTCTATAATTTGTAAGCCAAGACCACTTGCCTTAAATGTAGTGATTCATATATTAATTATGCTGGATCGAATTACCTATGGATCCATAGCAATCTTCTTGGCTGATCCATCATAAGATCTTTAACACAACATGGTTGTCCATTCTCTTAACCTGTACGTAGTTAAGATTAAAAAAAAAAAATAGTCAATCTTACATATTAACAACCAAAGTATTAAATTAGAGTAAAAGACATTTTTAGTCCTAAATTTATAGTGGCTTGGACAATTTTAGTCCTTTATAAAAAAAATTTGCCATTTTATAGACAGAGTTATTGTGGCGAGGACATTTTTTGTCCTCCGTCTATATTTTTGTTAGATAACCGTCTAAGAGAGGGGTAATTACGTCAATTTAGGCTATCTCCTTCTATCTATTATATCTATGTGTATTTTTTATTCTTCTCGGTCATAATTCGAAGGAGTAGGAGAGTCCAAGTTGCAGTTGTACGAAGAAATTGCCGGAGAATCGAAGCCGTCAAACACACATAGATATAATAGATAGAAGGAGATAGCCTAAATTGACGTAATTGTCCCTCTCTCATACGGTTATCTAACAGAAATATAGACGGAGGACCAAAAATGTCCTCGCCACAATAACTCTGTCCATAAAATGGCAATTTTTTTTATAAAGGACTAAAATTGTCCAAGCCACTATAAGTCTAGGACCAAAAATGTCTTTTACTCATTAAATTATGTACGACTAAAAGTAGGACTAAAAGTGGTACTATTATAATATGTGAGATCTAAATATAAAAAATTGTTTTGTCAGGGACTAAAAATGAAAATGTCACTAAAATAGGGGAACCAAAATGATAATCAATTATAAAGATTCGTTAATAAGCTCAAATGGTACAAAAAATTCTTTTGTGCCCTTGGAAGGATGCTATATGGGAACGTTTGGATCAGTTTACAGTCCTTATTCCCATCTTTTAAGCTTGATATGACAATCTCTAACTGTAAGGTTTTGAGGTTGGCTGTTTGACATCTAATTAACTTTATGATCTATTATAAACATAACATATTTCTATGCAGGTTAGGTTGATTGAACATGTCTCATGTTCACTGACCAAGACCTATTGCTGGAAGAATCTTCAACAACCAAACCTAGATAGACTTTGAGTTTTTTGGTTTACTATGGGGTATCAAGGAATGTACCTGAGTTTCTAGCTATGTGATGTACTAAGCTAAGATTATGATTAATAAAATCATCTATGTTTCTATAATTTGTAAGCCAAGACTACTTGCCTTAAATGTAGTGATTCATATATATGCAACAACAGTTACATTCAGAAATGGTATGAAAACAAAGAAACAAAGTGAAAGCATGAGAAATACAAATCATCAGGCTTTTGCATTTTTATCACAAGCATAAAGCAAATGCAGATTGAAGAAGCACAAGAATTTAGTTTGCAGCTAATCCTTTAAGAATTAATTTCTAACAGGTAAAAAGACACTTCAAAACTGGAGATACTATACAAACAGAGCCTCTTCTCCCCTCCCTGCTGACAAATTTCTCATCCATTTGCATATCATAAGTTCACTCAGGAAGAAGAAAACACTTTGGTATAGTGCTAATCAACAACTCATATTCTTCCCTTCAGTAATTCCTCTAGCAATAATATCGTCTATTTAAGACACGGCCAAGAGTGGCCAATGCATCATTAAATTTACGAATTTTAAGCAAACCCCTGATCATGCCCTCCTCATCGTTTGAGAACTCTGCTTCCTTCATGATCATGACAATGAACTTAACTATAGCCTCCTCTCTGGCTAAAGAGAAAAGCCTTACCGCCAAAATTGAGAATAAAGAGAACTCAGGTACATGTCCTTTCTTCATCATCTACATTTTCACAAATTGAGTGCATAGAAAAATTTTGAACCACTTAATAACATCTTTTAGAGTTCCAAGAATACAATAATACACAAAACTATTTATTGCATATAAATATTATAAAACTGTTCTGATTCCATATCAGAACTGTATATATAAACCCTATTAGTTGATGAAAAATACTTTACATTATGCTACTTTCACATTGAGGTGCAGTAATATGAAAAAAAAAATCACATCTTCAACCGTGATTGGGAAGAAGAGGAAACAACAACAAAAGAATAAAGGTTGGTTCATCTTTATTTGCTATTAAAAATTAAGTATTTGACTACCTTACTGTAAGTATCACATATTGTAATCTTAGTGCTATAAAAACTAAATAAAAGTTTAGGCATTTGACTACCTTACCTGTAAGTATCCCAGGATTTCCAGAAATAGTGCTCATTACAACTAGATTTTATAGTACAGCTCGCACCAAAACAGATCAAAAAAAATTGTTATTATATTAAACAATTTAAAATATTTTTATTTTTTCTAGATACATAGAGAAATTACAGAACACAAATTGTTAAAAACTAAATACACACAGTAAAATGAAAACATCCAAGAAAAAGATTAAGCCTAGATCTGCAAAATAGGAAGGAGATTAAGATGACTTTCTCACTGATACCATATGATAGCCTATGATATTCTTTTCTAGAAATCAACATGCGGACCTTTGATTTTAGAGCAGAATTGTTAAAAACTAACTACATACAGTAAAATGAACACATCCAAGAAAAAGATTAAGACTAGATCTGCAAACTAGGAAGGAGATTAAGATGGATTTCTCACCGATTTAGCCAGAGGGTACAGTGAGAAGGGAGAACACTGTAGAGGATTCATCAACCTTGCCGAGTAGATTCGAGGATGGAGATTATTCTACATTTCGCACCGACCCAACAAGAGTGTACAGCGTCCAAGTAGCTCACTAAAAGATGGGTTTATGCTCTAAAATGGAAAGCTTAAATGAACTTTCGAGAGTGAAAAATGAAGAGAGGTGAGAGGATCTGAAATACTTGTGTTACAGAGAGGAAGGAAGAAATGGTGATGGATTAGGGCTTCAACTACTCATATCTGTAGTGAACTTTCTAGGTTGAATTTAGAGAGAGTGTGTACTTGATATTTCCGAGTAGAGTACACGAGAGTGCAGCTCAAACTTTCCAAGTAGAGTTGAACTTAGAGAGAGTTAAGAGAATATGGAAATTGAAGAGAGAGAGTGGGAATTCACTTTGATGGGAGGAATGAAGAAATGGTGATGGATTAGGAAATTGCGTTTGAAGTTTGAACAAGTTATTGTATCTTATGGCCACCATAGTGAAATTTGTTACTTCGTATTCTTTTTCCTTGGATATTATGGTTGCTACACATGTTTTCATATTTTTTTATATATGGTGGTTCAATGTTTGGGCAAATTATGTTTTCAAAAAAAATGTTTGGGCAAATTATTGTGTGGATCATGGTCCACATAGTGTTGTATGGACCATATACGAAAATACATTTTTAATATGAGTTTTTTCCCAAAATGGTCCTTCGACTATCGCTTATTCTCAATTTTGCATTTTGACTTTTAATTGCACCCAATGTGGTCCCTTGACTTTTATAAACTCCCCCAAATTGGTCCTCCGTTAGAAATTCCATCTATTGAGTGTTAAAATGAAGGGCATTTTTGTCCATTCACCTATTATATGCCTAATATACTCTAAAAAATAGTCGAGGGACCATTTTGAGAATAGTCGAGGGATCATTTTGAGAAAAACTCATTTATTTATTTCCATTTTTTAACACTATCAAATTAGAATTTCTATACATTTTTTTCTTACAAATATAAATAGTTAAAATCCACAATCAAATCTCAAAATTTTAAACGTTCTCTACAATTTTTTTCCTTTTGTCTAAACGTACAAATTTTTCCCCTATCGCTATCAAGTTTTACAATAAATTTCGTAACATTCATAAATACTCTCTCACACACACACACACACACACACACACACACACACACACACACACACACACACACACACACACACACACACACACATATATATATATATATATATATATATATATATATATATATATATATATATATATATATATATATATATATATCTAAAAACATAATAAGTGTCAATACAAGTTATGTCCTTGATTTTTGTCCATTTTTTATATGCTAATAAATGTGTACATTGTGCTTTAATTGTTGTACATTCATTTGCATTGGACAAAATCACCCTTACACCGTTATAACACCGTTAGTTTTTAATATATCTACCAATCTTACCATACACCTACATCTATCATATCTTTTTTCTATTTTTAATTGTCATTTTATTAAAATTATCATATAACAATTAATTTAATTATAAATTATATTTTAATTAAATATTTATATGAATGTTAAATTATATATGTGTACCATATATATATATATATATATATATATATATATATATATATATATATATATATATATATATATATATATATATATATATATATGTATATTATTTGTGTATTCATATCAATATATCATATATGTGAGTGTTAGCTTAGTATTATTTGTAAAGTATAATTTTTTTTTTTGTTTTAATCACTATATTATTCAAATATATGATAATTCAAAAGTATCATCAGTTTAAGAAATTGCAAAACATAATTTTAACTAATTTTTTAAATTTTGTTACTTACAAATATTTTAATATTGGGCATAAGTTTTCGCGTATCGTGCGTACAAAATGCTAGTGTATATATATATATATATATATATATATATATATATATATATATATATATATATATATAAAATCATATTAAAACTTCAAAAGACAATCAATCACTATATATTACATTAAATATTATTTTTATAGTTAAAATGAAATTATTATTTTTTTTACGTACTATGGTAAACAAGTTTAAATTTCAAATTTAAGTTTATTAACATTCATATATAAAATACAAACAAACTTCAAAATGACAAGAACTTGTAATATTGGTAAATGATGAGACTTTAGGTTTAGAATTGTTTGTTTTGTGCTAATTATTTTTGCATTTGGTTTATTTTACTTGTCCTTTAAGACATAAAATTGATAGCCATAGTTCTAGACTCTCTTTAGCATGATATACTTCTGGGTAGATAGGCATTTGGAAATGGTAGGTATGGTTTGTACTAACTTTGGAATGAATCTAATGGCCTTACAGGCTAAGTTAAGCCAACTTTCCAAAAATATTTTCTAAGATTTTGTCATTGACCGAGAAGTGACGCGTACTTCTGACCGAGAAGTGACGCGTACTTCTCAGTTCGAAGAAGTGCCAGAGCATAGCGATTGATTGTAAAAATAATAATTTTATTTTCAAAAGGCATAATGACCGAGAAGTGAAGAGTACATTTTGGGTGTCTAAACTGATAAAAATAGTAATGTTATTTTCAATGGTAAAAATAATATTTAATATGATACATAGTGATTGATTGTCTATTGAAGTTTTAGTGTGTGTGTGTGTGTGTGAACATAAAAAAGTATATGAGTATTATATTTTTGAAATTTACAGAACTTATTGTAAAACTTGATAGAATTAGAGGAAAAGTTTGTATGTTTAGACAGAAGGAACAAATTTGTATAGAAAATTTAAAATTTTGAGGTTTGATTGTGAATTTTAACTATTTATATTTGTAAAAAAAAATTGTATAGAAACTCTAATTTGATAGTCTTACAAAAATGGAAATAAACAAAAATGAAATAAATAAATGAGTTTTTCTCAAAATGATCCCTCGACTATTCCCAAAATGGTCCCTTGACTATTTTTCAGAGTATATTAGACATATAATAGGTAAATGGATGAAAATGCCCTTCATTTTAACACTCAATAGACGGAATTTCTAACGGAGGACCAATTTGAGGGAGTTTTTAAAAGTCAAGGGACCACATTGGGTGCAATTAAAAGTCGAAATGCAAAATTGAGAATGAGCAATAGTCGAGGGACCATTTTGGGAAAAAACTCTTTTTAATATACTAAACTTTTAATATTCGAATAATGCACTTTTCCTAAATACAATGTACATTTTTAATATACTAAAATTACATTATTTGTGAACTAAATGTACATTATTTTATAATATACAGAATATGGTCCACGTTTTTAATATATTAAAAGTAAACAAACGACATGTAAGTTATACTGTTTTATCAAATCTTACATATTACAATTATTAGTTATTTGACATAGTGATGATAAATTATTGTTATCATGAAAAGCAGGTAACGTGAACAATAGTTCCATTTTATGTGGTTCATCATCGGATGCTAATGCTTGAAATTTAATTCAGATGGATACACCTACCCGAAACTTGAGTGCTGATTTTTGAAGATGTAGTATAAACAACTACAGTTCATGGTAATATGATAATATATTTAGTAGTTTTATATTTTATTTAAATATTTGTAAGCTCATTGGTATACACGATGTAACGGGAAAATGTTATTTGTACAGAGGACTATGCAGATCTTGGGGATCCAACAAATATATATGAGCATTGTAGTGCGCCATTTTGGTTTGAGGAACGTATAAATAAAGTCAAGGTCAATGGTTCTCCAAGATATTCAGGGTGTTGTGTTCATGGGAAGATTAGCTTACCACCAACTACTACACCACTTAAAAAGTTGTTTGATTTGTTCTTTACCATTGGTGAAAAGCATAAATGTTTTTTAGAAAATATTAGATCTTACAAAAACATGTTTTGTTTCACATCAATGGGAGGTAAGATTGACAATTCCATAAACAATGGTAATGCAGCACCCATTTTCAGAATGTATGGTCAAAATTTTCATCTAATAGGCAGTTTATTACCGCCCGATGGTAGCAAGCCGAAATTTGCACAATTATATATACATGGCACCCAGAATGAGATTATCAACCGCATAGGATCGGTGAGGTAGGTTTACTATTGCAACTCAATATTTTAAAATATTATGTAAAATATTTATGTACGCTAACCTAATCTTATTTGTAGGCAAGAAGACGAGAAATCTAACATACACGTCGATGTGGTTGCTGACATTAAGGAGGTTCTAGATGTAAACAATGTTTTGGCCAAATCATTCCGCAATGCTAGGGCAGAGATTGAAGCAAATCCACGTGTAGAGATTAAAATGAGGCTAATTGGGAACAGAACTACTGACGCTAGAACGTATAACTTACCGACAGCGTCAGAAGTCGCAGCCTTAATCGTTGGTGACCTAGATCCATCAATAGGCAATCGGGACATTCTGGTTGAGTCAAAGAGTGGTTTACTAAAACGTATAAGTGAGTTGAATCCATGTTACTTACCAATGCAATATCCTCTCTTATTCCCTTATGGTGAGGACGGGTATAGAGAGGACATTCAGTTTGCTGGGACATCTAATCGTCCTCAGGGTGGCAGGCACCGTGTATCTCCTAGAGAATACTTCGCATTTCGAATCCATGAACGGACAACGGAAGTATCAACTATACTTTACTCCAGGAGATTGTTTCAACAGTTCTTAGTAGATGCGTACACAATAGTTGAATCTGGGGGGCTAATTTACATTAGGACCAACCAGAAAGCACTAAGGTGTGAGGCTTACAAAGGACTCTCAGATGCAGTGACAAGGGGAGAGGTTTATCCTAGCACTTTAGGGAAACGTATAATTTTACCATCTAGCTTTACAGGTGGGGCTAGGTACATGATACAAAATTATCAAGATGCGATGGTCATTTGTAGGTGGATAGGTTATCCGAATCTTTTCATTACATTTACGTGTAATCCAAAGTGGCCGGAAATTCAACGGTATGTTGTCAAGCGAAACTTAAGGGCAGAAGATAGACCTGATATTGTGTGCCGAATATTTAAAATGAAATTGGATTTCCTAATAAAAGAGTTCAAATCCGGAGGAATATTTGGTGTATTTAGAGCAGGTAAAGATATGTTATTGATTAATACTTTTATTCAGAAAAAATATATTAATTAATTAATATAATTCATTATCACTAATTGGATTTTTCATTTTGTCCAGTCATATACACTATTGAATTTCAAAAACGGGGACTTCCTCATGCACACATCTTGCTCTTTTTAGCGAGAAAGGAGGTGAACAGTGCAACTAGCTTCATGGACACTATCATATCAGCTGAAATCCCAGACAAGGAACGTGACAGAGAATATTACAATGTTGTTGCAGAATTCATGATTCATGGACCATGTGGGGCTGCACGGAAAAAATCACCTTGCATGGTCAATGGGCGTTGTTCTAAGCATTTCCCAAAAAGATTTGTTGAATGTTCAAGTTTAGATGAAGATGGCTACCCAATTTATAGGCGACATGATGATGGTATGACCGTAACAAAGAACGGTATGCAATTGGACAATAGATATGTCGTGCCACACAACAGAGCTTTGCTTTTAAAGTACCGAGCACACATGAATGTTGAGTGGTGTAACCAATCCAGGTCCATAAAATACCTTTTCAAGTATGTTAACAAAGGGAATGATCGTGTAACAGCTGAATTATATAGAAATACTGTGGATACGGATGGGAACGAAATAGTAGATGAGATAAATATGTACTACAACTATCGCTATGTTTCTGCATTTGAAGCGACATGGCTCCTACTCAGCTTTGACGTTCAGTATAGGACACCATCGGTTGAAAGGTTAAGCTTCCATCTGCCGGATTGCCAATGCGTAGTGTTCAATGACGACGATAGCGTTACAGAAGTTCTGAACAGGCACACTGTTGGGCAAAGTATGTTTTTATGATGGTTTGAAGCGAATAAAAAATATGGGGATGCCAAGGTGTTGACTTACATTGAGATGCCAAATAAGTTTGATTGGAAGAATGATATTCGAGAGAGGCATCCTAGGAAAAGGGGTTTTTCAATCGATTGTATTTTTTATGTTCCTCCTGGGTGTGGTGAAATATATTATCTTAGATGCCTTTTGAATACATGGCCCTACATGTTTTAAAGACATTTGCACATTTAATGGGATTGAGTACATCACATTTAGAGATGCATGTTATGCACGCGGTTTGTTAGATGATGATAAAGAATACATTGATGTGATTGAAGAAGCAAGTCATTGGTCATCAGCTCATTCGATGCGGAAACTTTTTGTGACATTGTTGATCACCAATTCGTTAAATAGACCGGAAAATGTTTGGAATGAAGTATGGCACCATCTAGCGGAAGATGCACGATTCAACCAACGTAGGTTGCTTCAAAAACCAGGTATGTTATTTGATACATCTTATGTTTCTTAAGTATTTTCTTTGATATAGTTAAGAGCCTTACATTCAATATATACATGTCGTAGATCTTATCTTAAGTGATGATGAGAAGAAGAACATTGCTCTAATTGAGTTGGAAAAGTTGCTACAGATGCACAATAAATCATTGAAAGAGTTTTCACCTATGCCTTTTTTCCAGATTTAGAGCAATCAACGTTAAATGGGAACCGTTTATTGCTTGAGGAGTTATCGTATGATCGTGCAGCCCTTTCTGAAGAGAGTGCTCAATTGACAAACAGATTAACTGATGAACAAAAGAGTTTATACGACACCATTGTTGAAGATGCGTTGAAAATAGTGAGGGGCTTTATTTCGTATACGGATATGGTGGAACAGGTAAAACTTTCCTTTGGCGAGCATTATATGCGACATTGCGATCTAAAGGTGAAATAGTTCTTAATGTTGCTTCGAGTGGTATAGCATCATTACTCCAACCGGGTGGAAGGACTGCACACTCTAGGTTTGCAATACCTATCAATATTACTGAGGATTCAACATGCAACATTACACCCGGTAGTGACTTGGCTGAATTGATTCTTAAAACGAGATTTATAAGTTGGGATGAGGCACCAATGATGCACAAGCATTGCTTTGAAGCGTTAGATAGAACGATGAGAGATTTGTTACGGTTTGTTAACCCGAGGAGTGCACATCAAACTTTCGGCGGGAAAACAGTGGTGTTAAGTGGTGATTTCCGCCAAATATTGCCCGTAGTACCAAAAGGCACAAGGCAAGACATAGTTGCTGCCACCATAAATACATCGTACCTGTGGGATAATTGCAAGGTTTTAAGGTTAACTAAGAATCTTCGCTTGAAAAGTATGAGCGCCAGCACTGAATTGCAACGGCTAGAGAACTTTGCGAAATGGATCGCAGGAATTGGTGACGAGACTATTGGATGTCTAAATGATGGGTCAGTAGAAGATGATATCCCACCAGACATGTTGTTACCGAGTTCCGAAATCCCATTGCAACTGTAGTGGATAACACATTCCCGATGTTTTCGACTAACAACAGTGACAATAGCTTTATAGAAAACCGCGCTATTCTAGCACCAACTCTAGATGTGGTCAATGCTATTAACCAATATATGAGTGATATGCATGTTGCTCAGAGCAAGGATTATTCGAGTTGTGACATGGTCTGTAGTTCTGAATCGAACGATGGCATTCTGGCGTACGTCCACACACCTGAATTTCATAATGGCATATGAGCTTCTGGCATACCTAATCACTCCCTTACCTTGAAGGTTGGCTCACCTGTGATGTTGTTGAGAAACATAAATCACTCTCTAGGGTTGTGTAATGGTACTAGATTGATAGTCACCAAGTTGGTAGAACACGTTATAGAAGAAAAAATATCAACTAGAGATCATGTAGATACTGGGGTGTTGATTCCTCGAATGACTATGACACCCTCAGATCCAAGATTGCATCAAGTTTAAAAGAAGACAATTTCCATTAATGCTCTCATATGCAATGACCATCAATAAAAGTCAGGGACAAACATTATCTCATGTTGGTTTGTTGCTCAAGAAGCCTGTATTCGTGCATGGACAATTATATGTAGCGGCATCTAGAGTAAGTAATCCTAAAGGTCTCAAATTTTTTATTTGTGGTGATTTAGATAATACATGTAGTTCAACCACTAATGTAGTTTATAAGGAGTATTTAACAACCTGTAATTTATATTTCATTTCCATTTTATTTCTTTAACAGTTATTACTTTTTACTTTGCTTACATTTCAAAATGAAATTATTTACAAGAAGATACGCTCAAATGACAATTTCTTAATTTATAATATATAAAACGTAAATTAAATATTCTACAAATTATTTACTGTGCATCGCACGGGTAAGTTACTAGTAATAATAATAATCAGTGTTGCAAAAATCGGGCCTAGGCGCCGATTAATCGGCGCCTAGGCGCTAGGCGGTCGGCCACCTAGGCGCCGATTAATCGTTCTAGGCGCCCTAGGCGGTCCCCAGACGCCTAGCGATTTTTTCAGCATTGATAATAATAAAACGAGTTGTGGATGTAGGACTGTGGGTATTGGGTAGACATATAATAATAATAATAATAATAATAATAATAATAATAATAATAATAATAATAATAATAATTACAACAAAAATCATTTTGAATTTTAAATTATTAAAATTAAAAATAATTTAATAATAATTTTTAAATATAATTTAATTATAGTTAACTAAACTAAAATAATTAACTTATGCTCTAGAAAAAGTATAGATGTTGATTTTAATTTTATAATCATTCATCAATAAGGGCATCCTCAATAGTTGAGGATTTTACCCCAAATTTTTGTGGGCCCAAACATCCACCTCATCATCCACTATCTCACTCAATCACAAAATCTCTTCTTCCCATTAGTTTTAAAATTTTCACAACTTTTTATGGACCCACCATTTTATCTCCCTATTTAATTATTTCTTTATTTATTATTGTTGATAAGTTTGTCAAATTCTAGTCAAAAAGGGATCACCAGGTCATACAAGGATTAGGAATTAGATTCCCAACCTAAATAGGAATAGCAACCCTATTCCTATCTAAACAATATCTCTCGGCCTATAAAAGAAGCTACATCACAACCTCTCAATTCACACTTTCAACACCTATTTGTGAGCACGAGAGTCATTGAGAAGAGATACCCAAATTCTCCTGAAAAGTAGTACAAGTGTTTAGGTTACAATAGATTTGATAGGATATCATATTGTGTAATCCCCGTTCCCTAAACCAAGTGTACTTTGAATATCAAGCTTTTAGTGGATTTAGGCAAATTCTCAATTCGAGAAGTGCCTCGCAGTTTAGGGTTGTTTGCCCAAACTGTGTTATAAATTTATTGTGTCACAACATCAGTTTCAACATACACGTTTCAAACATCTATATTAATTTCAATTGGTATCAGATCGGGTCTGCTTAAGTCATTAGCAGGATCCAAATGGAGTTCCCCAGAGAAGGTCTATCTAACAATAAACCACCGGCCCTACTTGGCACAAACTTTTCCTACTGGAAAGCCCGAATGCAAATATACATTCTAGCACAAGGAGAAGGTGTCTGGAATGCTATAGAAAACGAATGGAAAACTCCAGTCGATGACAAAGGAAATGAAAAACCTAGAACCGATTGGAGTGAAGAAGAGAAAACTGAATATGACTTTAACTCAAAAGCCATGAATGCAATATATGGAGCGGTAAGCGAAGACACTTTTAAGCTAATCGCATCAACCCGCATAGCCAAAATTGCATGGGGTATATTGTGTGATCATCATGAAGGAAACACAACCGTTCGACAATCTAAGCTTCAAATGATACAAACTGAGTTTGAAAACCTGAAAATGGAAGAGGAAGAAAACATCACCCAATTCAGTGCCAGAGTTTTAAGCATATCCGGAGATGCATTCAACCTAGGCGAACCTATACCCGAACATAGGATCGTCAAAAAGGTATTACGCTCACTACCTGGGAGATTCCAAATGAAAGTCACCGCTATCCAAGAAAACAAAGATCTGAACACATACAAACTCAGTGATCTAATAGGAAATCTCCAAACTTATGAACTTGAGATACTGCAAAACCAGAAGAACAATGGTAAAGGAATAGCACTACAATCCAAACAGGAAGAGAACTCGGAAACTGATTCAGAAACCTTGGAACAGTCCATTGCCCTATTGACAAAGAATTTCAACCGAGTTCTCAAAAAGTTCAATAGATCCAGGAATAAAAATTTTCAAAACAGCCAAGGAAATTCTACAAATCAAAAACCATCCAATCCAAAAAGAAGAGACAATACATTCACAGAAGGAATACAGTGCTATGAGTGCAAAGGCTTTGGACACATTCAATCTGAATGTCCACATATTTGAAAAGAAAAAATAAGACATATATAACAACTTTGAGCGATGACTCAGATAGCGAAGAAGATGACAGCAACACAAATTTTGTGGCCTTTACTGCTAGTCATGAAGATAACAACAGTGATGACATGCAAGAATTACTTGAAGCATACACACAATTAAATGCCAAGTGGGAACAAATCATCAAGAAAAACTTAGAGCTCATGGAGGATAACCATTATTTGAAGAATGAAAAGGAACGAATAGAAAAGCAATACGAGGAAACCCATCACGAACTGTTAAATGCAAAAACCAGAGAAGCCAAGTTACTACAGGAAATTAAGGAACTTACCGAAAGGCCCAGGACTCCAAACACGATCACCAGTGAGAATGACCAACCTGAAATACAGGAAGTGTCGAAACAACACTTCCGACATCGAAGAAGAATAAGGTGCTATTATTGTCACAAACTAGGACACATCAAAGCACATTACTACAAGAGACAAAATGATTACTACTACAGACAAAACAACAGAGCATGTCCACCACACAACATAAATAATGGTAAGAAAGTTTGGGTAAGAAAAGACCAATATGTTGCATACACCTCCAAGACAAACAAAGAGCATGATATATGGTATTTTGATAGTGGATGTTCCAGGCATATGACAGGAAATCCAGAAAACTTAGAGGACATCCATTTTAAGGATGAAGGGTATGTTACCTTTGTAGATGGAGGAAAAGGTAAAATTGTTGCAAATGGAACTTTGAGTGTACATGGTTTACCAAAACTATCAAAAGTATTCCTAGTACAAGGGCTGAAAGCAAACTTGATTAGCATAAGTCAACTATGTGAAGATGAACTTAAAGTGGAATTCACAAAAAATAGTTGCAACGTCCTTAATCAGAATCATGAATGTGTTATGATCGGAAGAAAATCCTCAAATAAATGCTACACAAGGGACGGTGATTTATCTTGTCTACAGACAACCATCAATCAAACACAATTATGGCACCAACGGATGGGTCACATAAACTTTCATGACATGAAAAAGGGTTTGAAGAAGGGAGCTTACCGAGGAATTCCAACACTTGACATTGATGAAAACAGAAAATGCGATGCATGTCTTGAAAACAAAATATCCCGAACAGCCCATAAGAAGACCACATGAATACACACTTCTAGAATCCTAGAACTACTCCACATGGACTTATTTGGACCAACTCAGACAGAAAGCATAGGGGGAAAGAGATATGTCTATGTAACAGTTGACGACTATTCAAGATTCACATGGGTAAACTTCCTCAAAGAAAAGTCTGAAGCATTTACAACATTCAAAACTCTCATAATCAAAATCCAGAATGAAAAAGAGGGAAGAATAGGAAAAATCATTCGCCTAAGAAGTGATCATGGAAGGGAATTCGAGAATACAAAATTCAAAGAATACTGCACAGAAAATGGAATTCATCATGAGTTCTCCGCACCAAAAACACCTCAACAAAATGGGGTAGTTGAACGAAAGAATCGAACCATCCAAGAAATGGCAAGAGTTCTTTTAAATCATAAAAGACTTCCATCTAAATTCTGGGCAGAAGCAGTTAACACAGCATGCTACTTGATAAACCGAGTGTTCATACGTAAAGAAATCAACATGACTCCATATCAAATCTGGAAAGGAAGAACACCAAACCTAAAACACACACATGTGTTTGGAAGCAAATGTTATATTCTAAGAGATAGAGAACCATTGGGAAAGTTTGATATCAAAGGAGATGAAGGGATCTTCTTAGGATACTCATCAAACAGCAGGGCATACAGAGTATATAACCTCAGGACAAACACTGTCATGGAATCTATCAATGTTGTGGTCAATGACACAACAAAAGATTTTCCCACAAATGATGAAGAAATAACTGTTGTTGAAACAACAGTTCCAACATCACATAAACAAAAGTCTGAATCAGAGACGTCAGAAAAGGAAGAAACCGTAGACCCTGATGAAGAAGAAGAAATTCTTACCACTAATGAGACCAGGGTACAGAAAAATCATCCAGTAGAAAACATTATAGGAAAACTGAATGAAGGAATCAAAACTAGAGGAAAGAAACGTGACTATCAAAAAATGGAAGAAGGAGACTATGACTACTGCTACACATCAAAAGTTGAACCTAAAAACATCA
This sequence comes from Ipomoea nil, assembly GCF_001879475.1. Taxonomy (NCBI): domain Eukaryota; kingdom Viridiplantae; phylum Streptophyta; class Magnoliopsida; order Solanales; family Convolvulaceae; genus Ipomoea; species Ipomoea nil. The sequence goes on along the minus strand of NW_017619273.1, from coordinate 9,558,160 downwards.
CGGAAGCATTAAAAGATGAATTTTGGGTGGGAGCCATGCATGAGGAATTGCAACAATTTGAAAGAAACAATGTCTGGCAGTTAGTCGCTAAACCAGAGAATGCCAATATTATAGGGACAAAATGGATCTATAAGAATAAAACAGACGAACAAGGAAACATCATACGAAACAAAGCCCGAATAGTGGCACAAGGGTACACTCAAGTCGAAGGAACAGACTTCGAGGAAACATTTGCACCAGTAGCCAGAATTGAATCAATCCGGCTACTTATAGCAGTAGCTTGCATTCTCAAGATAAAACTCTACCAAATGGACGTTAAAACAGCTTTCCTCAATGGATATCTAAAAGAAAAAGTCTATGTTGCTCAACCAAAAGGGTTTGAGGACCCTCATTTTCCACAAAGTGTTTATAAACTCAACAAGGCACTATATGGTCTAAAACAAGCACCACGAGCATGGTACAAATGCCTCACCGAGTTTCTAATAAAAAAGGGGTACAAAAGAGGCAGCGTTGACAAAACCCTATTTGTCAAACATTATGGCCAAGACATAGTTATTTCACAAATCTATGTTGATGACATAGTATTTGGATCAACGCTTGAGGATCACAAAAACCAATTCATTACCAACATGGAAGGAGAATTTGAGATGAGCATGGTAGGAGAACTAACCTACTTCCTTGGTCTACAAATTCAACAACAAGAAAATGGAATCTTCATATCACAAAGCAAATATGCCAAGAACCTAGTCAAAAGATTCGGTCTTGAAGAAAGCAAAGTTGTCAGAACGCCTGTTCCAACAACAGAACGAATATCAAAAGATTCAGAAGGAAAATCGGTTGAACAAACCCTATATCGAAGCATGATAGGAGGATTGTTATATTTAACCGCTAGTAGGCCAGATCTAAGTTTCGCAGTAGGAATTTGTGCAAGATACCAAGCCAATCCAACAGAACAACACCTAAAAGCAGTCAAAAGAATCATCAAATATGTGAAAGGAACATCAAACCTAGGGTTGTGGTATTCTTTCGACACCAATCATCATCTCACAGCCTATTGTGATGCCGATTGGGCAGGTAACATAGACGATAGGAAGAGCACATCAGGAGGATGTTTTTACCTAGGTACAAATCTAGTATCCTGGATTAGTAAAAAACAAAGCTCTATATCCTTATCAACAGCAGAGGCCGAATACATTGCGGCAGGAAGCTGTTGTACACAACTACTCTGGATGAAACAAATGCTAGAAGACTATGGAATACAACAATCAACCATGATAATTCATTGTGACAACAAAAGTGCAATAGACATCTCAAAAAATCCAGTACAGCACTCAAGAACAAAACACATAGACATCAGACACCATTTTATAAGAGAATTGGTAGAAGAGGGAATCATCAGTCTTATCCACATTAACACAGAAAAGCAACTGGCAGATATCTTAACCAAAGCTCTCGATGGAAACCGTTACACAAAATTAAGGGCTGAAATAGGGCTCTGCACCTTTTAAAAGTCACACATAAAGGAAGGGAAAAGAACTTGGGCCATACCTGCAAGATAAAATCCAAATCCGGCCCATAAAGATTTCAGCCATTAAAGGTCACACATAAAGAAAGGGAGAAGAACATGGGCCATATCTGCAAAATAAAAACCAAAACACAATCCGGCCCATAAAGGTTTCAGCCATTAAAACAAAGATCAGACCCAAACCCGAATCCATACGTCACAGCCCCATTACATCAAACAGAGTCGTCTTCCTCACCCGATTACACTCACCATCAACCCAAAACTCTTACGCTCACTCTCACATTCCACAATCATGGTGAGAACCAGAAATCAAAGGATGGGAAAGATACCTCGAAAAGGAGCGACCTCAAAATTCGCCGGTACCGGAGAATCCTCCAACCCAGTGTGCATCGAAGAAGAGAGCCCTACCAATGTCGCTACAAATTCTGTCCCCATATCCAGAGTTCCGTTTGGGAAACCACAAGAACAGAAAGCCAACACACCAGGTAACCAAAATCTTCCCCTCATCAATCCTGAAGATCAACCTGAATGCATGCCCATTGCGGCTGATCTAGGGGACAATCGAATTGTCGACCCAAACGATCTCGTTGTGCAACTTCGGTTTGCTATAAATCGAGGTTGGGAACCCGATTTAGGATCTTATACCAGCTCCAAAGAAAACTCGAAAGAGTCAGAGACAGAGGAAAACGAGGTCCCCCATGAGACAAATCGTTCTTCTTCCTCACCACAAAATGAAGAACACACATCACCCATTGAATCCCCAATTCCAATTTCCCGGGTCAGCGACAACCCTAGAAAACGGAACAGACCCGACCCATTTGAAGGGGCTGATCCTAGAGCCAAAAGGCCAAACGACTTTCCAATACGGGCAGGACCCCCTCAACGACCGCCAAACATTCCATCTACACCTCCAACGAACAAAAAATCGAAAAGAATCATAACAGAGGATGAACAGGATTGGTCACCCCATGAAGATAATGAAAGCTCTGGAAATGAAGGAATAATGACCAGAGCCCAAAAGAATGCCCAACCCTCTGACAGGATAAACCACCAACAGAAAAAATCCACCACCAAAAGGGCTAAATTGACCAGCAAGGCAAAAGGAAAACAGAAAGCAGTTACAACTGATGACTTGTCAAACCTACCAAAACCTCATAGTGCCATCCTCTTGAAAAAGGAATCAGCAGGTCTTTTGAAAAGAATAGTGGGAAGGAAGATCATAAGCCAAAAAATTCTTGACATAAGCAAGCTAGACAATCCAGACCAAATACAAGACATTCTAGTCACAAACCAACTTCTAGGAACAGTGACAAAGATTGAACCCTATGAAGAAAAGGTGGTACAGGAGTTCTATTGCAACCTTACAAGAACCATCTCAACACCAAGCAATCCCATGTATGGCAAGGCCTACCTAATAAACAGGTTCTATGATTTCACACCAGATATTATTAACAAACATTTAGGAACATCAGAAGCATAACAGAACATCGAGATAAACAGTGAGCAAGTTGCACAAGAACTCACAGCTGGGAATGTCACTTTTGAGAAGAACAAAATCAAGGCAGCATCCTTAACAAGCAAATATGCCATCCTCCAGAAGATAGCCCTTGCCAACTGGATGCCATCCCTGCATGAGTCAACTGTGAAATGGGCCCTAGCAGAACTACTATACAAGATAGGGAAAGGAATTAAATTCAATATGGGAGGCATTATTCACTCTCAGATTATAAACCTGGCAGAGGACACAAAGTCCAACACCTCTCTGATTTTCCCAAACCTTATATTTGCCATCCTAGCAGAACAAGGCCTCAAAACACATGAACCCAAAATCAGTGTCAAGAACATCAACACCACTGTCAAGCTAAGGAAAGGAAGTCATCAAAACGATCTAAAGACAACAGCACCAAGAACCAACCCTCTAGATTCCAAGACATTGATCAGCTATTTTGAAAGAAGACTAACAGAACTAGAACTCTCAGAAAAGGAGCTCCTGAGAAAACATTTGGATATCAAGGAAGAAAAAGCAGAGATATCAGAATGGCTAGCAGTCCTAAAAGCAAATGACAAAGAAAATGAAGAAGAAGAACCAGAAGAGGAACACTCTCAAGAAGGAAGGTCCTAATCTTTAGCAAAAAAGGGGGAGAAAAGAAACTTTTGTGAAGCAGGTCTTTTGGAAACTTTTGTGAAGCTTTTGTGAAGCAGGTCTTTTGGAAACTTTTGTGAAGCAGGTCTTTTGGAAGCAGAAGCAGGTCTTTTGGAAACTTTTGTGAAGCATGTCTTTTGGAAGCAGAAGCAGGTCTTTTGGAAGCAGGTCTTTTTGGTTTCTTTTTATGAAGCAGGTCTTTTGTGAAGTAGCAGGAACTGAAGAACAGGAAACAGAACAGTGGAAACAGAACAGTGTTCTTATTATCATTTATTCATCCAGCACACTGTTTGAACTCCACTATGTGCACACTTATATTAAACAACAACTCATCTCACTCAAATCTTTTCCCCAAAGAAAGAAGAACAGAACTCTTTTGACCAAATCAACAAAACACAACAGTGATAAACTCACACACTAAGGGGGAGTCAAACAGCTCAGACAAACCCATTAAGATTGAATGAAGAGACCCACAAATTAAGGGGGAGACTAACCACACATGTCAACTCTTATAAAAAGGCTCCAGAACAAAGTCAATGTTTTTGCTAAAAATTTGACAAAGGGGGAGATTGTTGATAAGTTTGTCAAATTCTAGTCAAAAAGGGATCACCAGGTCATACAAGGATTAGGAATTAGATTCCCAACCTAAATAGGAATAGCAACCCTATTCCTATCTAAACAATATCTCTCGGCCTATAAAAGAAGCTACATCACAACCTCTCAATTCACGCTTTCAACACCTATTTGTGAGCACGAGAGTCATTGAGAAGAGATACCCAAATTCCCCTGAAAAGTAGTACAAGTGTTTAGGTTACAATAGATTTGATAGGATATCATATTGTGTAATCCCCGTTCCCTAAACCAAGTGTACTTTGAATATCAAGCTTTTAGTGGATTTAGGCAAATTCTCAATTCGAGAAGTGCCTCGCAGTTTAGGGTTGTTTGCCCAAACTGTGTTATAAATTTATTGTGTCACAACATCAGTTTCAACATACACGTTTCAAACATCTATATTAATTTCAATTATAATTCTAAAAATTATAATTATAAATTTGATAAAAATATTATTAATAATTATAAATTTAATAATATTATTATTGATAATAAAAATTTGTAATTTAATTAATAAATATAAATTTAATAAAAATAATAACTTAAAATTAAATAAAATAAAATTAATAACTAAAAAATAAAAACAAAAATATTAACAAGTTAAATTAAAAATTAAAAACTAAAAAAAAAAAAAAAAAAAAAAAAAAAAAAACACACACACACACACACAAAAGCTGGCCGTTGCAAATGCAACGACCAGCAAAATAAAACAAAAAGACTTCAATTGAGAGTGGCCACCAGCTGGCGGCCACTCTCAAATCTCAATGGCCCATGCGGGCCACTAGATAACCTTTTTTTTTTTTTTTTTTTTTTTTTTTTTTTAATTCTGACACATGGCTGACAAAATGGGAGGGTGTTGCAAGAGAAAATTTTCTCCAAAATGCAACACCCCCATTTGTTAAAAGTTTGTTAGACAAGATTTTATTATTCCAAAATTTAGTAAAATCCCTATATTGGGGATGCCCTAAGAGTTTATATATTTTTGTTATATTTAAAATTTAAAATAACACAATACACTCATACCTTTAAATGCTATTTTACATGCAATAAGTTAATAGTAATTAGTTAATTTACCAAACACTTTTTTATAACCAGCTAATACAATCAGTTGGTCAAACCAACTAACGCAATCGTTTATTAACTATCATATAATTCGATAAGCTATTGTTTAAACTATAGGAAAACTTATTTATTTTAATTCTTTGTACGTAGGGGAGATAATGGTCAAAAGTCATTGCACTTGGAGGTGGTCGATGACATTAAACAAGTTCTAGACGAACACAACGTATTGATTAAGTCGTTTAGAATGGCTAAGACGGAAATTGAAACTAATCCTAGGACAGAGATAAGAATAAGACTAATAGGAAAGAGGACAAAGGATGCCAGAACATATAATTTACCTACTGTATTGGAGGTCGCCGCTCTCATAGTTGGAGTCCTTGATATGTTGCTGCATCAAGAATAAGTAGCCCAGGCGGTCTCAAAATATTACTTTGTGGTGAACCACAAAATTAAATAGTTGTACTTATACTACTGATGGGGTAATGACCCCGGCCCAAGACATAGGGGCCCAAAGGAAATGGTTCAAGACAGAAGAAGTGGGCCAGCGTCTGAGGAGCCTGAAGAGCAATTGGGCCGAGTCCTGGAGTCGGCCCAGGCCCAGGCACGGGGCCCGGGTCAGAACTGCTAAAGAGGGGCCCAGTGGGAGCTTAGGCTGAGACGAGGAGTCGACCAAGGCCCAAGCCCAGGAAAAGACTCGGTTCAAGGAAGCCGTTGAGAGCATTGAAGAGGCTCGTTTAAAAGGGGAGCCGTTAGGACATTGAAAGCAGGACCCGGTCAGGCTGTTACAAGCCTAGAAGAGCCGTTGGTCGGCCGAGTAATGGCGTCCAACGGCTCCACACCTTGATTAGTCTTAAATTCGGCCATTAAAGGCCTTCAAGTCGGTAGGGGAAGAGCCGCTATTTAAAGGCTCCTCCACTCTTGTAAAGGGGGAGACGACTGAATACCCGGAGAGGGGAAAATACGAAAGAGATTCCGAGCGCTAGCATTATTTCCAGTATAGGCATACATTTTTACTGAAAGGTGTATCCTCCAGCTAAAGGTTGTGTTGGACCTCCTTGGGCCCGAAAACCCAGAAACCATCACTGGCACCGTCTGTGGGGATCGAAACTAAGAGTCACGTGTCCTCTTGAGTGAGGCGAGTCCGAGGAACGACAATTAGAATCTTAGTCGAATTAGAAAAGCCCTGGACATGGCAGGAAGTGAGGAACAATCAAGCCGTCATGACAATGGACAGGAGGCAGACCTGAGAAGCCAGCTGAATCGGAGAAACGCCGGAGCCGGGAAAATGAGACAACACCGCCTCCGACACCACCGATAAACCAACAATTGCCCCAAGTGCTGCTTACCCCAGAGCAGCTACGTGTAATCGGGCGCGCCTGCGCCGAAGCAAGCCTAGGAGTGAGAGAACAGTCCGTCACTCGCCAGCCACAACGCGATTCACAGCCGCCCCATAGGCCCGATAACCGGCAACAGAACCGACGGGCCGAAAACCAACCAGTACAATCCATTCATTCTCGGCTGGGTCCCAGCGTCGGGCGGCGGTCGGCAAGAGAACGATTGGGTCGGAAGGAACCCAGTCATGCCCCGTTAGTCGCTCGCGATCGGCAGGTTGCACGAGAGAGGAACCGTACCAAAAGAACCAGGACTGAGACTCGCCGCATGGAGCAACCCCCCCCCCCCCCCCGCCCCCCCCCGCAACCACGACCAACCGGCCGAGTCTGAAGTCGGTGAGAGCACGCAATTCACGGGAAATCGCACTCGGGAGAGGGTCGAAGTGGCGAATTTAGTCCAAGAAGTGCGAAATCTGAAAGAACGGATGGAGGGGAAAGCCAAATCCCCAGGACGTACGTTATTGACCGCCTTACCCTTCTCGGACGAGGTTATGGCTTTTAAGATACCGAGGTTATGGCGACCCGAGGTCAGACGACCGTACGACAGACCCGTCGCCCACGCCTATCGGCCGGCTCCCGAACGGCCGGTTCACGAGATACAAGCGGTTGCCCTGCCTCCGCCTCCGCCGACCGACGATCGCGCGATGAACGAAGAGACTGGTAAGACCTCTAAGTACTGTCGTTATCATAAATCTTATACTCACAGCACGGAGGAATGCTTCTACCTGAAGAAGATCATGGAGGGTATCATTCAGCAAGGAACCCCGCCTCCTAATCAGTGGAGGCGGAGATCGGTCAATCGAGGGGATGAGGATCCCGCCGCCGTTGCCGAAAACAGTCGAGGCAAGCAGCCGGCTCCCGAAGAGGAGGAGGCTCAGTGGCGCCAGAAGCCGGTTATCAACATGATAGTCGGCGGGCCGGAAGGTGGTGACTCAGCGAACACCAGAAAAGCTTGGGCCCGCCAGCTGTACGTCGGGACGGTGTACGGACGCGAGGAGAACCCTAAAAAGGTGTGCCGAGAGCCTATCGTGTTCACCGACAGAGATTTACCAGCCGGAGAAATACCGCATCGAGATGCGTTGGTTATAGCCATGGACATCAATGGCGTTGTCGTTCGACGAATCCTGGTAACACCGCAAGCAGCGTCAATGTGCTATACCTAGAAACCTTCATCAAAATGGGAATGACTCGAGAACAGCTGAGTCCTGTCAAAACCCCCCTCGCCGGTTTCACAGGGGACTCGGTGGAGGCGGAAGGATCGATCACACTTCCAGTTGAGATTGGCAGTTACCCAGATGTACAGAAACTCAGCATGAAGTTCATTGTGGTGAACCTGGCCTGTTCGCATAACGCTATACTCGGCCGACCGGGCCTCAAGGATCTAGGAGCCCTGATTTCAATCGAGCATCTTTGTTTAAAATTCCGCACGCCAAACGGAATAGGTACGGTGCGCTGTGACCGAAAAGTCGCCCGCGACTGCTATCTACAGGCATGCAGAGGGATGGGCAAACGCGAGATACATGTCCATGATATCACCGAGAGGCCCCCAAAAAAGACGATAATACCACGTCCGGAGCCTGCCGTCGAATTGGAAGAAGTCGAGATCGACTCCACACAGCCGGACCGACGGGTCCGAATCGGAGTCGGCCTCCCCGAGGAAGTAAAAGAAGAAATTATAAAGGTGCTCCGGGAACACCGGATGGTCTTCGCCTGGTGCCCGGAGGACATGCCTGGCGTCGACCGATCGATCATATCGCACAGACTCGCCGTGGATCCCGGGCATCGACCGGTTGTGCAGAAGAAGCGATATCTGGCCAACGACCAAAGAGAATTTGTGAAGAAGGAAGTGAGCACGCTACTAGCAGTCGGACACGTCCGCGAGGTTAAGTACCCGGAGTGGTTGGCGAACGTGGTCCTTGTACCCAAGCCCCCGGCGTGGCGGATGTGCGTGGACGACACCGACCTTAATAAGGCCTGCCCAAACGACCCATTTCCCTTACCTCGGATCGATCAACTGGTCGACGAGACGGCGGGGTCGGCATTGTTGAGCTTTATGGACGCCTTTAGGGGGTACCATCAGATATTCATGCACTCGGCGGACGAAGAAAAGACCGCGTTTCTGACACCAGACGGAGTTTATTGTTACCGAGTCATGCCCTTCGGGCTCAAAAACGCCGGAGCCACATATACCCGAATGGTGGCTCGATTATTTCAGCACCTGCTGGGGAAATCGATGGCCGCGTACGTCGATGACATGCTCGTCAAGAGTCGAGAGGAGAGCAAACACGCAGAAGATTTGACCGACTGCTTCAAAGTGATGATAAGGTACAACCTCCGGCTGAACCCTAAGAAATGCGCGTTCGCCGTGCAAGGTGGAAAGTTCCTGGGCTACATGGTCACCAAGCGAGGTATCGAGCCTAACCCTGAGAAAGTACAGGCCATCGTCGACATGCAGCCTCCCAGCACTATAAAAGACCTGCAACGGCTGACCGGCCGATTGGCCGCCCTTAGCCGCTTCCTAAGCAAGGCGACGGATAAGACCGTGCCTTTCTTCGAAGCCATGAAGAAGAAGGAGGGATTCACTTGGACTCCGGAGTGCCAGCAGTCGTTTGAATAACTAAAACAATACCTCTCGACACCCCCGGTATTGTCTACCCCCCAGGTGGGCGAGCCCTTATTTCTGTACTTAGCCGCCTCCTGCAAGGCGGTGAGTTCGGTGTTGGTCCGAGAGGAAGAGCGAGTCCAGCACCCGGTTTACGTGAGCCGGTCTCTGAAGGCTACCGAGTCAAGGTATACCGCCTTGGAAAGAATTGTATACGCGTTGGTGATCACCGTGCGCAAGTTGGCACCCTACTTCCAAGCCCACACCGTCCGAGTACTGACGGACCAACCACTCGGAAGCGTTTTGCGAAACCCATCATCGTCCGGCCGCCTGGTAAAATGGGCCGTAGAATTAACCCAGTATGGGATTGAGTACCAGCCCCGGCCTTCCATAAAAGGGCAAGCCTTGGCCGACTTCTTGGTCGAATGCACGGCGAGCGAGGAAGAAAAGGAACACGCCACGGAGAACTGCTTAGGCGAGTGGTGGGAAATGCATGCGGACGGAGCATCAAGCCGACAACACTGTGGAGGTGGTGTTATGCTCATCACTCCCGAAGGATTCCGACTGTATTATGCCCTGAGCTACCTGTTCCAAGCCTCCAACAACGAGGCCGAGTACGAAGCTGTGTTAAACGGCCTCCGACTCGCCAGGGCCCTAGGGGTCGAGAGGTTACGAGTCAAGACTGACTCTAGGTTAGTAGTCGGGCAGATCTCAGGCACATGCGAGGCCAAGAATGCCCGGATGACTCTATATAGAGAACGCGCAGTCGAGATGTTAAAAGAGTTCGGAGCCTACGAAATAGAGTATATATCCCGAACGGATAACATAGAAGCTGACATATTGTCCAAGATTGCCTTGGAGGGAGTACCGGACCACTTGGCAAAAATCTGTCAGAGGGAGGAGCTAAGTCGACCAAGCGTTGAAGAAACGCCGTTCAGGATCCAACAAGTGACTGACGAGGAATGGGACCGAGAGAAAAACCCAGAGATGTTCTGGATAGAGGACATCCGGCGATTCATATAAAAAGGCGAGTTACCGATAGACCTGGGAGTCGCCGCAAGGGTTCGACGGAAGGCCCCCACTTTCCAAATCATTGATGGGCAACTATATAAACGATCATTCGGAGGACCTTTGTTAAAATGTTTGCTAAGGCCCGAGGCCGAGAAAATAATGGACGAAGCCCATAGAGGCATTTGTGCCGCGCACCAAGGCGCCCACACGCTTGCTCGGAAGTTAGTCGTCCAAGGATATTATTGGCCAATCATGATGCGAGACTGTATTGAATGGATATCCAAGTGCGGCGTTTGCCAGGCATTCGCCAAGAAAGACACCCGGCCAGCTACCTTTTACACGCCGGTCACCACCGCCATCCCATTTGCCAAGTGGGGGATCGATTTGCTAGGACCATTACCAGTCGCCCCCGGAAGCTTGAAGTTCTGCGTCGTAGCTATCGACTACTTCACCAAGTGGGTCGAGGCGGAACCATTGGCTACCATAACTGAGTATCAATGCCGACGCTTTTTGTGGAGAAGGGTGATTTGCCGCTTCGGCCTGCCCGAGCACATTGTCAGCGACAACGGGCGACATTTCGATTGTCAGGCATTCGCCGACTTCTGCCGCCGACACGATATCCGTCACACTAAGGTGTCGGTGGCATACCCCCAGGCCAACGGACAAGTCGAGAACGTGAACCGAACGCTGGTGGATGGGATTCGGAAGAAATTAGAAGATATTCGAGGAAATTGGGCGGATGAGCTTGACCGAGTCCTATGGGCTTATCGCACTACCCAGCGACGAGCGACGGGAGAGAGCCCATTCTCACTCGCGTACGGCTTCGAGGCAAAGGTTCCAATTGAGGTGGTCGAGCCCACCCACAGGGTCCGTACCTATTCAGACACGGAGAACGAAGAGAGTCTTCGAATTGAGAAAAATTTCTTGGAGGAAAAAAGGGAAGTCGCGAGTGCGCGAATGGCTGAATACCAACAGGCGGTAAAAAGATATCGCGATCGGAGGATTCGTCCGCGAGCCTTCTAGGTCGGCGACCTCGTACTACGGGATCGACATGCCAGTCAGCCCACAGAGGGGGGCAAGCTTGCGATTAAGTGGGAGGGACCATACCGCATTGCCGCGGTTGTCCAAGCTGGAACCTACAAATTGGAAACCATGGAGGGCAAGCCCGTGGATCGGATTTGGAACGTCATCCACCTAAAGAATTTCTATCAGTAGAAAGGCACAAAACATGTATGGGCCCAGGGGTCCTGAGAGACTTGAATAAAAGTGCAAGTTACAGTTAATCACTCCTCGGACTCGGAGAGAAAGAATTAGGAAACAAGGGCCCAGACCCTTAGTCGCTTCCGTGAAAAAGCCAAGAGGAGTCGCCTCGACTGAGGGACTCGGCGAGTATTTAAAGAAACAACGGGGCACTGACCCTAAACGTTTCTGAGAAAGAAAAAGCCTAAGGAGTCGCCTCAATTGAGGGACTCGGCGAGAAAGAATTAGGAAACAAGGGCCCAGACCCTTAGTCGTTTCCGGGAAAAAACCAAGAGGAGTCGCCTCGACTGAGGGACTCGGCGAGTATTTAAAGAAACAGCGGGGCACTAACCCTAAACGTTTCTGAGAAAGAAAAAGCCTAAGGAGTCGCCTCGACTGAGGGACTCGGCGAGAAAGAGTTAGGAAACAAGGGCCCAGACCCTTAGTCGTTTCCGTGAAAAAACCAAGAGGAGTCGCCTTGACTAAGGGACTCGGCGAGTATTTAAAGAAATAACGGGGCACCGATCCTAAACGTTTCTGAGAAAGAAAAAGCCTAAGGAGTCGCCTTGACTGAGGGACTCGGTGAGAAAGAGTTAGGAAACAAGGGCCCAGACCCTTAGTCGTTTCCATGAAAAAGCCAAGAGGAGTCACCTCGACTGAGGGACTCGGCGAGTATTTAAAGAAACAACGGGGCACCGACCCTAAACGTTTCTGAGAAAGAAAAAGCCTAAGGAGTCGCCTCGACTGAGGGACTCGGCGAGAAAGAGTTAGGAAACATGGGCCCAGACCCTTAGTCGTTTCCGTGAAAAAAGCCAAGAGGAGTCGCCTCGACTGAGGGACTCGGCGAGTATTTAAAGAAAAAACGGGGCACTGACCCTAAACGTTTCTGAGAAAGAAAAAGCCTAAGGAGTCGCCTCGACTGAGGGACTCGGCGAGAAAGAGTTAGGAAACAAGGGCCCAGACCCTTAGTCGTTTCCGTGAAAAAGCCAAGAGGAGTCGCCTCGACTGAGGGACTCGGCGAGTATTTAAAGAAGCAACGGGGCACTGACCCTAAACGTTTCTGAGAAAGAAAAAGCCTAAGGAGTCGCCTCGACTGAGGGACTCGGCAAGAAAGAGTTGGGAAACAAGGGCCCAGACCCTTAGTCGTTTCCGTGAAAAAGCCAAGAGGAGTCGCCTCGACTGAGGGACTCGGCGAGTATTTAAAGAAACAGCGGGGCACTGACCCTAAACGTTTCTGAGAAAGAAAAAGCCTAAGGAGTCGCCTCGACTGAGGGACTCGGCGAGAAAGAGTTAGGAAACATGGGCCCAGACCCTTAGTCGTTTCCGTGAAAAAAGCCAAGAGGAGTCGCCTTGACTGAGGGACTCGGCGAGTATTTAAAGAAACAACTGGGCACTGACCCTAAACGTTTCTGAGAAAGAAAAAGCCTAAGGAGTCACCTCGACTGAGGGACTCGGCGAGAAAGAGTTAGGAAACAAGGGCCCAGACCCTTAGTCGTTTCCGTGAAAAAGCCAAGAGGAGTCGCCTCGACTGAGGGACTCGGCGAGAAAGAGTTAGGAAACAAGGGCCCAGACCCTTAGTCGTTTCCGTGGAAAAGCCATGAGGAGTCGCCTCGACTGAGGGACTCGGCGAGCAATTAAAGAAACAAGGTTAAAGAAAAGCGTCGAGCCCAAGATAATACGAAAAGGAAGAGAAAATGGGAATTTTATTAAAATTTAAAAAAAAAGGCCCGAGAAGGAGGCCAGCCTTTACAAAAAGGGACTATCCTAAAAGAATAGCCCTAAGCTACTGGGAATGGGGTGTCGACATCAATCCCTTCAACTTGAACCCCTGCTGTTGGTCCAGCTAGGGGAACAGAAGAAGGGTCCTCAGCCTGAAGAGCGGACTCGGCGAGCTCAGGAGGTGTTGCTGAAGGAAGAGTCGCCGAATCAGCGGCTGCCGGAAGAACTGCCGGGTCAACAGTCGCCGACGGTCCTTCAGTCGCCGGAAGAGTATCTATCACGGGCTTGAGGCCCCAGCCCTCGGGAGTGAAAGAGGAGTCGCGGACCAGCAAGGCAGAGTGGATCTCCGTCTGCGCCTCGCGAAAGCCAAGGCGATAGTCACGCTCGCCCAAGTCCAGGAGGAACTCGTCACCATCCGGGCGTCGACAGCCACTCCTTGGCGATTCCCTTTTGGCGAGCCTCTATCGCCGCCTTCACATCCGCCTCGAAGGCGGCCGACTTCTTGTAAGCCTCAACGGAGGTCACAGCGATCGTCGCCACCTTGTCCCGCTCCTCCTCCCACTGCCGGGTGACCCTCAGCATCTCGGAGTTGTACACTTCCACCACTTTGAGGTGCTTCGCCTGCTCTTCCAGAAAGGCCTCCTCCGTCTGGCGTAACTTGAGGGCCATAGACCGCGTCTCGGTCCTGTAGTTCTGCAGCCGCTTGCTCATCTCCATCTGGAAGGTGAGGTTCTGCGAAACGGCCACGAGTCAGATAATAAAAGGAAAGAACGAATGAGAGGAATTAAGTCGAGAACACTTACGCGGTACGACTGGCGCAGCGAGGCCTCGACGATATACTCATCCCCCAGAGCATGAGTCACCGCCACGTCCTTAGGCAGAAGGACGTTGGTACACCACTTGCGGACGGAGGAGGCGCCCATCCAGATTTGGGCATCCTCTTCTACCTCGTGGCACAGCCGGATCCTTTTCGGAGTCGGCCCACCAGTTTGACCGGCCAGACGCTTAGAGCCTGGACTCTCTGTCTGAGGAGGAGGCGGCTGGCGAGTGGGCGACACAACTGGCGACGGAGTCAGATCCACCACATTACGAGGTGGTGGGGGAGTCGACCTTGGGGCCGGAGACGGTTGGGAGGAAGAGGCAGCAGCAGTGCCGGAAGTACGCTGGGACAACCGACGCCTCATCTTTTCGGCTCTGTCCGTCATCTCCGGAGTCGGTTCAGCGGCCTCGTCGGAACTGGAGGAGTCGGAGTCGTACGGACCTGCGAAAGTAGGGAAAATCATAAGTATTCCGAGTCGGAATGTGACAGAATAAAAAGAAACGAGAGGCAACGAAGACTACCTACGGTGGCCGCACCCTCCGGCAGCAAGCCACGCTTAGCCATGGCCCGGACTCGGGACCAGTACTTGACGGAGTACGGCCTAAAGCCCTTCAAGAACTCGCCGCCCAGGACCGCATCATTGGAAGGGACGGCACGCCGAGAGCAAGGCTTGAATAGAGTGGCCGACCACAAGGTCGGAAAGGTGAAGGAAGAAAAAGCAGGCCGGACGAAGAAGTAGAGGAGCTTCCAGTCCTTAATGGAATCGGACAACCCCTCGAAAAGCTGTCGCCCCGGGCGAGCGGCAACTTGAACAAAGCTCGGCGAGTGCGAGCCGACCTTGTTCACGATGAAAAGATACCGGAACAGGTCTAGATCCGGCTCGCACAACCACCAGTGGCAGAGGTTGACGAAGCAGGTGAGGAGTCGGTGAGAATTGGGCACTAGTTGGCTCGGAACTAAGTTGTAATGGCGATAAAAAAGGGAAAGGAAAGGACACGGAGGGACTCGGAAGCCAAAGGCAACCGAGTGCAGGTGAATGCCGACACAACCCTCGGGGGGTCGTAAATTTGCCGGCCTTCCGGGGCGAGGACTACGGCTGAAGGCCCGAGAAGGTATTGGGCCATTTCCAGGTCCACCGCATTAACGATGGACGGTGGCCCGGAAGGACGGACGATGGAATCAAACTTGCCTCGCGGCCGTCCGATGCCACCCGGCAGAGCCGCCACCGTCGTTAAAGGAGCGGGGCTCAGCGGAGTAACCGCCCCCGAAGAAGAGGGGGTCGGAGGAACAGAAGACGTCGATGGAACGTCCGCCGGAAGTTCCATACGGCGGGGAGGAGAAGAAGAAGACGAAGAAGGAGAAGAAGAAGAGGGGGAGGTCGCCACCGGGTTATCGACCGAGTAACGACGGGAAGAAGAGGAATGTGAAGAGGAAGACATTACCTAAGTTAGGTGGGAGATCGGAGGAAACGCAGAATGGCCGGAGAAGCTCGAGTTGAGAGTGAAGAGAAAGACTGGAGAAGAGAGTGGAAAAGAAACAAAATGGCTATTTAAAGGGGGAGGAATTTCAAAGGACGGCCACGTGTCACCTTCTCGATGGAGGAAGTGGAGGTGACGGGATGTGAAGAGACACCGCATTTAATGCCTCAAAAGGCGGGGCGACGGTTCAGGGCTAGGGTTAGCTTGCAGACGGCGCGTCTGCCCTAGGCTAGGGTCAGGCGTCAGTGACCCGGCCTGCTAAGCCGGAAGCCCATCATAGGCCATGGCCTCTGGGCCCATGAGGTATGAGCTAGAAACTTCTAGAACGACCCGGTAGAACCCGGCCCATCAGATGATATCAGCCAAGTTCACAAAAAGACTCCAGTCGCCAGGTCGGCGAGCAGACTCGGCGACTCTCTCGCCAAGAGGGTCTCGCCGTAGCATCAGTCCCGTAGATCAGAGGTCGGGCGACAAAATAATAAGAAAATGCAGGGTCGGACAGAAAAGCACATCATTCATCAGGCCCGTAACCGGCCCGTCCAGGTCGTCCAGCGGAATTGAGAAGGTCATTTTGAAAGTAAGTTGCTCTGGAACCGCCACCTCAACAAAGGACCCGTCTTGGGAAATCACTCGGGCAGTTGTGGGAGTAGGCGGATGGCGTGAAGGCAGAGCGACCTCGCGTCGAGGAGGAGTCGGCGGTTGAGAAGCCGAAGACGTAGCGCCGGCAGGAGACCTCTGAGAGGCCGGGCGATAAGTCTTCTTTTTGTGTTCTCTTTCAGGCCGAGTCCGCTTGGAAGGCAGCGGACGCCAAGGAGACCCGAAGTCAATCCGTTTTCCTTTCAGAGGAGAACGACCCATGATAGACTTGTGAAGGTAAGAGAGAAGGGAGGAGGCCATTTATAAGTGCCAAGAATCCAAACTGCCCCGCGAGATCCGGAGAGAATGGCTGAGGATCCGGACGTTACAAAAGGCTATTCAAGGCGTGGATACGGTGATTGAAGGAGATGGACCATTGCTACTTTTTTCAAACCCAGGCTAGCGTACCGGGTATGAAAAAGTGAGGGACTAGTTGATGGGGTAAGGACCCTGGGCCAAGAGATAGGGGCCCAAAGGAAATGGTTCAAGACAGAAGAAGTGGGCCAGCGTCTGAGGAGCCCGAAGAGCAATTGGGCCGAGTCCTGGAGTCGGCCCAGGCCCAGGCACGGGGCCCGGGTCAGAACTGCTAAAAAGGGGCCTAGTGGGAGCTTAGGCTGAGACGAGGAGTCGACCAAGGCCCAAGCCCAGGAAAAGACTCGGTTCAAGGAAGCCGTTGAGAGCATTGAAGAGGCTCGTTTAAAAGGGGAGCCGTTAGGACATTGAAAGCAGGACCCGGTCAGGCTGTTACAAGCCTAGAAGAGCCGTTGGTCGGCCGAGTAATGGCGTCCAACGGCTCCACACCTTGATTAGTCTTAAAGTCGGCCATTAAAGGCCTTCAAGTCGGTAGGGGAGGAGCCACTATTTAAAGGCTCCTCCACTCTTGTAAAGGGGGAGACGACTGAATACCCGGAGAGGGGAAAATACGAAAGAGATTCCGAGCGCTAGCATTATTTCCAGTATAGGCATACATTTTTACTGAAAGGTGTATCCTCCAGCTAAAGATTGTGTTGGACCTCCTTGGACCCGAAAACCCAGAAACCATCAACTACTAATGTAGTTCACAATGAAATTTTTAATAATTTATAATTTAATCTTTCTTTCGATAATATTTTCATTTTTTTGTGACAACAACACTTTATTTTTATTAAAATTGTATTTACCCCGTGTATCTCACGAGACAATATCTAGTTTGTCAAACACCTCTATGACTTAAATACAGGAGTCCTAATACTCAAAATATGAGATTGATATAACTCATATAAGATGGGTGCAAATTTACGTTTTAGCCATCACTCCTATGCCCTCCGCTGCAGGCTACTCTCCCGTCTCCAGCACGGGAAACGCCGGCAATCAAGTATCCATACGTACTAACGGCGGCGCTGCCCGATCCCTCTCCTCTTTCGGAACCACCTGCACCCCTACGGCTCTCGCCATCCCAAGCCCCTCCCCCCTTTCTAAGCCTCACTTTCTCTTTCTGTAAATTGGATCGAGCAGGTGCCATCGATTAGTCGATAATTCTTTGCAAGAACACCCGAGAGTAAAACAGGCACGTCCCTGAAAGTTTTCGAGTTGTCTAAAGTTCAAGGCGCTCAAAAGATCAGTTTGTTTGTCCTAGTTCTACTAGAGATCTCCTTGCAGCTTCACGCACAAACCCCAAGGCATCTACTGCGGTGTATCCGCGGATACTCCAGAAATTTGCCAGCATTGAGAGGTACAAGGTAGGCAGCGCTGATATGATGAGATTCTTGAACTGTTCGATGAAATGCCCGAATGAAGTATAATGCCTATAATGGAGCATTTGTTTAATTTCTGCAAATGCTTTTAAAAAATTGCATAGTACATGCACGGCACATGGCCCAATTTTCTATCTAGAGTTAAACGGAAGGTTTGGTGTTCAATTGTTTGAAAATGACAGCTTTGGGTGTTTTATGCTCAGGAACGATTTTTAAGTGGCAGTAAAGGTTTGAGGATTGTAAGTGTCTTTCCCTCTCATTGAAGTGTTGCAGCTATCTGTTATCCAGAGCCCTGCACTAGAGCAGCATTGGTAAATCTCACAGCCCTTCTCTTTATGTATGGATGCAGCAAACTCATGTGAGGTTGTGCAAATTGCTCAAACTGAATAAAACTTGATTCTTTGTTATCATTCTGAGTTGCCGCATTTGTTTCTTTTTATGAAAGAGGATGTGATTATGAAAGTATCTTGGTTTTTTTTTAAGTTGTTTAATTGAGTATTTAAAAAAAAAAAAAAAAAAAAAAAAAAAACTAAACATTTGGTGCTTTTGAACTTCAAGAAAAACTATTATTTGCTTAGTCAATAGAATGATTGATGTACAAGTTTGAAGGTCAATTGAAAGAATTATTCTGAATGTGTTTGCCCAATCAGATTGTAGAGTGTTTACTTAGAAGCTGAAGTGGTGGAAATGGAAAAGGGTTTCTGCTCGGTTCTAACTGTAACCAACGCAGTCATAACATCACAACTTGAAAGTAATAGATGATAATTGTTCATTCTTGAATCAATCTTTCTGGTGTAAGATGGCAGAAAACTTTTACAGCTCCAACTCCTGGCCCCATACACTGTATGATGCTGGAGTGTTGCATGCTTGACATTTCCTTTTTAATCATTTAAGAATCATAGAATGTTTAAGTTTATAACTATATTCTGTGCTTATTGTTATGGCAATTAATAACAGAAGCCAAGTTCTTGAAACTTGCTTTATTTTGATTTTGTTAGAATTGAATGAGGAAAAAAAAAAAAAAACTATAAGAGAGCCTTTGGGTATTGATTATCTTATTTTAACATGAAGCTCTTCCTATATATGTTAATTGGCTGGACTTCTTGAAGTATGCTTAACTGCTTAAGTATCAAATGTGTCAACCTTCCTTAGTAACTGATGCTGAGTGCCTGAGTGTCTTAATACTTTAAATGACACTAAGATTTAGTAATTTGCTCTGCAGAAAAAATGAATGGCGCTGAAAGACGATTTAATACAAATGAAGAGGACGAAGATGATGAAGAAGAATCTGGGAGAGGTCTTGAGGCGTGGGAGAGAACCTATGCAGATGAGAGGTCGTGGGAGTCTCTACAAGAGGATGAATCTGGACTCCTGCGCCCTATTGACAACAAAACCCTCTACCATGCTCAGTATCGCCGGCGCCTCCGCACTACATCTGCTGCCCGAATTCAGAAGGGCCTGATTCGCTATCTTTATGTTGTACTTGATTTCTCCAAG
The DNA here is from genome assembly GCF_001879475.1 of Ipomoea nil. Taxonomy (NCBI): domain Eukaryota; kingdom Viridiplantae; phylum Streptophyta; class Magnoliopsida; order Solanales; family Convolvulaceae; genus Ipomoea; species Ipomoea nil. Next base: position 9,538,692 of record NW_017619273.1, on the reverse strand, counting down.
GTATGCAAAATATTGTTGTTAATTTAGGAATAATTTTATTGAGTATTGACTATTTGACAGATGCTTGCCAACAATGATTAGCTTTCTCTTTCTTAATATGTTTTCACTGTTTTTAGATCTGTTGCCAACATTTATTTTATGCATTTCTATATCTTAAGTTTTCCCTCGACTGGTGAATATGACTTTTTCATATGATGTCTGTATTATATTCAATCAATTGTTCACACCTTTTGGAAATTTAGCATACCAAAGCTTACTGATATCCTGTTAAAAGAGAAAGGAATTTTGGTTCTTTAATGCAAGCTGTCATTTTCAAGTGGCTATGCTTGTTGGTTCATTGGCTAGCTTTGGGAAAACTTGAAAGTACTGTAAGCCTGCAAATGATATTCTAGTCTCATTTAGTAAGCGGTGTCTTCTTCTTCTTTGAACTTTCTATTGATCTATACTCTTTCACCTCCCACCACCACCACCAAATTTTTTTTTTTTTTTTAAAGAAGAAAATATACTCCTTAATAAATATTAGAGATGCAAAATGTACAATTGCAGTGAATTTTTCTAATTTTGTCAATCTGAATGCAATATCTTCAAGTGAATTTATTGTTTACGTGATTTTTGCCATGTAGGCAGCTACTGAAATGGATTATAAACCAAGCAGAATGGTTGTGGTTGCAAAACAAGTGGAGGCTTTTATTAGAGAGTTCTTTGATCAGAATCCCTTGAGTCAGATTGGCCTGGTAATGTTGAAAGATGGGGTTGCTCATTGTTTAACAGATCTTGGTGGCAGCCCAGAGGCTCACATTAAAGCGGTGATGGGTAAGTTGGAGTGCTCAGGTGATGCTTCACTTCAGAATGGGCTTGAACTTGTGCATGATCTTCTAAATCAAATCCCATCATATGGTCATCGTGAAGTTCTCATTTTGTATTCGGCTCTAAATACTTGTGATCCGGGGGATATAATGGAAACAATTCAGAAATGCAAGAAATCCAAGATAAGATGCTCAGTTATTGGCCTCTCTGCTGAACTCTTTATATGCAAGCATCTTTGCCAAGAAACTGGTGGAATGTATTATGTTGCATTGGATGAGGTGAGTTATACATACCAAAAAGATGTCATCATTCTAGATTTTTCTAATAAGAACATTATGAATTGTGACCATTGCCTATAAATTGAACAAGTTGAAATAATGCTGAATAGTCAACACATTAGTTTTATCTAATTTATGTGATATTCTGATCCATGAACAGGCTCACATAAAAGAATTGGTACTGGAGCATGCTCCGCCACCTCCAGCAATAGCAGAATTTGCAGTTGCAAATTTGATCAAGATGGGTTTTCCCCAAAGAGCTGCAGAAGGTGCGATTTCAATCTGTTCTTGCCATAAGGAGGCTAAAGTTGGTGGGGGCTACACTTGTCCAAGATGCAAAGCACGTGTTTGTGAACTGCCTACTGAATGCTGTATTTGTGGTCTGACCCTTGTTTCTTCTCCCCATTTGGCAAGGTCATACCACCACCTATTCCCTATCACTCCTTTTGATGAGGTGTCACCCTCTATTAAAAACAATTTGCAAAAGGTACCAAAGAATTGTTTTGGCTGCCGGCAAAGTCTCTTAAACCCTGGTAAGTCAACATCAAATTTTCAATTAAATACATTTTTATATAAGTGCATAATTTGATAATCACTAAACTGTAGCAGTTACTATTTTTCTTTGCTCTCAAGTTGGTAATTACTGTATATGAATGTGCAGTGACTTAGAGCAATGTAACCACATGGTATTGACTATTAAGAGTTTTTCTCACACACAGTGCACCAGTATTGTTGCTTTCCATAATTCCATGTGAATGTCCAACCTATTTGGATTTGTCCTTAGGTGTAACTAGAAGCTGGATGCTACTTGAAAGTCAGTCATAGTTATAAGGTTTGCAGAAAAATGATTATCATTACCAAACAATGAAATAGTTTGGCAAAAATAGTAAAATACCAATTTTGCTTGTGTTTTGCATATTCAGTCAATTTTGTTTTATATTTTCTGCCAGGATTGTAATAACTTGATATAATTACATTCAATTTAGTGCCTCCATTAACTTTGTTAGTTAGACCTGACCCACCTAACCCAAGTACCCAACCTGGCCATATCACCCTCCACCTGTACAAGGAAAATACAAAAAGAAAAATAAAATCCTCCCTTTCTAACCTAATCAATCTGCAAAGTCTCAAGAAACCCTTCTAACGTCTCCTGCTGCATCCCTCTCCAAATTCTCCCTCCAACTCCAGACACGCTCCTCCATTTACTCCCATCTACCCTCCATATGCATTACAACTTCCATTATGTATATGTATATATGTATCTATTTATTTATTAGTTAAAAGAACGAAACATTCTTGGTTTTTCTTGCTGTAAATTTTTGGTTTTCTGTTGTGTTCTATCAAATCTCTGTACCAACTCTCTCGGCAAGTTTTAGCCTCTTATTTTCTCCTCTCTTTTTTTTTCCCTCTTCTTTGTACTTTTTTTTTTTTTGGGTAATTTATTTTTGTTTGTTCTCATCTCAATAATTTCTGAGCTTCTCTACTTGAAGCCAAGTAAATTAACTACACCAGAATAAATTGCGTAGATACAGAGACACACTTGTACCTACTTCTACAGTGTTTGGGTTGTTAAAAGTAGTGACCTTTTTGTTGGGTTAGAGTTTAAAGAAAGTTCATCTTTGGTTGAGCTAATCAGAATATTTCATTGGTACGCTTATAGCTCTTGTTGGTCCATGGATGTGTAGTTGCCTTGTTCTTTAATTTGTAGGGTTGGTCTTAGAGTTTATTACGAGGTTTTGCCTATTTTTTCTTTTCTTGTACATATGGAGGGTGATGTGTCCAGGTCGGGTCTAACTAACAGTATATTGACAGAGTTCACAGAAGGACTAAATTGAATGCAATTAGGCCATGTTATTGAAATATTGCCAGGAGAAATAAGATAAGGGCAAAGTTGATCAAATATGCAAAATATAGGGGTCAAATTGGTATTTTTGCTGAAATATTTTTCTTGGATACTTAAGCAGTGAGGAATCTTGGTTTAGACAAAATCCCTTTTCTATCAGTTGTTAATAATGGAATAGAGTGCACCAATTCTGAGACCATGCATTAGGTTTCTTGTACTTTTGTTTTCTCATGCCAATAACTGTTGTATGCATAGATTTATGATTAGTACTAAAATGTTTTTCCATGCTAGTATTTTCACCTCAAATCCTTTTGTTGGGTCTTGCAACAACTTAATGCCTATGTATATGCATCACAAACTTGGTCATACACAACACATTATTTTGGGGTGACGAGGGAACCCCGCAGCCACTACCCAAGGGTGTGCACTGGGTAAACCCCTTGTGATCCTAGCCGGCAAAGGACCACAAGGAAACAAGCCTAACTGCTTAGGTTGCCCATAACTGATCAACTCAAACCAAGGAGGCTGGGATTCAAACTCGTGACCTTGTAGTTACAAGTTTGTATCCTTAGCCAGCTTGGCTAAGGTTATCTCCACAACACATTGAAATGTGTTACTCTGAACTTGAACCTAATATTTGAACATCTGCTCTTTAGCCTCTTATGAAACTGGTTTCTGGTGCAGGCAACATACCCGCCCCATGTGTTGCTTGTCCAAAATGCAAACAACACTTCTGTCTTGATTGTGAGATCTACATTCATGAAAGCTTACACAACTGTCCAGGCTGTGAGAGCTTCAAGAGTTCTGCATCAGTCAGCAATATGCAAGAATGATGGGAGGGAATTCATAAAGCCCTTTCTTTCAACTAAAAGACTTCAATCTCTGGTTTGTGCTCTAAAACATAAGAGTGATCATTGCTATTGCATGCTTAAGGTGTCTATCCTCTCCACACAATTCCTTTCATTGAGGGGGATAATTCTGCGTAAAACTAGTCAAGGGGGTATTCATTAGATACATATATGTGGAAAATGTTAAATCGCTTCAGTTTGAGCTTTCAGAGCTCTGTTATAGACAAGATTACAAATTTTAATTTGCTTTACACTTTCTACCAATACTGTTGTGGGCAGAGTTTAGGTTCCAGGGAATTTTTATGAAACTGTTGCCAAGAGAAAATGATGAGTGATGAAATACCTTATTATTTTGCAAATTTCTCAGGAAAATAAAAACATTTTAATTGAATTGCATCTTAATATCATGAGACAACTTAATTACACTCTTGTTCTTGTGTTGTTCAGATAGCATGGTTGAATTGGCCTCACAAAATCATCATCAAACATTGGAAAAATCTGGGAATCTTGAGAATATGTTGTCATAGCCTTCTTGAATATCCAGAGCCACTGCATTTCTTGCAGAGTATTAATCCTGCAAATGCAAATTTGGGCATCAAATTGAAATTGAAATGCCAAAATAGAAAGAATGCTTCAATCCATTAAAGTGTTGAAAGATACCTGCACCCTTGCAAACCTTGCAATCAACCAATCCTTTTTCCATCTTCATTTTACCATCATTGCAGAACACACATTTTGTACCACCTGCCCATCCAAATAAAAGTAAGTAGTATTGCTTTTGTGACTATGATTCTTTTCTAGTTTCTTTGGTATACCAAGAAATTGAACCAAGAATTACCATTGCCAGCACACTTGTCACAAGGAACTGGATCCCCCTACAAAACGGAAAATATCACACTTTCATTGTCTACACCCATCAACAAATACCTGAGTGGCTGAGTTAATTCTAAGAATGGCCATTTGACTATTGACATTTATCAATTTTTATTATGAACTTCCAATTGAAAGAATAAATAGTCTATTGACTATTGACATTTATCAATTTTCGCCCTCCACTTTCAATTTGACCATAAATAGTCTCTTGATTATTGATTTTGTTCCAAATTTAGTTAGTTACTTAAATTATCTATTTAGTAAACATTAATGGTAATAATGTAAAATTATGTTCTTTCATATTCCCACTAATGATGAACATAATGTATTAAGTTTATGAACTCAATTTGCTATCTTTACATTATTACCTTTAAATTTAATGTTTACTAAATGTATATTTAACTAGATGACCAAATTTGGAACAAAATCAATAGTCAATGAACCATTTATGATCAAATTAAAAGTTCCCAAACTTTAAAATTAGTAAATGTCAATAGTCAATTGACCATTTATGGTCCAATTGAAAGTCGATGACAAAATCTGTTAAATGTCAATAGTCAATTGGCCATTTATGGTCCAATTGAAAGCCAATGACAAAAATTATTAGACTATGTTGTCCTTGGTTGATTAACTCAAACTAAGTTAATCAACCGCTCCTATGTGGGATGAACTTGAAACCTTATGGTTACCAAATAACTATCGATCAACTTGATTGGGTTGCCCCTATATAGTTAACCCTTGTTCCATAATAACCGGTGCGCTTGGTTGTACCGGTAGTAAAAGCCTTCTGTGACAATTAGAATCTTAGAAATTCTCAAAAGTTATATGCCATGTTCAAAATTCAATGTGAATACTGAATATCAGTGGTTATAGTAACAAACAAACAAAAAATAAAAGGCCCTGTTTGGTAAAAAAATTGGTTTATAGGTTAATTTTGACTTATTTGACCACTATTAATTTTTTGATTTAGTTAAAATATCAATATAAATGTTTGATTAATTAGCTTTTTGCAACTCCAAAAGACTAAAATTCAAAAAACTAATCCAAGCAACTTTTTCAATTAGCTTTTTGAGAAAAAAAAATTATACTAAACAGCTATCAGTTAACATAAACATTTTTTTACAATCAACTAATGTTATCAACTATTTATACCTCTAATTAACACAATCAGCTAACATCTACAGCTAACTGCCATTTTACCAAACAGGGTCAAAATAATACTAACAAGTAAAAAATAGAGATGGAGTACCTTGAGACCCAAAACGAGAGAAAGAGAAATGGCAGCTATAACAGTAATGGTGGCAAGGAAAGTTTGGGTGTCAACAGGGGGAGAGTCTAATGCAGTGAAGAGCAAGGTGGGATGGTGGTGGTGATGATTTATGGGGAAGTGTAAGAGGTGATGAAACTTGGGAGGGCATAATGATGAGAAGAAGGGGAATTCTGGGTTTGGTGGAAGAATTATAGAGGATGAGGAAAGGGAGGCGATGGATGAACGGAGGAGAGTTGGGGATGAAGTGAGAGAGTGGATGGGAAGGAGTGAAGAGTGAGAAACAGCCATTGGAGGTTTTGGAGATCCAAGTTTTTTAAATATTAATATGTGGAGCTCATTGCCCTCGCCCGCCCCACTTTCTCATCATCTCAATTCCATTTTATTTTATTTTCTATTTCAATTATTTCCCATTTAGGTTCACAACTCCTCTATTATACCACTTTCACCTCTATTTCTTAAATATTATTGTTGTCAAGTTTACGTTTGAAAATTTGGAAAATATTTTTCGAAAAATAATTTATATTTTTTTAAAAAAAAATGTTTCAATTTTTTGTATTTGACTGAATGTTAAAAAATTGTTATTATTTTTTGTTTAGTTGAAAGTTAAGAAATTACATTTTGTACGTTTGGTTCATTTTTCTTAAAATGAATATATGATTTGTTATAATAATAATAGAGTTAATACCCAAAATCGTCCTCGACTATAGTGATTTTTCTTAATTTCGTCCTAAACGACTTTGGTGACCTAATATATGGTAGTGATTATGATGATTTGGTGATGTTAATAATAAGTGATAAGGGTCAAATAGGCCTTTTTTTGGATATACTCTGGGACAGCTGGCCTGAAGATTTAAAACTGCTCCATACCCAAAGTTAAGAATCAAACCATGACCTTTGGTTAAGGATGGATGAGTTCCTTCCACTCAACCACACCACATGTTTCAAATAGGCCTTTTAATTATAGACCAAAATGTAATTAAATTCTTAAACTAAGAAAAGCTTCAATTAGACACTTCAACTCTTTTTTTGTATGCAATTAAGTTAATTAACAGGTTATCTTTAAGTAACCAGTAAAAATGTATTTTTAATTCAAACAATTAATTTTAATTCCAATATTTTTTTTAAACAAAGAAAAAACCATATTAGATCAGTTCTCCTTCTGCATGCGTTTTTGACATCTATGAATCCATCATTCTTCATTCTTTCCATGAATTCATTATCACCCAATTCCTCTCTAACGCCTCTAAGCAAATCAAAGCGATCAGAAATATTGACCAATGTATATACATTAAAGCATACACAGTTTAGAAAAACTTATAATGTTGTGGATAAATCTTTAACACAATCTAACCAATCCCCCATACATTTACTATGTCCAAGAATGACAATTATTTTACGATTTTGTTGGGCAACAGAACGCTAATCCTCAACGTGTCTCTAACAACAAACCATGAATAGCCCTTCACTTTCCCTGCAAATCATTTCATAATACACAACACTACTTCTTCGTCCAGTTCGACAGAGAAAATTGTCGGCTTCTCCCTGGATTGAGAAGTCGGCAATATGTGATTTTCTTTTTATTTTTAAAAATTTATTTTTGAAAAAAAATAAAATAATTTTACCTGTTATTATTTTGAACTTATCTACAAATTGATCTAATTACTCAAATTTTAAAAAGTATTGACAAAATTGTATTGAAATGAGGAATTAAGGGTTTTAATTGAAGTGTTTTTTTTTTTTTAGTTTTTCAATTTCATTTATGGCTCATAGTTGAAGGGCGTATTAAAAAAATAGATCTATGGACGTATTAAAAACGGACATGTGCATATTAGTTATTATAATGTGTGCATATTAATCATATCCCAATGTTGCACACAACGCATGCTTAATATACATACATGCTTAATATGCAGACATCATAATGTCTGTCTAATATGCACATGGAGCATTTTTAGTCTCTCCAATTAATCTCATTTATATCTAATTTTTTTAATGAATGAGATTTGTTCTTCTAGAATGGTTTTAATGGAGAGTTGACCTTTTCCAAACCTGACAAATCTGTCCGGCGTTTGGGCATCTATCATGTACGGCCGGACAGTTGAATAAGCCATATATCATTATTATTGTCAGAGTTTACCGATTCTATATATGCGTACTTCTTTGGCAAAGTTAAACTTAACTTGCAGCAAATAGATTGATCAGATAATATAGCTAGGCGAATATATATAACTTGCTTCAATGGCTTTGCATTTTGTTAAGCTACGAGGAGGAATATTACTTGCAACTCTTTTTATAGTAGCTTCAGCCTCTGACCCCAGCCCTCTTCAAGATTTCTGTGTTGCAGACCCCACTAGCCCGGGTATGATATATAAAATATGTAATTTACTGCAGTATAATATAGTCTTTAATTAAGTTGGAGAACCAGTGTTTGATGTACATAAAGAATCTTTTTTTGAATACTGTCCATAAAGAATATAATATGTTGTGTTCAATGTTGAAAAAGACGCTAGGCGTTCCCTAGGTTCCCAGGGAGCACTTAGGCGCCTGATTTTTTTTTTTTTTTTAATTTTTTAAGGGGGTTATTCGCCCCACTACCCTTTAAACCACCCTTAGGCCAAGGCCTCATTCCTACCGGCACAGCGTACTGTGTTTTAACCCGGGAAGACTTTAAAGGATCCGACTTAAGCAATGGTATTCACCACCTTCCATCCTCACTCCCAACGGCATAGCGTACTATGTTTTGACCCGGGAGAGCTTTAAGAGCCCCGATGTGAGCAATGGCTCCCTCTGATCCCCTACCCAACCTACCCGGGGGTTATTTGCAAAAAAAAAAAAAAAACGGGGTTTGACTGCCTAGCTTGCTTAGGCAGCCCGTTAAAGAAGAGGCCGATTTCAGCTTTCCTCAACACCACCAGGCGCCGCCTAGCACCTAGGCGCGATTTTTGCAACACTGGTAGTGTCACACAATGTACTAGATTTCTTATAGACAGTACTCAATTTGTGTGTAATTCTTACACTCTTAGTTGATTTTTATTATGATCCTAATATATATCTACCACCTGAACATCAATTGATCTGTTGCAGTGGTAGTGAATGGCTTGGCCTGCAAGGACCCAAACCTTGTACGAGCGAGCGATTTCTTCTTCAGCGGCCTTCACTTGCGAGCCAATTCAACCAACTCTTTCGGAGCGGGCGCGACTCCGGTGACCACTGCCCAGATTCCGGCGCTCAACACTCTCGGCGTTTCTATGGGACGCGTTGACTTCGCCCCGCAGGGTCTCAGTCCGCCGCACATTCATCCTCGCGCCACCGAAATCTTGGTCGTCCTAGACGGCAAAATTGAAGCCAGTTTCATAACCTCAAACCCTGAAAACCGTCTCGTCGTCACCAAAGTGCTAGAGAAGGGCGACGTGTTCGTGTTCCCGGAAGGTCTTGTCCATTTCCAGCGAAACATTGGGAATGGCAGCGCCGTCGCCGTCGCGTGTTTCAGCGGCGAGAACATAGGAGGGATTATCTTCGTTGCTAATAATGTGTTTGGATCGAATCCGGCTATACCTGCAGATGTTCTGGCCAAAGCATTCCAGGTTGACCAGAACATTATCAGTAAGATTGCATCTAAATTCTAATCGACCATCATTAATGACACAAAATTTCTTTAAATGAGTTAATAATCAATTTAATTATGGATTACAGTGGCCGTGCACTCTTGTCCCTTAAGAAAGGGCGGGAGTTCAAACTCCCTCTGGTATGAAAAAATCAATTTATGAATTTATGACTAAATTGAGAAAAAAGTTATTATAGTCAAATGATTAAATTGGATAAATTCATTATAGTAAATGACTAAATTGGATAAAACCACTATAATCGAGAGCTAAAATGAGCATTAATAGAATGGAATTACCAAAGTATTTTATGTTTTATTTCTTTTTTTATTTTAGATAAAAACTTAATTCATTAAATCAGCAAGACAATCGACAAGAAAAGAAGGCGGGGAATCGAACCACTCCCTGCAACCTGACTCAAAAACGGCCCCCTTAGCAACAATGTGAGCGGCACGATTCGCTGATCACTTAACAAAACGAAATTTAACATCCCTAATCATAGATGCTAAATCTTTTATATCATCTGCTAACAAACCAAAAGCTGAATGAAAATGGAACAGAAAAAAATAGCATTAACTAGAAGCTGAGAGTCTGATTCCACGTCCACACTACCCATACCAGTTTCTTTTAACCAAGAAAGAGACTCTCTCATGCTCAACACTTCAGCTTGTTGCACTTCATATGAGTCCTCAAATTGGACATTTTTAGCTGCTAGAAAACATCCCATGTCATCGCGTAAAATCCATCCGAAACCCATAATGTTATTATCATGATCAAATGCTGCATCATTATTTAATAGAAGGGAATTACCAAAGTATTTTATGTTTTATTTCTTTTTAATTTACAATGTAGTATATGTTTTACACTTTCTCATGCTACTAGAAACACCAAAGTATTTTATGTTTTATTCTTCTTTTTTTTTTTTTTTGCATGCTAATTAATTATAACTAGCACAATAAACAATGACCATGTTTGGTAAAAAAATTGGCCTATAGGTCAATTTTGACTTATTTGATCACTATTAATTGTTTGATTTAGTTAAAATATCAATATAAATGTTTGGTTAATTAGCTTTTTGCAACTCTAAAAGGCTAAAATTAAAAAAATTAATCCAAGCAACTTTTTCAATTAACTTTTCGAGAAAAGAAATTATACTAAACAGCTATCAACTAACAGCTAATTTATCAAACACTTTTCTATAATCAGCTAATATTATAACTATTTATACCATCTAGTTAACACAATCAGCTAACAGCTATTAGCTAACCGCCATTTTACCAAACAGGGCTGCCCAAACAAGTTATTAAAAATTGCACCTCCCGGCTTGCAGGGCTAAGTAAATGCAATAATAATAAATGTTGACATGCTTATTGCTTCAGATTTATGGGCAGAAAAATTTGACAATCTATTTAGAAAGATATTTTGGACAAGAAAATTTGACAATCTATTTTTTGCAGAACATTTTGATTTGTTTTTATATATGTATAGATAATAGATAATGTTGGTGCTCTTGTTGAGAGCTGCTGTACCAGCTCAAGCGTGTTCTATATTCAGTGGTTTACTGCGATCAGCTACCATGACAAGGTCGAGATCCAACTCTCGACCACACCAACGGTTCCCGTGGCACCCAGCTCGTCGCAACCGGGAACGACCCCAACGGGGCCCCCAGCCTCCAACCGGCCGCCTCCACTAGGTCGGGGGGACTTGAGAGATCACCTCACCCACCATCGCATCGGTGGGGTGCCGGCTTCCATCGCCCCTCCTCCAAATCTCGCCCCGCTACAGGAGGGGGCGGTTGTAACACCCCGTGTTACGATCCCTAAAACCAATCAATCATTTAACCAATTACCCAAAAGAAAGGATTAAATCACAATAATTAATTAAGAGGGGCCCACCATAGTCCATGGGCCCTTAGCCCTAAACCCAATCCTTAGTCCTAAAAGGAATAGAGTTAGCAAACCTATAGTAATTAGGCCCTAAGTAAGACTCTTAGATATATAAATAGGGAACATAAGGAGGCACCTACCCACCACAATAATCTCTCACCACACCAAGAATTCCAAGAATTCCCCTAGGAGAAATCAAGAAAGAAGAAAGCTTAAAGAAAGATCCTTCATAGCCAAGGAATCAATTAAGGCTAAGAGGTAACCCATGTCTCAACAAAACCTATTTTCATAGCTATGATTCCCCTCTTAGGATTTCCCCATATTATTGTGTATTGATGATTTGTGATATTATTATTATTGGTGATTGGTGGATGATTCCATGTGTGATCTTGATGATGAGAGGTTCTTGATAATTATGGTGTTCTTGATGATTATATGACGTTCTTGACGATTATATGATGTTCTTGATGATTGTAGGATGCTCTTGATGTTTATGTGATGTTCTTACCGAATCTTGATATTAGAAGATGAATTGTGTCCTTGTTGATTTAAAAGTGATTAGAACCCTAGGTTGTATCGTATGATATTATTCTTGGTGTATTGGGTGGGAAATCGAATGTTTGGGTGTTAATTATGTTTAGAAAAGCATGATAGGTTATGTGCCGTATGTTCCTCGCTTTGATCCGTTAATTGTCTACATGTTGTTGTCAATTGTGTTTAAAAGTGTCTAAGCATGGTTCCGGGTTCCACGAAGGTTCCCGGGGCGTTTTTGGTGACGAAAGAGTCAGTGGCGGGTAGGTGGGGGTATGGGACCCGCCACCTACCCGCGGCTAAAGATGGCGTCGCCGGCGGGCGGGCAGCTGCCTGCCGGGCACCCGCTGCCCGAAAAGGCTGCCGCCGGCGGGCAGCCGGCGGGTGAACTCCCACCCACCGGCTACCCGCTAGAAAAATACCCAATTTGGGATTTTGGCTTCCCCGTTTGATGTTCCCCCGATCCCCGTGGTGTCCCAACGGACTCCGTCTATCGTGCCTATGTCTAGTGGATATTTCGGGTACCGTTCGTAGGTTGTATGAGTCTTATATATTGCATGGTAGTTGAATTGGTATCCCGTTGACCTAGGTGAAAGAAGTATGAACCCCTTAGGATTATTCTTAGTATGTGAAGGATCACGCATAGGTTTTGTTATACGTTTTCTCCCCCTTCCCAATGTGTTAATGTGGGTTGCATGTGCTTGCTATGTGTTATGTGTGCATGATACCCCAATTCGGTTGCGATCGGATTGGTTATTCCTGAGCTGTGGTTCAGAAGCTGGCTGCGGTCAGATTTACACTCTTGGGATGCGGTCCACCGTTTGGTTGCGATCAAACGTTTCTACATGAGCTGCGGTCAGATGACATACTCTTGGGCTGCGGTCCACTGTTTGGTTGCGATCAAACTATGATGAGCTGCGGCTCATCGGTCGGTTGCGATCGACCCCTCCGTGTTGCGATACGGGGCAGGGTGCTGCGGGACCGTGTCAGAGCTATATGCGCTGACCCTCATGTATGGGCATGCGATTGGTCCTATGGCGCCAACAAAGTGTGCTATGTGATGAAGTATGGATGAGTTGTTGTTATGAGTGTCTTGGGGATGTGACTATGGGATCTATACTGGGAATCGTATATGTTGGGTTATGATTAGTAATCGTGCTTATCTTTACCTGTCTTGCCTGTTGTAAACTGTATATGCTTGGTATAACTGTTGTCTGTGCTTAGCTCTATCTGTCGAGTCTATCCCTGTTTTAAAAGCTAGAGTCTCGTAGGATATATCTTCATGCTTCAAAATGGTTTTCGTATATCTATATATATATCTATATGTATTGTATTTCAACGCGTTGGAGTGGGTTACCAGCATCTCTCGCTGAACAGATATATTTGGCTTTCAGGCACAGACGAGTAGATTACTGGAGCGCGCTAGAAGCTTGGGGCGTAGCTTAGATAGTTTTCCCTTTCGGCCTGCGTGCCATGATTTAGTATTGATACCGATTGAGGTTTTAGAATTTAGCCTGTGCACCCGAGTTCTCTAGCTCGGGTGTGGCATAGCACCCCGTACTCTTTGTATCGTATTTTGGGATTTAATGAGATCCTATCTTTATTATATAAGTTTTAAAAGTCCTGAAAATCTGGGGTGTTACAGCGGTTACCCTTTAGCAATCCTCTACGACTTTGGCTCACCTCACAGAGGGTCCCCAAGGAGGTGCACATAACGGTCCGGAGGTGTAACACCCTGAAATTTTTCAACTTTTAAGACTTATATAATAAAGGTAAATTCTCATTAAATCCCAAAAATATAACATAAGAGTACGGGGTGCTATGCCACACCTGAGCTAGAGTACTCAGGTGCACAGGCTAACTAACTAAAATCCTCAATAATGTCAATACATAAGCATGGCACGCAGGCCGAAAGGGAAACTATCTATTCTACGCTCCAAATCTCTAGCGCGCTCCAGTGTCTACTCATCTGTGCCTGAAAGCCAAATATATCTGTTCAACGAGAGATGCTGGTAACCCACTCAAATGCGTTGAAATACATTATAGATAGATATATATAGATATACGAAAATCATTTCGAAGCAGGAAGATATATACTTAAGATACACTAATTTTAAAACTAGAAATAGACTCAGCAAATGGGGACAAGCTCATCAATCAACAATAAATAGTTAAGTAGAGATAACGTCATAAGGAATACGCATCTAAGATCACATAACATTTTCCCAATTTCCAAATCACATCATCATTCAATCACCATTCATATCACATAATCGTTGATGGCGCCACGGGACCAATCGCATGCCCCGAACATGAGGGTTAATGCTTATAGCATTAACACGGCTCCGCAGCACCCTACCTCAGTACCGCGGTATGAAGGGAGTTGATCGCAACCAACCCTTTGAGAACCGCTGACGAACTCAACGTCGGACCACGATCTTACACACCGCTAACGCACCCAGTCGGTGGATCGCGATCCCCTTTTCAAGGGGGGACTTACGACCCTACACACCGCCGATGGGTACGCCGGTGGACCATAGCGGATCAAGCCCGACACACCGCGGAGCTATACTCAGTCGGTGGGCGAAGATCCTCGGAGATTATGGCCCTACACACCGTCGTCCCATCACTCGGTGGGTCGCAGCCAGCCGTAGCCCTACACACCGCCCCGATTACTCGGATCGGTGGACTACAGCCTTCCTCGGCTTATTGGCCCTACACACCGTCCTGGCGCGTTCAGGTTCAGTGGGTCATAGCACCGAGGCCCATGTGGACCGCAGCCCAAGAAGTGAATCACTGACCGCAGCCAGGAGAATGAACCACAGCTCATAAGTAGCCAAACAGTGGACCGCAGCCCTATATAATATTTATATACCTGACCGATCGCAACCGGCCTGGTTAACAGTTGGTATGGTTCTCAACCCATCCAACTGCCCGTATAGCGAATTTGATCGCAACCAAATTGGGGAATCATGTATCACATAACACGTTATAGCACATAATAGCACATTGGGAAGGGGAGGCATATAATTAAACTTACGTGTGATCATTCACATACTAAGAATCGTCCTAAGGGGTTTATACGACTTCCACCTAGGTCAACGGGCTACCAATTCAACTAGCATGCAATTCCTAAGATTCACCTATCTTACGATCGGTACCCGAAACATCAAACTAGACTTAGGTACGACAAACGGGGTCCGTTGGGACGCCACGGGGAATGGGGGACATCAAACGGGGAAGCCAAGGACCCAGGAGGGGTCACGAACCAGCGGGTAGCCGGTGGGTGAGGGATCACCCGCCGGCTGCCCGCCGGATATCACTGCCCGGCAGCGGGTTGCCGGCGGGCGGACGCCTGCCCGCTGCCCGGCGGTGATCTTCGGGCAGCGGGTACCCCTACCCCCACCTACCCCCCACTGACTCATTCATCAATATTTTGCCCCGTGATCCTTTGTGGAACCCGAAACCATGCTTAGACACTTTTAAACGCAATTAACGACACCACGTAGTCAATTAACGGATCAAACGCAAGGATCGCATATAACTCGTCCTATCACGACTTCTAAATATAAACAACACCCGAACATGTGAATTCCCACCCAAATATAAATCAAGAACATTATAACTCAAATTCCCAATTCATCCTAGGGCTCTAATCCCTCCCAAATCATCAAAATCACAATTTATCTTTAACATCAAGAAATATCCAGATTTGTCAAGAATCATTACATCAACATCAAGAACCTCTTTTCATCATCAAGATCATCAAGATTATCAAGAATACACACAAATCATCTTATCAAACATCAATAATATGTCACAATTAACATAGAGGAATTAAACAAGACACACGCATATAGAAGGAGGCCAAGGAAGGAGATTATAGCGAAGAAAATAGGTTTTGTTGAGACATGGGTTACCTCTTAGCCTTAATTAATTTCCTTGGCTATGAAGGGTCTTTCTTTAAGATTCCTCCTTTCTTGATTTCTCCTAGGGGAATTCTTGGAACTTCTTGTGTGGTGAGAGATTATTGTGGTGTGGGTTCTAGGTGCCCCCCTATGCCCCCTATTTATATACCTAAGAGTCCCAATTAGGGTCCAAATACTATGGGCTTGCTAATTCTATTCCTTATAGGACTAGGGGATTGGTTTTAGGGATAAGGGCCCATGGACTATGGTGGGCCTTTTCCTAATTAATTACTGGAATTTAATTCTTTCTTTTAGGTAAATGATTAATTGGTTTTAGGGGTCGTAACACGGGGTGTTACAGGAGGCCACACAAAGGACGATGACCCCGCCTCCACCTCCCTCAAGGGGGCGCACCGGTCCAAGCACCCGGCTACCCCTGGCACTTAACACTCAAATCGAAGAGGAGGTCAACTCACCCCGGCCATCGGACACGCGGGGAAGGGGTGAAATCCGCCAAGATCACCATTGAGAGGGTGATAGAGGGAGGTCGACCCATGTTAGGCCCGCCTTTGAGAGGCTGGGCAAGCGCGTGTCGGCCCGAGAAAGGTTGGGCCCAAGGCCAACCTCCAACGCACTACAAGAGGATGAATCATGTCCCCGAAAGTCGCCGAGCCGTGACTTTCAAGCGCCGCCACGACAAGAATTTTTTTCACGTAGGTCGCCGAGTCGCGGGCCCCGAGCTCCGCCGTGACGCGAGTAGGCCTCCCGAGATGAGAGGTCGGGAAAACGAATGGTCGAGCTCCAAGCACCCATCGTGACGAGGTTGAGCAGCTCCGTAAGCGAATGAATGAGCTCCCGGAGGGGATGGTCACGCTCCAACAAGCTACCACCTTGTTGACCCGCCCCGTTGAGGGGCTCCAAGGAGGTGTCCGAGCCCTCCTGCTTGGCCCCGACGTCTCTCGAGGGGTGCCTACATTTACCCGACTCCCCCGAACCCCAAGAGCTCAAATATTGACATATGTTCTTATTAACCCATGGTTGCGGTCGTGCGTGCCGTCCCCGACCTTGGCATTTACCTAACGGAAGAACATGTTATGGGTTACTTGCCCCTTGACAAGGTCGAAGCCAAGCCGGTAGGGAGAACCTACATGGTCTCCCGTGACATACTCTACAAGAAGTCTTCCAATGACACCTTGCTACATTGCTTGTACCCCAATGAGGCGAGGTCAGTCATAGAAGAGATCCACAAAGGGACCTGCTCGATCCACTGGTGGGTCCCTCCCCTCCAATGATGTTTCAAGAGGTGGCTTAGTCCTGCAGGACTTGGCTCATGCGAGTAGCGCACCCTAAGGGGGCACGAGGTCCGACCTCGCGTACCAACTCCGACGGAAGAGCCTGGTGGCTTAGTCCGGCAGGACTAGGCTCAAGCGGCTAATGTACCCTAAGGGGGCACGAGGTCTGACCTCGTGTACCAACCCCGATGGAAGAGCTCGGTGGCTTAGTCCAGCAGGACTCGGCCCAAGCGGCTTGCGCACCCTAAGGGGGCACGAGGTCCGACCTCGCGTACCAACCCCGACGGGAGAGTCCGATGGCTTAGTCCGGCAGGACTTGGCTCAAGCGGGTAGCGCACCCTAAGGGGGCATGAGGTCCGACCTCACGTACCAACCCCGACAGAAGAGCCCGGTGGCTTAGTCCGGCAAGACTAGGCTCAAGCGGCTAACGTATCCTAAGGGGGCACGAGGTCCGACCTCGCGTACCAACCCCGACGGAGGAGCCCCGTGGCTTAATCCAGTAGGACTAGGCTCAAGTGACTAACATAAGGCATTGTGCTAAAAGTGTTGTGAAACAATGAATCAATAAGGGAGAGTTGATTGTCCATTCAAAACACCAAGTCAATACAATGTGCCCACCTCCCAGAGGAGAGACATAAAATGTGCCCACCTCCGGGAGGGGGAGCATGTTCATCGAAGGCAAAAGGAAGCACCTCCCGGAGGGGAGACATGAAATGTGCCCACCTCCGGGAGGGGAAGCATGTTTATCGAAGCAAGGTACAAAATGACACACCTCCCGGAGGGGAGACATAAAATGTGCCCTCCTCCTGGAGGGGAGACATGAAATGTGCGCACCTCTAGAGGGGAGACACAAAATGTGCCCACCTCCGGGGAGAGAGGCATGTTAAGAAAAGTACAAAGGGGTGGAGCGGAAGATGAAACCCGTATGATAAAGAAAGGAGGACGCCAATCAAGCTGCTAATCAAGTCTAATCCTTGAGGTTGGGGTCGGCCACGTTGGGGTCGGCCGTGTGGGGCTCGGACCCATGGAGTGCGACTCGTGTTTACTCTCCTTCATTAACAAATATTCGGCTCAATTCGCCTCGGCACAACGAACCTCGACCCAAGACGCCTCGGCCACAATGGGCTCAGCTATGGTGAGCTCGGTCATGTTGCGCATGGAGTTCGGGTCAGGACATTTACTCTCTTTCGTTGTCGACTTCTCCAACGAAGAGAGTGGGGGACTCATGATGGATATATTACGAGCGAAGCATACCGACTCAGGGGACCAGAGCAAGAAGTTGGAGCAGCCCAAGACGTCTCACCTCGGCCTTAGACGTCTCACCTCAGCCTAAGGCGTCTCACCTCGGTCTCAGACGTCTCACCTCGCCCTAAGACGTCTCACCTCAGCCTAAGACGTCTCACTTCGGCCCAAGACGTCTCACATCGGTCCAAGGCGCCCAGGTCCATAGCGAGCTCGGCCTAGGACGCCTCGGCACAAGGCACCTCAGCCTAGGACGCCTCGGCTACAATGGGCTCGGTCGTGGTGAGCCCATGTCGCGCATAGAGGTCGGGTCGGGACATTTACTCTCTTTCGTTGTCGACTTCTCCAACGAAGAGAGTGGGGGACTCATGATGGATATATTATGATTAGAGCAAACCGACCCGGGAAAGCGGAGCAAGAAAGTATGGAATAGACCCGGGGCCTAGTGGTTGGGCCCCGTGCTCGGCCCAAGGTGCCTCGGTCATGGTGAGCTCGGTCACATGAGCTCGGCCCTATGAGCTCGGCCATATGAGCTCGGCCATGGTGAGCTCGGCCATGTCGAGCTCGGCCCTATGAGCTCGGCCATGGTGAGCTCGGCCACGGTGAGCTTGGCCATGGTGAGCTCGCCCACGGTGAGGTCGGCCACGGTGAGCTCGGCCATGGTGTGCTCGGTCATGTCGAGCTCAGCACACCCGCGGACCCGGTCTACACCCGGGCGCGGTCAACTCGGAGATCCAACTACCCCCCGATTTAGGGGGAGGCGGTTGGGGGGTTTAGCCCCCCTCCTTGTCCTAAAGAGGGACCTCATCATTATCTTACACAACATATTCCTAAACTATTATTTTATAGCATTATTGTCCTAATCAAGTCTTGTAATAGCTTATTAGCGATATTCAATACAATCTACGGTCCCTGCGACCTTACGATATCCTTGCGTTACATTATTTATTTCATATATATTCTTATCCGGATTTAATAATTCGGACCACCCCGGATGAACTAAATCCATCAGTTCTCTAACTATATATAATATCGTACCCTTGTTCCAACAAATTAAAGCCCATGATATACTACCATTAACTCCACTCAAGAAGGTTCATTGCAATTCCCAACTCTATAAATGACTGCACATATCCACTCCGCCATAGTATTTATAAGGATCTAGTGTACAAACATTTACGATTTATTTCAGAAAATTTTTCCTTTTCCCGTGTTTAGTTGCATTTTGAAAAATTGTCTTAACATATTTAGTTCATTTTTTAGAAAATGAGTACAATTGTATAATTAAATATTTTAATTATTTTATTTAGAATATAGAAATATGTATAATAATATTAAATATAATATTATTTATTAAAATTATATTTTAAAAAAAACAACATCATCGATTTTCGGCGGAAACCAGAGGTCTGGGTAGAAACCTTAAAAAGACAAAAGAGAATATGAAAAGTAAAAAAAAAAAAGCGTTTTACACGCTTATTGGGCGTAACAGGTGAGCCCAACGCGCACCTGCAAGAAATATATAGAGTAAAGTTCAAGTGTGGCAGGGCTGTTAGGTGCGGCAGTGCGGTCAACTTTCATCCATTGGATTGCAGCAGATCAACGCACTAGATTCTTTCCAATTCGCGCCTATGAGCTCCAATTCCGCGACATTTATGGGCAATTTTGTCCGATCATAGTGTTGTGTATTTTATGTTCGTTATTGGTGCATTATAAAAATACATACAAAAAAAATTAATACCATAATGATCTAAATCATTTCAATAATGCAAAAGCATAATTGAAATATTAAATTTTGTTCTAAATAATCAAAAGAAGATGAATTAAACGGCAAAAAAAATTAACCTAATTTTTTTTAAATGAAAGAAAATCAAATGAATTTTAAAATTTTTGATATATAATCTTTGATGCTCCACTTTGAATGCTATGTATTGTATTTGATCGGGCTAATTATTTGACCAAAATTTATGTGTGTGTGTATATATATATATATATAAACATATTTGTTTAATAATTATGCCAACTCTAATTGGGACAGGATTTGAACTTAAGTTTTTTTTATAGAAATTAATGATTAAGTTAAGAATAATAAATAGTTAACGGAATATTTTGTTACTAAAGTTTATACTAACGAAATTTAGGGTTATTTAAGGAAAAAATATAATATAATTGAGAGTAAATAAAAAAAATCATTAAATAATACTAAAATCAAAATAATATGAACTATTCATTTTATGAAATAATTACACCTATATTTTTTGTTTTGTTTTTTTTTTTTTTTGAATGCCATAACACATAAAGTTATATTTTTTTGTTCTAGTTAAGGGCATAATATTATTGGGTTTTTATTAGATTTGTATTGGTAGATAGATGTTTTTCAAAAAAAAAAAAAAGTATTGGTAGATAGATGTAGATTCTTTATCATTATTTTAAGACGGGAGAAGGGAGCTAGTAGGGTTCTATTCAAAATTTCAAATCTATCAAACGGTCACCTCGTCAGCTCTTCCCATTTTGAATTTCAACACCCCGCCCCATTTCTCATTTCGAAAACCAGCAAAGAAGACACCCACCGAGACCCTCTCTCTCAGTCTCTCCCCATTTTTCCCCCCAACCCTACAGCTTAATTCCAACCAACTCCGTCAACGATGCCGTTGATATCGGAGGCGTCGAGCGCAGTGAAGTCCAGATTCGGATTCCATGACCCCCATCACCACCATAGTTCGTCGGAGCAGCCGCCGCCGCCGCAGGCGATGCCGGCTGTCAAGAGCTCGCCGGATCTACGGATACTGAAATCAACTTGCAAAGATCGGAGTGAGAATTCCGACGGTGACAGTGCGCAAACGGCGGCGTCTAACCAACTGCGGACTTTCGAGTTCCGTGAAGACCCTGCTTTCTGGAAAGACCACAATGTTCAGGTGCTGTATTCCTGCTTCCGAATTGTATTTGCGAGCACTCTCTATGCTTTTTTATCCGATTAATTTTCGCTTTTATTTTTGATATATATATATATATATATATATATATATTTCCACTCGTTTTTGTTTGTATTCTGAAGAATTTGGGTTTGAAGAAATGTTGGTGGTATTTTTCCTTTTCCTAGAAAATCTGCTAGCATTTGCTGATAACTTTAGGGGTATAATAGAAATGAGGGGATTTGAGCTGATTGTAGTCTTATAGAGAGATGCAAACACCAAATATGTAGGGAAGTTCTTAATTCATACTCCCTTCTACAAGAAAAACTGTCATGAGAGAGATAACACAATTTAGGAAACAATATTTATATTTATTTTATTGCCAGGAATTTCATTTAATTGGGCTACCCTCTATAAATGTAGTGTTCTTTGTTAATCCAACTTCAATTCATGAAAAATAATTAAGTTTTTACATATGAAAATTTTATGAGACATCTTATAAATGATAAGCATGGCATTTTGGCTTTCATTTTTACCCAATTTTTATTTTGTTTAACTGGTTTAATCAGGTTATTATTAGAGTACGTCCTTTGAATAGTTCAGAGATATCTTTGTATGGAAATAGTCGATGTCTCAGGCAAGACAGTTCACAGACAATAACTTGGATTGGGCATCCAGAGTCACGCTTTACATTTGACCTCATTGCAGATGAAAATGTTACCCAGGTGTGTTTGTCTTTACCTTTGTTTCTTCTATTCGCATTACTTTACTTATCGTATGCTAAAGGTTTCATGTTTTAAACTGATCAGGAGATGATGTTTAAAGTTTCTGGAGTGCCTATGGTTGAAAATTGTGTAGAAGGTTACAATAGTTGCATGTTTGCTTATGGCCAGGTATGTTACCTTTAAAAAAAACTATTCAGATATTAAAGTTCCTGCATTTTTCCTCTCAAAGTTTAAGTTAAAATGTTCTAATTGCAAATCTGTTGATGATGTTTTCATATTTAATGGGTTATTTGTTATGCACAGACTGGAAGTGGCAAAACACATACAATGCTTGGAGACATTGAAGGAGGCACTCGAAGACATAGTGTAAATTGTGGGATGACACCTCGAGTCTTCGAGTACCTGTTTTCAAGAATTCAAAAGGTATTAGTGCTACGAATGCATATTTATAAAAGAAGGGAAGGGGAGATATGAGATATATGCTCTTTTTATCTGAGTGGGAGCTTATTAATGTAAGAAATATAGTTTTTTTAGACTTGGACCATAGTTCTTAGATTTATAAGCATGAACTAGACAATTGGTCTTCAGCTGTTTAAGTTCCATATACGTTTGGGAGTTAAATTTCAACTTAAAGATTTTTGCATGCAGATTCTCATACAGTTTAGTTTATGTATTATCCTAAGTTTAGATATTGAGAGAAATCTAGTATTTAGTTGGGTGCTTTCAAACTGACACAGGAAAGGGAGGCACGCAGGGAGGAGAAGATACGATTTACTTGCAGGTGTTCTTTTCTTGAAATATACAATGAGCAAATTCTTGATCTCTTGGATCCTTCCTCTGTTAATTTACAGGTAAAAGACATGCATATTTTGGTTCCTCCAGTTTCCTATCTTTTATCAGATTTTGAAGGTCGTTTTCTCGCTAGATCATATTCCTTTTTATACAATGGTGATTTTTTTAAAAATATTTTTCTCTCGTTAAGCATATAAGATAGTTCAAAGTCTGGCATGGAAGATGGATAAATGGGGATGGGGAGGGGGATGGGGTGCGCACACGTCTATGAATAAGGAAATTCTATGTGTGCTCTATCTATAAATGCTATGAGTAATATATATATATATATATATATATATATATATATATATATATATATATATATATATATATATATGAACAACTGTTTAGTTTAGTTTTTATTTATTTATTATTATTACACTAAAGAACTTCCTTCCTTCCTTACTTCCCAGTTCACATGAATATTATCCACTGAATTATATTAATTCCTATAATTTGAATGTGGCATATACTTGTGTTTCTTTAACACTTAATATCTTTCTGAACTCCTAGTTCTGCCACATACAATAGATAAATTTAATTTTATATACTATATGAATACATAAAATATGGTAATTGATACAAAAGGTATATGTGCACTTTAATAAGAAGTCCAGTTTTTTTTTTTTTTTTTCCTCCCACTATTCCTTCATTTCTTAAGTGTTGCTTGAGCTAAAGTGAATACTAGTTGGAAAACATTATTTCTACCCCTAGGAGAAGACCAACAAGTTTCATCTGGTATTCTGCAGATAAGGGAAGATACTAAGAAAGGGATTCATGTGGAGAATCTCACTGAGGTTGAAGTTACAAGTGCTCGAGATGTGATACAGCAACTTGTTCAGGTATGCCGTGACCTATTTTTTTGTATATATTAATTAAAACTGTTTATGTAATTGAATATCTTTCTAAGCTGAAGTTATATTATCTTCGAGCTGAGATAGAACTATGCTAGTTCCTTGGGGAGTACAAAACTTACCATCATTATATCTTAGTAGAAAAAAAGTTATACATACTGAAGACATTAAAGCAAAGATCTTGTCCAACTAGTTCTTCAGTTCTACCAGGGTTTACAATTTTAGTGATTTTGAACACACCGTTCCTATCTATCACTGGCTGTCTCGCTCTATGTCAATTGCATGATTAATGTTGTAGGTTCGGTTTGGACTTAAAGAACAAATCAGCTGTTTACACAATCCTCTTTTACAAGAAGAAAGTGTTGCCTTAATTTTTGAAACCTGAGGGTGTGTTACTGGTTAAACTTGAGAGTATCCTTGCAACTGCATTAAATGACTGGAGGGTAGCAAAAAGAGTATGTCTTTAATGTTTTACTGTTTAAGGCTTATTGCAATGGTATAATACTGAATAGTGATGATGGCTTTTAGACATACTTTCTCTATATTTTGTTCTAGAGCAAGATCACACTTATTTTTTTGAACAGGTCAAACTTATTTTTGTTATGGTTTTTGTAACTTATCCCCAACAGGGTGCTGCCAACAGGAAGGTAGCTGCAACAAATATGAATCGTGCTAGCAGTCGTTCTCACAGTGTTTTTACTTGTGTCATTGAAAGTAAGGTAAGATTTTGTATCTTATCTTCCTTGTTTTCTTTCTTGATTTTTGTGCTTTTGACCATGATAGTAAGATTTAATTTGCAATGTCAATCTCATATGCAGTGGGAGTCCCAAGGTGTAACTCATCATCGGTTTGCACGCCTTAACCTTGTTGATTTGGCAGGTTCTGAAAGGTAAACAGAATAATTACAATGAAACACTGAAAAAGGAGTTTTAAATGAGAGTCACCTGCAAAACTTATGTACTGTGCTCTGCTTATTTATCAGGCAAAAAAGTTCAGGTGCTGAAGGTGAACGACTAAAGGAAGCTACTAACATCAACAAATCTCTCTCAACATTGGGGTTTGTAATTCCTGTATTGATATTTTGTCAGACTTATAAGTGCGTCTGCTTTTTTTTAAATCTAAACTGGTTTTTCAAAATGTAGGCTTGTGATTATGAACCTTGTTAGCATGTCCAATGGGAAGACACTCCATGTTCCTTACCGAGATTCAAAGTTGACATTTTT
The DNA here is from genome assembly GCF_001879475.1 of Ipomoea nil. Taxonomy (NCBI): domain Eukaryota; kingdom Viridiplantae; phylum Streptophyta; class Magnoliopsida; order Solanales; family Convolvulaceae; genus Ipomoea; species Ipomoea nil. Next base: position 9,513,764 of record NW_017619273.1, on the reverse strand, counting down.
GTTACAGGTGAAAAATCCTGATTTAAGCTTCCCAAAGAAAGGCTTAAAGTTTCATAAGTTCTACTATAAAATATCTTCATCTAGAGTAATTGTTGGAGTTAATCTTCTTCCTCTCTTTTTCCCCTTAAGAAAATTAAGCTTCTAATGCAAAATTTGTTCAATGAAAGCTAATAGTTTCTTAGAACTGTCATGCTGTAGAGAATGCCCATAATTTTCCTTATTTTCAGGATTCGTTGGGAGGGAATGCAAAAACAATCATAATTGCGAATGTTACTCCTTCCAACAGGTAACTTTTATGTTTATTCGTGCTTGCTGCCCTCTGCCAATCTAGTTTTTTCTTTATATAATTTTTTGAATGAACTCTTGTAATGATTTTGAAATCAAATCATTCATTTTAAATTTTTAATCAAATGAAGAAATGAATATTTATGATTGTACTTTTGCAGCTGCTCACTGGAAACTCTAAGCACATTGAAGTTTGCTCAGCGTGCCAAATTCATAAAGAATCATGTATGTTTTTATCATTATCTTGGCTACTATGCTACTAAAATTAACCATGTCTATCATGCATAAATTGCTAACAGTTACAAGCATTTCTTTCACGTGAACCCCAACTTTTTGCTTCATTTTTCTTCTTGCTTTTATGGTCTACAATAACTTAATTCTCTACAAGAATATTAAGATGTGGTTATGTTGGAATGAAGTTTTGCCACATGAATAAATTGTTATATCGGTTAAACATAATAGCTAGCAGAACCTTTCTTCGTTTTCCCACCTGACCATTTTTTATCTTCCCTGTGCAGGCTGTTGTAAATGAAGATGCTTCTGGAGATGTTATTGCAATGAGGATGCAGATTCAAAATCTGAAGGTATAGTTTGAATTATAGTTTTCTTCCTAATAATTAAGGGCGGTAATCATTTCTAGAAATAGCTTCCTCCCTTAATAATAAGGAAACTATCAAAACAACTAAACAAGTAAAATGATCTGGATTTTTGTTAATTCTGAGTTCTGAAATCTTCTATTCTCATCTCCAGAAAGAAGTTGCTCGTCTTAGGAGTATGGGTAATGGAGGAGGTGATGCTTATGAAACTGATTCAAGGACAATAGCCTTGCCAGGATCACCAACATCTATCAAATGGGAAGGACTTCATGGATTTGCAAGCCCACTTGCATCAGGCAAAAAGATGTCATATGTATGTGCTATTTCTTGCAGTTAAACCAATAATTCTCTTTGTGATTCTTGCTGATAATTTCTTGTAATTTCAGAAAAAGGACTATGAAGTTGCCCTTGTTGGAGCTTTTAGGAGGGAAAAGGATAAAGACATCGCTATGCAGGCATTGGTTGCTGAAAATCAGGCTGCCTTGCAGCTGGTATGGATAAGAGTTTCTTGACTTTGTCATTTGAATTTCACAAGAATTTTGAATGTTTGGAGTATTATATTTTATAGGAAAAAACTGCATGGAATCTCATTTTTATCCCATTTTAAGTTCCATTACATTTTTTGGGTACAATGAAACTTGAAACCTTTTAGATAGTCTCTTAGGCATGTGTCACTGGACTTTCAAGGTCTTTGGCAAAGTTGGGCTCAATTAAACTCATTGTATGTAGTTTATGTTCCAATAGTCTATAAGCATTTTAGATAATATAGCAAAAATTGAAACATAAAATCTCATACCATTAACATTTCTAGAAAGGGAACTGATGTTAGGGTTGTGCTTATATTTGCCCATTAGGCAAAACAAAGAGAAGATGAGATACAAGGGCTGAAGATGAGACTAAGGTTTCGAGAAGGTGCAATCAAAAGGCTGGAATCAGTTGCTTCAGGAAAAATTTCGGCTGAGGTTCACTTGTTAAAAGAGAAAGAGGAGCATTTGAAAGAAATAGAAGTTCTACGGAATCAAGTTGATCGTAACCAAGAAGTGACAAGGTTTGCTATGGAAAACCTGCGATTGAAGGAGGAAATAAGAAGGTATGTATATCATGATATGATTTCCCTTATTTTTCTCTTTCTTCTGTTAGAAGGTTGATAGTTTTATTGCTTTTCCAAATCTACGTTAGTAATATTAATATGGATATGGAATTCAATGCTTTTTTATTCTCAGTTGAAAGTTTCATTCATTTTACTTCCTAATTATTGCATTAAAATGAAATACAGATTGAAATCATTCTATGAAGAAGGTGAACGGGAAAGGATGAATGAGCAAATCATGATACTGGAGAATCAGGTTTGACATTCGTTTTTTCTTAACTTGATCTATTCTATATCTCTTTCTTGTCTGTATTACTTTCTTGTTTTGAAGGCACTTCACTACTAAGATGGAAAACCCTGTTCAAATCACTCTCCCAAAAATGCGTCTTTTATTTCCCTTCATTGTCTCTTTTTTGTCTCAATAAGCTGTTGATAAGCAATGACTTTCTTATGGTCCATTGAATGTCTTTATTTCCATTGTTTTTCTCAATTAACAGTGAACTAAATTTTCCTGTTCCCTTGGGGGTCTCTTTTCTTATTGCAGTTACGAGAAGCTCTAGATTGGAAACTCATGCATGGTTCGGATCCCATTAATACCCAGGTTCGTTCCCAATCCACTTAGGATCTGTATCGATTTGCTGCCTCGTGTCGTAACTCATGCATGCTGAGTGTTGTTAACCTATTTCTTCTTTTTACTCAAACCCATCTATGTTTACAGGAAGAAAGTTCTGATGAGCTTGCAACTGATATTAACAATGACAGCAATTTGCTATTCTCCAATCAGGTGGGAAACAAACTTATCCTCTTTCCCATTCTTTGAAACTTTTTGCAGATATATATAGAATGGGTACTATTTTTTATTTTTATTTTTATTTTTATTTATTTTTTTTTATTTTTATTTTGGATTTATAAAGAGCCATAATAGAATCTCTGCATAAAAGTTTGTTTTAAAAGTCATAATTGTTGGATTTCTATCTCTTTATTGACTAATTACAATGAATATTGTGGTGCCAAATGTCTATTATGATCTGATCCAATCTGCAGGTATATACAACCTAAATTTCTTTTAATGTTATTTTTATTTGACATTTCTGCTGCAGAAACCTGCCACACCTATGCATACTGCAGCCGATGAGGAAAACGAGTTCCTTCGCTTGCAGGTATTCTTGCATTTTCTCTATAGCAATGAGCAAATTAAAGGAAGAAGAAACCAATATATGTTAATCTTTTTATTCTTATCGTTTCAGGCAATTTACAACCAATCAGAACTGGACGCCCTGCGTAAAAAACTTGATCTTTGTGTAGAGGAGAAAGAAAAATTGGAAAGGTAGTTCTCAATTCTTATTTTAATGCACCCCATTGTTGCCAGTGTTCTTTTCTGATCTCTGTTTTATGCATTACTCTTGCAGGCATGTGAATGACTTGGAAAAAGAGATAGAATCAGAGAGATCTTCTAAAGCAGCTATCCTGGAAGAATCTCATAAAGTGCAATCTGATCTTTCTTCTCTAACAAACTGTCAGATGCCAAATATTGGTATCAGTGATCAGATGGAACTTGAAGCCATGGTTGATGCTATTGCAGCTGCAAGCCAAAGAGAAGCCGAAGCTCATGAAACAGCTATATCCTTGTCTAAAGAAAATGAGGAACTAAGAGCGAAGATTAAGGTCTTAATTGAGGATAACCAAAAACTGATTGAACTGTACGAACAAGCGGTTGCAGAGAACAGTGCTAACCTTAGATGCCAGAATTGTCAAGATGACTCCCATAAGTTATCTGAAGATACTGCAGAGAGGGAACTCCGGATGAAAGGGGAAGTTGAGCGCCTAAACCGTCAACTCATGGAAATGCATGAAGAAAATGAAAGATTGATGGGTCTTTACGAGAATGCTATGCAAGATAAGAACAGAGAGGTTAAGTGCCTAAACAGTCAACTTGTGGAAATGCATGATGAGAAGGAACTCCAGATGAGAGGGGAAGTTGAGCGCCTAAACCGTCAACTCATGGAAATGCATGAAGAAAATGAAAGATTGATGGGTCTTTATGAGAATGCTATGCAAGATAAGAACAGAGAGGTTAAGTGCCTAAACAGTCAACTTGAGGAAATGCATGATGAGAAGGAACTCCAGATGAAAGGGGAAGTTGAGTGCCTGAACCGTCAACTCTTGGAAATGCATGAAGAAAATGAAAAATTGATGGGTCTTTATGAGAATGCTATGCAAGAGAAGAATAGAGAGGTGAAGTGCCTAAACAATCAACTTGTGGAAATTCATGATGAGAATGAAAAATTGATGGGTCTTTATGAGAATGCTATGCAAGAGAAGAAAGGAGATGTTGAATGCCTGAACAATCAGCTCATGGAAATGCATGAAGAAAATGATAAACTGATGGGCCTTTATGAGAAAGCTATGCAAGAGAGAGATGATTTCAAAAGACTGATTTCTTCTACTGAGAAGAAAATTGTTGAGGATAAAGGGGAATCTCCAAAATCTGGAAAATCTCCGATTTCTGGCACAGATTGCTCTACTACAGAGATGATTGATTCTTTTGGGCCTGACATGCAACATCAAAGTGAAAATCTTTACCTAGATGAGCACAATAGTGTATCTGCAAATCCAGAACAAGTATTCGAGGAGGCTGGCTTGATTGAAGTAGATGTAGAAGATGAATACAGTCAATATTCATACATGGGTAATACTTCAGATTCAGATGAACCTCCTTTCTGCAAGACAACAGGAGTTACACAGAGTAATCTTTCAGGATCAGTGGCGAGTTTAACAATTGGGGAGAAAGAATCTGGAATCTTAAATGGTGATGAGATGGAGAAAACAGATTGTCCTGATTCAAATCAGGATGCAGGCCTTGTTTCTGACATAGATGAGGAATCATCACATTTGATCACAGTTGATGTATCAGAAGATATGGAGTTGGTACAAAGGAAGCTTTATGAAGCACAAGAAAAGCTTGTAAAATCTGCCAACACGGTGAGCATGTTTGGCTCACTGGAGAGAGCACTTCTTGAGGTTGATGAACTTTCAAGAAAAGTTGAGGGACTAGAAGAGAGTATTCAGGCTAAACAGCGAGGTTTTGAATCCTTTAAAATTTTATCTTCCGAACTGCTGGAAAAGAAAGCTGTGGTGGATAAAAAGCTATCTGCACTGAAATACTCTTTATCAAGCTTCTCTTCCTCAATCGGTTACTTTGAGCTCCGTGAAACTCAAGCAAGGCAGAGGTGGAACACTTCTTTAACTGAACTTGACCCAAAGAAATCAGCATTAGCCCGTCTTCAAGCCTCTAAGGATGAATATATGGTTTTGCAAATGAAAGCTAAACAGTCTGAAAGTGAACTAATAAGCAGCCTAGCACACTTGAAAATGAGACTGGAGGAAGAAAACCAAAGACTTGAAAGTGATAGGGTTCTCTTTGCCATAGACAACATTGCAAAACCAGATGTTGACCCCGCACAAAGGAATTGGCACTTGAGCGGGAAAGCTACTGAACTGCTGAAGTCTGAGGAAGAGAGGACAAAGATCCAAAATCAGATTAAGCAGACTCAAGAGAAACTTGGGTCATTGAAAAAAGAAGTTGAGGATCTGAGCAAGAAAATGGCAAAGCTCGAAGGTCCCTTGCAGGCCATTGAAAAGGAGGTAGAGAAAAGTTCCAAGTCAGCTAAGGAGCTGGAAGTCAAGCTTCAAACCATCACCCGCGAGAAGGAAATGATATTGAAAATGAAGGAAGATGGGAAGAATGAATTTGAAGACATGATTGTCGAGTACCAGCAACACCTGTTTGACGCAGCACTGAAAGAGGAAGAGATGCAGATTTTGAATGAAGAATTACAAATGGAATTGCAGCAAATAGAAGATTTAAAAAGAGAGAAAGCTCTTGCCACAACCAGAAAGAATCAGCTGCAGGAGGCATTATCCTGCCAGTCGTTCTTCGTCTCAGACAAGGTAGGGGAGGATCTCCATGATGTTCAACAGTCAGTCATGGAGCTAAACTTGCTGCTTGGCAACTGCAATAGCAAATGACAGTTAATTTCCTTTATTAACTGTCGGTTAACGATGATGTACTATCTACCATTTTAATTCTTAAATAATGTTCATAATCTTATCTACTATATTCCTCTCCGATGTATTAGTTGAGAGCTTTGTAAAGAAAATGCTGGGGTGCATAGACAAAGTTTCTTGCCTAAGGTGTGCTGCCTCTCCAGTGTCAAGTCGCATTTTGACGCCATTGCACAATCATCTATATAGTTTTATATGTAAGATTTTTTTAAAAGTGTTCTTATTACTCCGTATTAGATATGAGATATACTAATACACTATCATCTCAGCTTTGAACATATTGGTAAATAGGTAACTCCAGCCAAGATCGCAAAATCACGTCTTCGAATCCTGTTTTAAGCCAGTCAGTTATGGTAAAATCACGTCTTCGAATCCTGTTTTAAGCCAGTCAGTTATGGTAAAATCACGTCTTCGAATCCTTGTTCCTTGATTTAAGCCAGTCAGTTATGGCAAAATCACGTCTTCGAATCTTTGCTCATTGATTTAAGCCAGTCAGTTATGAGTAACTTAAGCTGATTTACTTGGGATTTACATATTGGTAAGCATATGATTTATTGAAGTAAATCTTTGCTCCTTGATTTAAGCCAGTCAGTTATGAGTAACTTAAGCTGATTTACTTGGGATTTACATATTGGTAAGCATATGATTTATTGAAGTAATATTGTTTTACACAAAGAATTCAACTGAATCATACAATACAAAACAAGTTATTATGATATATATACAATGTGTGTGCTTGGATGAACTAACTCATCATGATCTTGAACTCATCAAAACCAAGAACTCCATCTCCATTAAGGTCAAATCTCCTAATCATAGCTTTGCAGTTATGGGTGGTGGTGGACTCCCCAAGCCTACACAACATCTTCTTCAAGCTCTTGGGAGTAATATAATCAGTGCCCTTCATTGCATACATCCCAAAAGCCTCTCTCAGCTCATCCTCCTTCCTCTCCCCCTCCATCAACTTAGTGAAATCCTCAATCCCCAACATCCCATCCCCGTCGGAGTCCGATAACCGCACCGCCTCCTCCGCCTCCTCCGCCGTCAGCTCCCCGCCTACCGCCCTCACCGCCCTCTGCAGCTCCGCCGCCGACACCCTCCCATCTCCATCCTCGTCAAAGTATGCGAAAACCCTCTCGTAGCAACTGCCATCTTCCTCAGATGAAAAAGAAGAAGAACTATCCTCCCCTTTGGCTCTCTTTCTGGTTAGCTTCGTACAAAAGCTCACAAACCCAGAATTCTTGGAAGGAGAAGAAGAAGAATGAGTGGCTTTCTTGGTGTTTCTGGGGCTGATAACCTCTTCTTGATTCATGGACTTTGACAACATTTGCAGAAGATATTTTGGTGCTGGAAAACTAGTGAAGTGTTTTAGTGTACGACCAAGCTTTTACGCACTACCTGATCTTATATATACGTGGGAGATTGCTATAGATTGGAAAGAACAAGAAAGGATAAGGTTGTTGTTTGCTGATAACACGAACAAATGTCTGTATGTATGTATATATTGTGGGCTGAGAGTGGGGGGAAAAGCAGTGGGAATTGGCGGTTTGCGGCGGTTTGTGGCAGTTGGATTCTGGGGGCAATGCGCGTACGGAAAATTCCTGGTAATTACATGAGATATGTTTTTAATGAATTCTTGGTATTTATTATTAGCGGCAAATTAAAGAAATGTTATATCTGGAAGTTGAAAAGTCAATAGCCAGAAATGTGTTGAATAAAACAAGGAAATAGAGTGAAAATAGGAGCAAGAATAATGTGTCATGGACGAGTCAACACGTCCAATATGATATGGAGTTTTTATGTCATGCTTATCTTGAGGGAAAAATAGATTTTCTATGAGGTGTACAATCATGTTCTTGTCCATTGGAGCTCAATTATTGATCATATTTCATTTTCTTTGTTTCTTTATTTTGTTTTGTTTTTATACACACACACAAATTTTGGATCAAATACAAATGCTTCTCCAGTTAAAAAAATGTGCACAATAGCTAACCATGTATTCCAAATCAACAGCTCATATTGAATATTAATTAAAAAATGTGCGGTGGCATAATTTACTTTTGAGTAAGTCAGATTGTTTTTTTATATTGAGTGCACATTTTTCTTCTTCGAGTGCATATTTATCTTCTCCGAGTGCATCTGTTTTGTTTTAATACTTAGTTTTCCCTTTGAGTGCACATCTTTGTGCCTTTGAGTGCAAAAATTTGATCTTCAAGTGCACGTTTTGTAGCCTTCAAGTGCATATTTTCCTCTAAGAGTGCACAATTAATTTTCTTCTAAATTTCTCTTTTAGTGTCTTTTTTTTTTTTCTTGCATTCTAGTGATCCTCTTTATGCTTTCAAGTGCTCAATTTCAAGCCTACAAGTGCACGTGTGTCTTACTATTGTATTAAAAAAAATAGTTAGCATTCCATTGAACCATTTTTTTTCCCTTCTAGTGCATGTTTTTAGCCTCAAGTGCGCACTTTGTAGCCTTCAAGTGCATTGATGGAATTAATTAAACCGGGGGTCCGTATTAATTAACCCGAATAAACGTAACAAGTATATAATTAGATGATAATAGGGGTACGAACATAGTCACGGGGACTAATATTGTACTAATTGTGTATGAAGTGCTATTACAAGGGTGTAATACTATCACAGGTAATAGTTTAGGACAAAAGGTAGAACATGATTTGTAATGTCAAGACAACGCGGTATTTATACAGGACATGAGCCAACAAACTCCGCTAAAGTCATGGTAGGCCACAAGACTAAGTCGAGGCCCCCCTAGTGGGCCCGTGAGACTAGGTCAAGGCCCATCATTCTGGGCCTCGGGCGCTCGGGCTATGCACTCCTAGACCCGGGTCCCTATTATTGGGCCATATATTTCCAATATATCCATCATCAGTCCCCCACTCTTTAAGTTGCGAGAAGTCGACAACGAGAGAGAGTAAACGTGTGGCCCAATTGAAACCGCTCGAGGCTCTAGACTTGGATGAATGTTTCATGGTCAACTTGATAAATATTTCGCTTATTCCAACACCTTCTAGGCTTTTAGCTTTGTGATCCGAGTCTTCGTTGCTCGATAGTGGGTTGTTCGGACGACGCATGATCGCTTATTTGAGTTTTGCTCGCATAGTTTTGTTTTGTGTGTTTTTTTTTTCTCTTTACGTAGTATGTAGTTATTTGGCCAAGGATACTCTTGGTCCAAAAACTCTTCCGTTGGGGTTGGTACGCGAGGTCGGACCTCGTGCCCCCTTAGGGTACGTTAGCCGCTTGGGCCGAGTCCCGCCGGACTAAGCCACCGAGCTCTTCCGTCGGGGTTGGTACGCGAGGTCGGACCTCGTGCCCCCTTAGGGTGATAGCTCTTCGATCCAAGTCATTTGACACCAGGCCGTTATGCTCTTCCGCCGGGGCTGGTACGCGAGGTCGGACCTCATGCCCCCTTAGGGTATTGAGCGAGCAAGTTTTTTTTTTTTTTTTTTTTTTTTTTTTTTTTAAACAACCGAAATTGGCTTGTGGCTTGGACTCCCCCCTCAGAAGGGTAAAATTTGACGAACTCGGAGTAATTTTGCAATCGAACAATTATTTTATTATAATAAAACAAATTGTTGGTCGAAACAACATTCATGAAATAGGCCAATAATAGGCTCTTCCATCCCGTAGTGAACGAGGGCGGACCCCGTATCACCGTTAGGAAATGCCAAGGTCAGGGCCGACGCGCACGGCCGTGACCATGGATATATTGATTACTTTGCCTAGCCGTGGTCGGACCTCATAACGCCACTAGGACTAACCAATAATAATAATAATAATAATAATAATAATAATAATAATAATAAAACCACGCTGTGTTTCCCCTTACTGCATAAGCAGATTCCTTTGATTCTTGCTTCATGATTTCAAAAGCAGTTTGAGCTTAGCTTGGTCCAAATCATGTTGCCATGACATAGAGGTTCATGCCTCCTTCATGGTTCCCTTGAGGGCATCATTAGCAGAGCTTGCAGGTTTGAGGAATACAAGCTAAGTGAATTTATTCCCCACACATAGCGGCTCTAAGCCTAATATTCTTCAGTGATGCAGAAAACTATGGAGCCTGCTATGAGATAAGGTGTGTAATTGCAAGAAAAACCATAAATCTTTGGTGATCGCAGTCATTAATTTGAGCCTTGCAAGTGATGCATCACCACATATACATTTAGAGTTATCTCAATCGGCATTTCTCCGAATCGCAAAGGGGTGGCGATGCTCCGGTCCAATATCCATCTCCAATATACTTTCTGGTGGAAGTGTTTTGTTGATGCTACGTCACTTTGAGCATGAAGTAGGCTCTAAGCGATTAGAGTTTCATCAAGAGTTCAAAGAGATCACAATATTCCGGTCACTAGTTCCAATATTCAATGTCGGATGTGCCTCACGCATCATCGCCTTTGCCCTAGAAATCTCTCACATGCATTCCAAATTGCTGCCATTCTCCCCTAAACAGACCCAATAACATTGTTAAGAACCACAATCTCTACAGTTGTATTTGTCACAATGGCAGACATTGCTGCTATTCTGATTTATTCCAACTTGCAGCTGCGATTATGCCGGGGCTTCCTTAAAGAACCCCGCTTCAGTCTAACTGCCTTCCCCGCTGCGAGCATTGTCGCAGAGTCTCGCCATCTTCGCTGTGCCACTTTAGGAGAGCGATGTAGATGGCTCCACTTCCGGCGGTGGCGTTGTGATATGAATAATGATAATGCTTCATCCGACATTCTACCCAAGCCGTGGACACTGTGTTTGAAGTAACATAATTGCAGATACGTAACAGAGAGATCGAAGCGCTCCACTTCGCACCTCATTCATGCGACCCGAAACTCCCGCAACTGCCCGGGCAAAGGGGCGGAAGTTCCGGTTTGTTCGCCACACTCATCGTCAACAACAACAATTTCTTCATAAAAGAAGTTTATTGAGGTTAAGGTCTGAAGCGTCGTCGCCCCATCGCGATCTTGGATTTGAGCCATTAGTGCCCCTGGGGCTGTTTCCGGTCGCTGATGTCAGGCTGGATCCAAATTGCAGCAGCGAAGCCCGAGCCGAAGACAACATGTGGTGTGCGCCTGTGAAGTCGCTGTGCTCGGTTTATCACCTGGCCTCGGCTTCCGCTCGTGTGGACACGAAGAGGCTCCTTAGAGTTGAGCCAATCACCATGGCTTCACGCTCAACAGAAGGCAGGCAGCGCCGCGCTGTTGTGGTGTATGATCCGAGCAAGCACTGTCATACCGCGGAGGACAAGAAACTGGGCGGCAGATGGTCTCTGGGACACATCGTGGAAAATCCATCAAGGTCACCATGAACTATGCGAAGAAGATCGAGGGAGATCCTTAATTTGTTGTTCTGATGGGGATTGTGTCAAATTTTTGAATTGAATCAGCAGGGAATTAATAATGAGACCCAAAATGTTCCCATCAGGAAACAACAGGTTCCAAAATGCTCAGATGCTGACGAAGACGCCATGACCCCGTCATTGAAGAGCTTTTCGCCAAGACTAGGAAATCGATTGTATATTACTTATTAAAGATTTGCAGAGTTGTGGCGGTGGGCATGGAGTGGACACAGATGCCATTTCTTAAGGACCAGATCTTCTATGGCCGGCGATTCATGCTATCATGCGCCATTCTTCGAGCCTAAAACGGGTGGCTCGGTTCCGGTGGTGGCGAGCCAGTGGTCGGAGGATGATGCGAGGACCATCGATGCGGTTGCGCGAGGTGGCAACGAAGCATATCAAGGAGAGGCAGAGCAATTGGGGCTACCCGATGCCTATCGTCAGCCTAGATCTTATTTGAAACTTAGCTTTGATCATAGTTTTGATTTCTGCATGTTAGGAAAATATAACAGCTGGTAGTGGAAAATGGCCATGCAACTCAGACGCTGCGGAAGAATATAGACATGGATGCTGGTGGTTCAGGTCCCTCCCGGAGGGGTCCATCACCACCTTTGCGGACCTCACCCGGCAGTTCCTGTCCCATTTTGCCACCAGCATGCAGCGAAAGAAGCAAATCGCCGACCTGCGCGAGCTAAAGCAGGGGAGCTCGGAGTCATTGGCCGAGTACCTCAGCAAGTGGAAGAAGGAGACCATGGGGGTCGCCAACTTTGATGGGAAGTCAGCCATGCCAATTTTCCGAAACAACTTGAGGTCGGGAGCTTTCCACCAGGACCTCATTCGGTACCCCCCCAGGACTTATACCGACCTGATGGACAGGGCAGCCAGGTACGCTGACGCCGAGGCTGCCGAGAAGAGGAAGAAGGAGCAGGAGGAAGGGAGAGGTCGGAAAGACAAGGCACCCCAGGAGGAGCGCAAGGCGCCACGACCGCACCGACGTGAGTACGCGGAGGGCCCAGGCTGAACCCCACACGCTATCTCACCCTGCTGACACAACCTGTGGGTACCATCTTGGTGCACGCGGAGGACCAAGGAATCTTGGTATTCCCAAAGGAGGAGTGCATGAAGATATCGGCGAGGGGGGACCCCAACAAGTATTGCAGGTTCCACCGGCTGAAGGGGCACGACATAGACGAATGCATCTTCCTGAAAAGACAAAGTGAGGAGCTCATCCAAATGGGTTACCTCGGCCAATTCATTAAGAAGCCCGGCCAGGCGCATGGCCAGAAGCAGGGCAATGTCTGGAGAAAGGGGAGAGGCCAGACACCATCCACCTCGGCACCCCGGAAGAGGGACCACGACCACAGCTCTGAGGAGGAGGAGAAGACAACAGAGGACTCCCAACCCCCGAAGAAACGTGCCATTTTCCTCATCTTTGTGGGGCCCAAGAGAGGAGACTCGCCAACCGAGAGGAAGAGGTGGGCGCGAAGCTTGTACGTGGGGGAGGTCACACGAACACCCCACGAGAAAAAACCAAAGAGAGAGCCCATCACGTTCACCGACGCCGACCTACCCGACGGTCCTCTCCCCCACCGAGACGCCCTGGTGGTCAAGTTGGACATCAACGACGTGGTGGTGCACCGTGTGCTCGTAGACACGGGTAGCTCCATCAACGTCATGTACCACGACACGTTCACCCGGCTGGGACTCTCGAGAGGGCAGCAGGAGCAGGTACGGACCCCCCTCTCCGGGTTCACGGGGGACTCAATCGAGACAGAAGGGTCGATCACTTTGGAGGTGGAGATAGGCACCCCACCTCACACCAAGAGGTGGGAGGTCGAGTTCGTAGTCGTTAAGATCAATTGCGCCCACAACATTATACTCAGTCGACCCGCCCTGGAGGACCTCAGGTGCGTGATTTCCATGGAGCACCTGTGTCTCAAGTTCCCGACACCAGTCGGGGTCGGGGTCGCCCGGGGGGACCAAAAGGTAAGCCGCAGCTGCTACTTGAAGGCGTGTCGTCAAATTGGTCAAAAGGACCTCCAGGTCCTTACCATCGCCGAGAAGGCATTTTGAGAGGAAGCAGGTCGACCTCGGGCCGAGCCTGTGGTCGAGACAGAGGAGGTCATCCTCGACCTCAGCCGACCCGATCGGGTCGTGAAGGTGGGGTCGGCCTCCCGGCCGACCTCCGGGCACGGATAATCAACACCATCAGGAGCTACAAGGAGATCTTCGCGTGGGGCCCCAAGGATATGCCGGGCCTCAGTCGAGACGTGATCACGCACAAGCTGGCTGTTGACCCCGCGGTCAAGTCAGTCCAACAACGCAAGAGGTACCTCTCCGCCGAGAGGAGGGAGTTCGTCAAAAAGGAGGTCGACACCCTGCTAGAGATCGGCCATGTCAGGGAATTCATATACCCCACATGGCTAGCCAATGTGGTCCTCGTCCCAAAGCCACCCACCTGGAGGATGTGCGTGGACTACACCGACCTCAACAAGGCCTGCCCTATGGACCCTTTCCCCCTCCCCAACATTGACCAGCTGGTGGACGAGACTGCAGGTTGCGCCCTTATGAGCTTCCTAGATGCGTTCAGGGGGTACCACCAGATTTTCATGGAGGAGGCCGACGAGGAAAAGACAGCTTTCACCACACCAGAAGGGGTCTACTGCTATAAGGTCATGGCTTTCGGGCTAAAAAATTCAGGGGCCAGCTACACCCGAATGGTGGCCAAGGTGTTCAAGCAGGTCCTCGGCCGCAACCTACAGGCCTACGTCGACGACATGATTGTTAAGAGCACCAACGCCGACCTCCACACGGTCGACCTTACCGAGGTATTTTCAATTATGCAACGCTTCAATTTACAGTTGAACCCCTTTCGGGGTGCACGGGGGGAAATTTTTGGGGTACATGGTCTCGAAGAGGGGCATTGAGCCCAACCCTGACAAGGTCAAGGCCATCCTGGACATGGAACCTCCGAGGTCCCTCCGGGAGGTCCAGCGCCTCAACGGGCGGTTAGCAGCCCTTGGCTGTTTCCTTTCGAGGTCGGCGGAGAAGTCCTTACCGTTCTTTGGAGTCCTCAAAAAGACTAAGGGCTTCGAGTGGTCCGAAGAGTGCCAGAAGGCGTTCGAGGACCTCAAGTGTTAGGAATAAAGTGTAATGATTTTGATATGCCAAATATGTATTTGTAGATCCCCCAATTTTATTTTATAGGTCTAGTAGAGTCTTAGACCATGATCGGGAAATTATTTAAGTTGCAAAAGAGAAAAACAGAGGAAGATGCATGAAAATGGAAGAAGAAGATATCAAGCCTAAAATCAAGAATTTGTCTGGAGAAAATGACAAATTGAAGAAGAAGATGAATGGTGTAATATTCACGTCAATGCTACACAAAAGATATCCCAGAAGAATTTTCGTTGAAGAAAATTACGATTGGAAGAATGCATGAAATTAACTTGGAGATTAAGCATCTATGGAAAGAAAGAAGTACACAAAAGAAGATTGGAGATTTAATCAATAGTTGTACGGATGAAGTGGATGATGCTTGATATATTATGTGAAATGGCTCAAGTTTGAATCTCACCATCAACAATTTGAATTGGGAGCTAGTTTGAGAGAAATTGAAATTGTTTGAAATTGGGAAATAGTTTCACATGGAATCAATTCAAGTTGTAGTATGGGATGCAATTCAAATTGGGGAGCAATTGAATTGAGATGAAATTCAATATCAGGAGAAGTTCCAATTTCGAAGTAATTGGAGCACCAAGTCAAGGTTAATGCAATTCAAATTGAGAAGTAATTGGAGCACCAGGAGAAGTTGGGTGGAACTTCAAAGCCAGCTTGAAGTCTGAGAACACCCAGACAAGATTAAAATGAAGATTATTTTTAAATCTCTACACCAAAACAGAGACCCAGATATTCCCACTCACAGGGCGTTTGGTTAGAGGGGGGGAATTATATGGGAAAAGAATTGTAATTCCATGGGAGTTGAATTACTGGGAATCAAGTGGGAATTTAAATTCCAGTGTTTGGTTGACAGGAATAGAATTACTGGGAATTTCAATTCCAATGTTTGGTATACATGGGAATTGAAAGGGAATAAGTAGTATAAAGTCAAAAATGTCTATTATTGTTGTTAGACATTAATTTTAAGCTAAAAAAGGAATGGGTAATTTTGACTCATCACTATCTTTTTTTCCCAGGAATTAAAATACTAGGGGGGACATGGGATTTTAATTCCATGAAAATGGGGGAATTGCAATTCCCTCCAACCAAACTATGGAATTTAATGGCCTTTGGAATTAGGTGGGAATTAAGTGGGAAGAGAATTTAAAATCCCTCCAACCAAACGCCCTGTCAACGTTAAACCAGAGGAATATAATATGAAGTTTGGGAGCTCATTTATATGGAGATGAAGATCCATCAACGGCTAGCTTATCTCTTTCTGACATCTTTGCAGAAGATAAGATAAGATCTCTGACAAAAAGATACAGAATTCAAAAATGAGATCGTCTCTATCCAACGGGCAGATCCTCATTACCAGCTATAAAATGATGAAGATATGAAGACTTGAAGAACACAAGAGAGCAGACAATGAACTTAAGAAGATATACGAGCAAAGAGCAGAGAGCTAAAAAGCTAAGAGCTAAAATCTTCAAGTGTGAGAAAAGAAAAAGAACTCAGAGAGCTTCAAGAGAAAAATATTCTGAGAGTTCTTAAACAGAGCAAAACAGAGCATAAAAATCAAGTGCTTTACTTGATTCATCCAAAGAGAGAAAACACTCAGAGCGTTCAAGAGAAATCCCTCAAGAGTGTTAATCTTCATCTAAGAGACCTGCGCATCATTGAAGATCAACTACAGAGTCTCAGAAGTTGGAAGCAAGACAACACTTGTTTTGGAGCAAAACAAGAGAAGGGAGGAAAGTAGCACGGAGTTGTGAAATCCTGGATTGTCACACGGAGCTGTGAGATCCGAAGCAGCAGTGTCGGAGGCACTGGGCGTGATTAGTGCGGGCTTTGTGATCAAAGCACTAGATCACGGGATACGTTTCTACCAGAGTGTGGAAGACGGGGGGAAAGTAACGCGGAGTCGTGAAATCCTGGGATAGTAGCGCGGCGACGTGAAACCCGAAGCAGCAGTGTGGTGTCACTGGGCGTGATTAGTGTGGGCTTGGTGATCAAAGCACTAGATCACGGAAATTCATTGTATCTTGGAACCAAGAAGTTGTGGATATAGTGAATTGCTCTTGGAGATAAGAGCAAGTGGAGTAGGAGGATTACACCACCTCGCGAACCACTGTAATTGTCTTGTGTTCTTTACTGCTTTCTTTACTTACTACTCTTTACTTATATGCTCTACACGAGATATATCCTCACACAATCTCACACACACTTTATCTTTATTTAATTTCCGCTGTGCACCATACTCTAACAATCTAGTTAAGAGTTTTGGTTTATCTCCCTGTCTTAGCAATTGTTGTGCTGTGCGAAAAAGCTTGAAAATCTATTCAACCCCCCCCCCCCCCCCCTCCCCCTCTAGACTTTCACCTTACCTCTTTTGGGACCAACATCAAGACGTACCTGATGTCGCTCCCCCCCCCCGCCCCCCTGGCCAAACCCATTAAGGGGGAGGTCCTATATCTGTACCTGGGCATCTCGCAGGCCGCGGTTAGCTCCGTGCGGGTCCGGGACGACGAGGGGGCCCAACGGCCCGTATACAACACGAGCCGAGCTCTACGGGGGGCGGAGATCAGGTACACACCCGTGGAGAAGGCCATCTTCGCGGTAGATGTGACGGCAAAGAAGCTGAACCACTACTTCCAGGCCCACCCCGTACAGGTCCTCACGAACCAGCCACTAGACGCGGTGCTGAGGGCCTCGGAATCGGCCAGCAGGTTGGTCAGGTGGGCCATGCGGCTAAGCCAGTTCGACATCCAATTCAAGCCCAGACCCGCCATCAAGGGGCAGGCACTGGCTGACTTCATACTCGAGTGTACCGCCCGGGAGGCCGCGGAGCGGGTCCGGGACGAAGATGAGGAGTGTAGACCCTCTCAACGGACGGGTCTTCCAGCACCAAAAGCTGCGGGGGTGGAGTCGTCCTCATCACCCCAGAGGGGTTTCGGGCCTATTACGCCCTCCGCTTCGCGTTCAAGTTATCCAATAACGAAGCCGAGTACGAGGCGCTCCTGGGAGGGCTCCGCCTCACGTTGAATATGAGGGTGGAGAAGCTCAAAATCCGGTGTGACTCCAGGCTTGTGGTGGGACATGTTACAGGTGAATTTGAAGCAAGTGATGAAAGGATGAGGAGGTACCGGGACGTGGTGCTCCAGCTACTGGGGCAGCTGATCAATTACGAGGTCTTACAGGTGCCCCGAGACTAGAACACAAACGCTGACATGTTATCCAAACTCGCCCAAGGGGCCCCGGAACATATCTCAAAAATAGCCCGAATTGAAGATTTCAAGAGGTCGAGCCTGGACGCCTACCCGGTCCTACCTGTGCAAACCCGGCCTCCCTGCTGGTTAGACCACCTCAAGGAGTACAAGAAGACAGGCGCACTGCCTCCCGACGAGGTCGATGCCAAGCTGGTGAAACGAAGAGCCCCTACGTACGTAATCATGGGGGACACAGTTTACAAGAGGTCCTATAACGGCGCCTTGTTACGCTGCCTGTACCCAGACGAGGCCAGAGCGGTCATGGAAGAAATCCACGAGGGGACCTGCTCCGCCCACAAGGGGGCCTTCGCCATGTCCCGAAGGGCCATCTTACAGGGGTACTTTTGGCCCAAAATGGCCAAGGAGTGCGCCGACTACGCTAGAAGTTGCGAGACCTGCCAGCACTTCCAGGTTACCCCCGGCCGACCCGCCACGAGCTACACCCCCATCAGCTCGGTCATCCCCTTTTCCAGGTGGGGAGTGGACCTAGTGGGAGCTCTACCCATGGGGTCGGGAAAAAGGAAGTAGCTCATAGTTGCAGTGGACTACTTTACCAAGTGGGTGGAGGCGGAACCACTAGCAACCATAACAAGCGCCCGTTGCAAGCACTTTGTGTACAAAAACATTTTGTGCCGTTTTGGGGTCCTGATACAACTCATCACCGACAACGGACGCCAATTCGAGGGGCAAGAATTCAAGGGGTTCTGTGCAGAGTGGCACATTACTCACAGCCGGGTGGCCGTGTGCTACCCTCAAGCAAATGGGCAGGTGGAGAATGCCAACCACACTATAGTGGATGGTCTGAAAAAGAAACTGAAATCCGCAGGGGGGGCGTGGGTAGAGGAGCTCGACTCCATTCTTTGGGCCTACCGCACCACCCCCCGGAGGGCCACTGGGGAGACACCTTTCTCCTTGGCCTACGGTTTCGAAGCGCGAGCCCCGGCAGAGGTGGTCATACCTTCCCGCCGGGAGGAGGACTACGACCCCGACACGAATGAGGAGAACCATAGAACTGACCTCCACCTGATCGATGACAGGCGCGAAGCAGCTGCGATCCGAGCTGAGAACTACTAGAGGCAAACCAAGGCATACCATGACAAGCGGGTCCAGCCCCGCTACTTCCAAGCATACTAGTGAAGGGCCAACCACCACACACTGCCACAAGCTTCGCCGGAAGAGAAGGAAGCCGCCGGACTGACAAGCTTCGCTGAAAACCAGAAACACCGCCGCATCTTGCCTGTTGTCGAGAAGGTAGCTACGTTGGAGACCACCGCGTTGTCAACCACCCTTGTGCTGCTCTGCATGTCCGGCCGCCATTGTTGGTCAAAGAAGGTAAGTGGCATGGGTGAGAAGGTCTTAGCTCTATTGGTGAGGGGATGAGAGGAAACTGAGAGAAACGATCGGAAAGAGGCTGTGACATTTAATATAGGTGAAAAGACAATATTGCCCTCACATTTAACACTAAACTTAACGGAGGACCACATGTGGTTATTTTTGAAAAGATGGAGGACGTCTCATGATCGTTTAAAAGTCGGATGACCACAACTGTTATATGGCGCGAACATATTGGCACAGAATTGAAAAAGCCACGGAGGACCATTGGAGGTATCAACTATATATATATGTAAAATTGAAACTTATAGTAAAAAATTCAGATTAAAGAGCTCAATTAACATATGTTCAATTAGTGGGTCTGGATCTAAATATCTAATTAGTTTAATGTATAATTAATTGTGATTACTGAAAGACATCCCTTTCAAAAAAAAAAAAAAAAAAAAAAGAAGTGAAAGACATATAGAACATAGAAATGAGTCAGGTTATCCACATTTGAACTAACCCATTTATCAATTTTTTTAATTCCTCTCTTTTTTTATTCTTAAAAGTTATTCAAAATAAAAATATAAAGATTATGGTAATACATTAATATAGCTTCCAATAAGAATTAAATACTTCTTTTTTTGGTATATTTGAACTTTTGAAGCCCTCAAAGGAAGGCATTAACGAAACCTTGAAACTAGCCTACCACGGGCGTCAGCTTCAAGTAAGGCGTTGAACATCACCGGGAGGGAGTCTAGAACGAGCGTCCCCCAAACCACATTTTGATCAAAGTTGGCCAACCAATTCGCACACTGATTCTCCTCCCTTTCGATATGAGAAATCCTGATCATATTAAACTTTCTATCGAGATCAAAACAATTTTTGATAAACGTAATGACTGACTCTTCTTCATAACTTCCCCGATTCAGAATTGCGACCACTGCCGCCGAATCCATTATAAGAATTAAATACTAGTAATTAAGATTAATTAACAATTAAGAAATTACGCAGTCAAATCCCAACGGATACACATATACGGAGTACTATTTGTGGCCTCAATTTAGGGGCCCCACCTATCAGCTTGCTGACACGGCTCCAATTCATTCACTTCTAGAAGATTACACAGCTGACAATTTTTTTTCCTATAAATTTAATCCAAACTTAAAAGTCTATCATTGCTAGCTATTGAATAAGGTAAATTAAGATATGTCCTTTAATTAGCCAATACTTTCTGTTCCCATTTTTCCTATAATAATAATGATATATTTTTTACTGTACAAATTATTTCAACGCATTAAATTGTATTAATTAATTGATTATTAAAGAATATGTAGTGACTCTTCCATATGGAAGGTCATGAGATCGAGTCTCAGTGGAGACGGTGTTGACTCTTTGTGCTTCAACCCGTTGAGAAAGTATGGATGAATAAATACTACAATGTAATAGAGTTAATAATTTTCAAATATATATATATATATATATATATATATATATATATATATATATATATATATATATATATATTTTAATTTGATGTTAATCTGAACACAATATAATTTAAAAAGGAAAATTAATTGATTAGTGTAAAATTAGTCAAAACATAATTAATTAAAAGATATAGATGGTATTTAGATAGAGATATTATCGAATTAATTTAAAAAGGAAAATTATTTGATTAGTGTAAAAATAGTCAAAACATAATTAATTAAAAGAGTTAATACCCAAAATCGTCCTCGACTATAGTGGTTTTTCTCAATTTCGTCCTAAACGACTTTGGTGACCTAATATCATCCCAGACTTTTGTGTTTCGCTCAATTTAGTCCTCCATTTGTTATTCCGTCAAATTGGTGTTAAATAAAGGGACAATTCAATAATGTCAATATTGATCTCTCTTTACTTTCAACTTGTGAAGTGCGAAATTCCTCTTTCTTGTACGAATTACACCCAGAATTACTCCCGGACCTGCAAATCAAATTTTATATTCGCAGTTTTAGGAGTAATTCTGGGAGTAATTCGTAAAAAAAAAAAGGATTTCGCAGTTCACATATCTATGAGTAAAGAGATGCCAATATTAAAATTACTGAATTGTCTATTTATTTAACATCAAATGGACAGAATAACAAATGAGAGACTAAATTGAGCAAAAACACAAAAGTCTGGGACTAAATTGAGCGAAACACAAAAGTCTGGGACGATATTAGGTCACCAAAGTTGTTTAGGACGAAATTGAGAAAAACCACTATAGTCGAGGACGATTTTGGGTATTAACTCTTAATTAAAAGATATAGAGTGGTATTTAGGTGGAGTGATGTCAGTGCCCTACGTGACATTATCGAATTAATGTTAAAAGTAGGAACCATAGTATTTTTTTTTTTTCTCGCAAAGTTATATATTTATAACACTTTTCCCATAAATTATTCAAGTAGCGATTTTTTCTCCAAAAATATTAAATGAACATATTTACTCTTAAAATAAATTTTTATTTTTCTTCTCTAATAAATTATGACCACAATTTGGTTCAAACCAAACAAACATTATAGTAATCAAACTAAAATTTTTCAATTATAATTTAAAATTGAAACCCGATATTTAGAGTTTATTAAAATTGCGAACCAGAACGGTCCGTTCATGTTCCGAACGGAAAAAAATAAAATACATTTATTGTTACATTTCGACTATTTAAAAATAAAAAATAAAATTTTAAAATAAAGACGGTTCAAAATCGCGAACCGGATTCGGACTATGGCCATCCCTACGTATACGCAATAATTTGTTAGAAAAGAAAAATAAATAAAATATTTACTTTAAGGGTAAAAATGTCAATTTAACATATTAGGGAGGAAAACTGCCACTTTTAGAATAATTGAGGGAATATAAGAAGAAAAAGTGTCATTTTCCCTTAAAAGTATAAAGAATAAGGTGATTTTTAAATGAATTTTTATGCATTTAGAATTTTAGAATGATTAAATATATCATATAAAAATTATGCATTTCTTATAATTTTTTATACATTTATTAAAAATATAGACATTTTATACCAAAAACATAATTAAATGTCCATTTAACACTTTTATTTAGAGTGAGATGATTTTTTTTTTTTTTTTTTTTTTTGAGTACTATCAACGACGAGTTACAAATGTGCCAATTGAGCATAAGCTATTTAGAGAGTGAAATGAGTTTAGTTGTTTTTAAACATAATTTTAAATTTTAAATTTTATGAGTAAATAATTAAAAAAAAGTCAAATATATCACTAAATTTATCGTTTTTGTCCAATTGGTTTACTGAACTAAAAAATATGCAATAAAACAAGCAAAATATGCATGTGCAATTGAGACATTTTTCTAATTTATTTTAATACAATTTGAGTTGAAAGCATTTAATCTTTCATCCCAACTAGTATGACAAAGGAAATGACAACTCTAATTTTACGTATCGTGTTAGCAATATGATCAAATTTTACTAGGAGAAATTGAAAAAATATTTAAATTGCACATATTTTGATTGTTTGATGGTTTATTACACGCTTTTTAACTTCAGTGATTCAGTTACACATAAGCAATAAATTTAGTGACCTATATGATACTTTTTCCTAAATAATTTTACTTGAATCATGTGAGTTCAAGAGGATTTGTTGTTATAAAATAAAAAAAAATGGTCAAATAGACCCCTAAACTTTACTCAAAAAGTGCAATTAGGCCCTAGAACTTTTAAAAAAATGCAATTGAAGACTAGAACTTGTCATTTTGGGGCGTCTAAACCAAGTAGCCGGTTATTCATCTGGAATAACCGGCCACTTAAGATTCCGTGACATTCCGGTGAACTTAAATTTTATTTAAAAAAAAAAAAACATCAGGTTGTTAGGAACATTTCTGTAACTAGATTTTGATGATACCAAGCTTAGGAACTTAGACCACCCAATTCATTTTAAGTTTGATTAGAATTCAAGTCTCAGACCTGAGTTAAGTAGACCTCAACTCGTTGTACTCAAATGTAGTCGAGTCGTCCTATGTAATGAATCATCAGCAGCAAGTGAGGACGAATCAAGACAAGAAGAGTTGAAGACTTGAAGAATCTGAAGACCAAAAGGTTGCAAGTAACCAAATCATGGAACGGTCCGCCTTTTGAAGATTCTCAAGGACGAATGATTAAGACAAAGTCATTCGTTGATTGTTTGGACGATTGGTAAAGTCAACCAATCATGAGTGCACATACACGAGTTTATCTCGATATCAATAGATCGTGAGAACTAGCCAGAGACTTTCTCTGAGCATGAATAGTTCAATATCTCGTATGTGGGATATTTGTTTAGGGACAAAATGAGTCCTAAGAACAAATCCTTAAGTCAAACTATCATTAAATGTCTTGTTCTTTTGTGCAGTGATAAGTGACAAAACTGTCAGCACACTTCATGTGCCAACGGCTAAATAGTACTGACACCCACATGCACTCTTTGTCCTAAGGTCTCTATCCACTAGATATTAGGGTGTGTGAAATTTTGTCTTCCTCTCTAACGGAACAAAAATTCACCCCTACAAATAGCTTACCTTCTCAAGGATGAGAAGATATCAGTTCTAAAAATCTACTAGTGAAAAACTCATCTAGCTCTCATAAAAAGCTCCAAGTATCCCATCCAAGAAAGAGACACATAATATATTCTTTATCCATATTTGAAGGAAGCTTGAGCTGCAACATCATCTTCATCCAGCTCGCGTCAAGCTTTTGAGTTGGAGGAAAAAGAGAGTTATCATATCATTTTTCCTCAATTTGGGAGTAGATTGAGGTGTAGTAGACTGGGGATAGTTGAAAAACCTAAGTTTCGGGATTGTGTCTAGCTTTATGTCAAGAAACAATTTCGGAGTGGAATTGTACTAAGGAGATAGTGCAAACCTTCACGAGTTGTGAAGAAGAGTGGATTATGCTTGTTAACTGCTGAACCACTATATATATATATATATATATATATATATATATATATATATATATATATATATATATATATATATATATATATATATATATATATATATATATATATATTTTTTTTTTTTTTATTTTACGCACTGCATTCATTTATTTCTCATATTCTTTACTGCTAAACCTATCAAATTGTGCAAAGAATCGTAAAAAGGGTGTTAATATTTTTCGCTGTGCATATAGTCTCTGAACGAGTTGTTAAGTCTTGGACTTAACGATTCTCAAAAGTTTTGAAAAACATAACGAATCTATTCAACCCCCCCTCTAGATTCGTTCCCTAACCTTTCGGGACCAACACAAGTGGCCTTCGTCGTCTTCTCTGGTGGAAATAGTCACCGGTTTTTTGTTTTTTTGTTTTTTTTTTTTTTTTTTTAACGGTGGTGAACAGTGATTAGCGGCGGTCAACGTCGATAATTTTTTCAGTAACCTGTTGGTTACTAGTAATTAGAGATGTCAATCTGGCCAGCCCACTCGGTTTCAGGCTAGCCCTGTCGGGTTGTCGGGCTAATCGGTTTGGACTAATCAGTTTATTAATATTTTATTCTCGGGTTCGGTTTCGCCCTAACCCTAAACTTCGAGTTGTCGGGCTAATCGGGCGGGTTGAACCATCTGAACTAAAATTAAAAACTGAAAGTGAGTACCCATCTTTAGAGTAGGGATGACAACGGGGTGGGGCGGGAAGTATACTCCCCGTCTCTGTCCTCAATGAAAAATTGAAAATAGTCCATATCTACATTCCCGCGGAAAATTTGACGGAGACGAAGAATCTCGTCCTCATCAATTTTTAGTCAAAATATTAGATTAATGTTTTAAATTTTTAAAAACTAAAAACTTAAGTTTTAATTTAAATTGGTGATGACCTAAGGGGAATGGCAATGCTTATTGACAGCAGGCAGCAGCCAAACGGGCCCTAGTAG
Source organism: Ipomoea nil (assembly GCF_001879475.1). Lineage (NCBI taxonomy): Eukaryota > Viridiplantae > Streptophyta > Magnoliopsida > Solanales > Convolvulaceae > Ipomoea > Ipomoea nil. Next base: position 9,488,745 of record NW_017619273.1, on the reverse strand, counting down.
TGAATTGCACGTTCCACAATAAATAAATAAATAAATAAATAAAAATGCGAATGATATGTCGATACGTTTGGCAGTTTCCGTCTACAAATAGTACACTGAGTGACCCAAATTGCAGTCTCCCTATATTACGTCTCTATCAAAATTTTTTTTTTTTTCTGAATTGAATTTCATTTTATTACGTGTCCTTTCGGTTTTCCATTTGAAATCACCAAAATCATTTGTTCAATTTCTCGGATTGAATCTGGGAATTGCGGTTATGGTAATCTGGTAGCTAGACTCGTTGACGGGATGAGTGAGCAAGTTGTGATCGATTCGCCGGGGGCGACCCGGCGGCAGCCCTTGCTGACAGAGAGGATGAGGAGTGCGGAGGAAGAGGAAGAGGAAGGGGAAACGGAGAAGCGTGGAAGCGCCGTGATAGGGGACTTTGCGGGCGGCACGGCGGCGTGCGCGATGATGTGCTGCTGCTGCCCCTGCGCCGCCTTGCACTTCCTCGTCACGGCGGCTTACAAGGTGCCGGCGGGGCTTTTACGGAAGGCGTGGCGGAAGAAGAAAAAGAAGCGGCTGATGAGGAAGAAGACGAAGCTGATGATGGTGGAAACTGGGGGGAAAGATGGGTCCCGGACCGCCATGGTCTCCGCCGCTGATGGCGGCAACAAAGGCCGCTCGTCCGGCACGGCCTGTTACGACGAATTTGACGACGACGGCGACTGGGACGGCAGCAGTGCGGCCACCGAAGACGGCTTCGAAATGGAGATGTGGGACCGGTTCCACGAAGGTGGATTCTGGAGGAGCTCATTGGACAGAGAGGGTTGATTCTTCTGGTAACTATATATATTCCTTCAAACAAATTAGTTCCGGAGAAACATTCCGGCCGGCCGGCCATTTTTTTGCCGGATTTTGATATAGAGACAAAATGGGATTTGTCTTATATGCACCTTGTATATACGAGAGCATACAACAAAATTTCACAAATTAAAGGTGTTCTTGATCTTGATGATGTTTACACCTTCAAAGTGTATACAATATTACAATGTTTGATTTTAATGATTTATTATCGATATATTATGTTGTTTGTGTTAATTCTTATTGATCAAGTGGTCGTTCATACAAGAGAATAGTCCAGGCTTGTTTGGTAAATAGTTAGCCTATTAGTTAATTTTAACTTATTTGATCACAATTAATTGTATCACTCAGACAATGAATATGAATGTTTCAATCATTTTTTAAAAACAATCAGCTAACTCATTAACTCAATCAGAGCCTTGTGCTCAATTTAGTCCTCATAGTGAGTACTATTAATCGAGTTAATACCCAATATAGTCCTGGACTATAGTGATTTTACTCAATTTAGTCCTAAATGATTTTTTGTGCTCAATCTAGTCCTCAACTTTGGTGGTTTTACACGATTTAATCATTTAGTCATTTTGTTAAAAATTCTGTTAATTCCGATTAGAGATATGGTCCTAATGATAATTTCCCATCCTTCATCCCATTTGGGATGATTCCTTCTTCTTCTTCATACCCAAATCTATTTAACTCTAAATAAATAAATACCGAGTAAATAAATAATTGTCTTAAATCCTTCTTTGATTAAAGTTCACATTAATATCTGTTGGAAAAAAAAGTTCACACTAATATATATGTTCAAAACATTCTCAAATAGACCTATTTGAGTAGGAAAAATGAAGGGGAATGCTTTAAAGTAATCTTTGTCCCACATTGGTTTGGGAAGTGGGTTTGCACCACTATTTATACAAGAGTCTTTCTAAAACTCATTGAATTGTATGATTTGACTTGAAAATGAAGGAAAAAGGCTTTAAAGTAGCATTTGTCCCACATTGGTTTGTGGGCACAAGGATGCTTGACTTGGGGCACGAGCACGAATGTCCTCTGAAAAGTTAGCATAAGTTATGCCAACCTATTGTCTACTTGTCAAGTGGTCTCTTCATACAAGAAAATAGTTTAGGGCCCTTTTTCGGTAAACTAGTTAACCTATCAATAAATTTTAACTTATTTGACTATAATTAACTGTTTGACTTTGTTAAACAATGAATATGAATGTTTTATTAATTAGTTTTTTTGTAACAACTTATTGTTTTAAAATGTTAAAATTTTAAAAACTGCTCAAAGTAGTTTTTTGAAAACTTTTTTAAAAAGTCATTTTGTATGTAATAAGTTAACAACTAATTTACCAAACATTTTTCTACATCAGTTAATCCATTAATCCAAACATTTACCAAACACCCCTATATGTGCCTTTTTATATTGAGTACTATTAATCGAGTTAATATCCAATATAGTCCTTGACTATAGTGGTTTGATTTTTTGTGCTCAATCCAGTAGCATGGAAGGCAAAGCTGAGAAAAAACATTGAATGTTGTGCGCCAAAACAAAGACTATACGCGCCCGGCTATATATATATATATATATATATATATATATATATATATATATATATATATATATATATATATATATATAATCGCACTCAGGTGCGAATGCCTCGCCCAGACGCGAAATAGGAATGGATTCTGTCCGTCCACGTGTCCAGATCTAATGGATGAGAAACACTGATTTTTTTAAAAAGCGCGGTGGCATTTTCGTAAATAATTGAACATCGAAGTGCAAGTAAAATGTATTACAAGTGCATGTAAAATGTATTATAGGTGCAAGTAAAAATAATTAACACTGAGCATCAATACTTAGTTGCATCTATAGTTCTAAGTAGTTGCACCTATAGTTTTAAGTAGTTCCACACATAGTTATAAGTAGTTGCACATAGGTGTATAAATGTTTGCGAGTGGTTTTCAGGGGTATTACTATCCGCTGAACTCAGATCAATGAATGTTAATAAGGCAAAATTACATGCACTTATAAGTGAAAGTAGGTGCACCTATAGTTATAAGTAGTTGCACCTATAGTTATAAATAGTTGCACATATAGTTATAAGCACACCCAGGTGCATGAATATTTGCGGAAAGTGAATGCTAACAAGACAATATATATATATATATATATATATATATATATATATATATATATATATATATATATATATATATATATATATAGAGTTAGGATCATATGAGAACATGTGTGTAGGTGAGAACGTGAGAACACATCATGTGCATCCATCTAATATTTTTTAATGGTCTATATTAGATTAAGTGTGTGCGAACGCGCATTAAATGTGTGCAAACACACTAAATCGCGTTTGCACACATTTAATGCGCATTCGCACACACTTAATCTAATCTAGACCATTACAAAATATTAGATGGATGCACATGATGTGTTCTCACGTTCTCACCTAAGCACATGTTCTCACTGGAACTCTACTATATATATATATATATATATATATATATATATATATATATATATATATATTTCTTTTTTCTCTCCCCCTCCCCCCACATTCTCTTTCCTAATCACACTTACAAAAACCCCTCAAAAACCGCAATGGAGATCAACTATTGTGGATGCTCTTAGGACTGTATTTCTAACAGTCAACTGATAAAATTTTTAACAAATGATTAAATTATGTAAAACCATTAAATTAAAGTCGAGGACTAACTTGAGCACAAAAAGCCTTTTAGAACTAAATTGAGTAAACTCACTATAGTCAATGACTATATTGGGTATTAACTCATTATTAATCACTTAAATTTAGTTTAGTCATTTTAAAAGTCTATAAAAATAGAGTTTTAAGGGGGTGTATTTAAACAGAGAGAGAAATACTTCACAGTTGGTAGAAAGAAAATTTTGAAATCTTGGGGTTGAAGGTCGGATTTCAAACTATTTATATTTGAGAAGGAAAAGTCTACAAAAGTCCTACAATTAAAAAGTCTACACAAATTCATAACTTTTTGAATACCACATGACTTTTAAAGAATCGTTAAAAGTTTTAATTGAATACCATCCGACTTTTAAAGAATTTTTAAAAATCCTGATTGAATCTCGCCCGACTTTTAAAGAATCTTTAAAAGTTTGAATTGAATACCTCCAAACTTTTAAAGTTCAGAAAAATCTTTAAAAGTTTATAAAAGTCATGATTGAATACACCCCCTTAAGAATATGAGTACCTTGCGGACTATTAACCACTTAGGACCTGTATGGTAGGTTATAGTTGTATAGCCTAATTCTTTGCTGAGCGCAATTATATTATTTGGTTGGAAGAAATTATAAGGAAATTTTTTTTTTATTATTATCAATGGTATTTTAATGTTTTCTTTTTAATTCTCAAAAATTTTATTCACGTGACAATGTAATTTGATCCCACAGTATTATAAATTCTGTTTTTTTTTTTTTTTCCTCCTTAACTCTTTCATTCCAAATTTCCAATCAAACGCATGTCAATTCGGAATCTACGTAAAAGACATGAGTACCTTTTCCACCCAATTCGGTGTGCAACATGAATACTAATCTATCTAACTTAAATTAGAAAAATCCAGATATATATTTCATTGAAGACTTTTGTGGCGTTCATGTAGGTTCTAGAATTTGGTAGGAACTGAATATAATTGAAGTCAAGTGGATATTTTTAAAGGGTTTCTGGTCGTAGTTTTCTCTCCAATGCAAACCATATATATAATTTATTTATTTATTTATTTTTTGTAGCCAGCCCTAAATCTAATCAACCAACTTACATTATTAATTTCTTTATTGCCTTCCCTATTGGCTATTGACGCAGGCTTTGCCTACAACCACATAAAAACTATAGTAACGAACTTTGTGCCATGCACCAATGGCTTCCTAAGTCTAATCCTAGTATATATTGTTGCAGACATGTGAAATGCTCTCACACTTTACTTCACACCACCTAATCTTGTATATCCCTCATCAAATTTACACATTTTATTGACAAACACTTCCCTCACCATCATGCCAGTTGTTGATAGATAGGGTGATAATTTACATTCGGTCCGTGAATTTCCATTTTTATTTGATCATACTTATTTAATTGAAGGTAAAAATACTATATAATTTTTAAAATATTATAAATGATATATAACAAGTAATTACAATTGATTTATTATTTAAAATATTGTTGGAAAATTAGCTTAAAATGGCATGTTAAGTGGCTATTTTGTGGTACAATTATTAGTGGGGTCCACTTCCGATTTGGGTCGGGTCAAAGTTGATTCGGATTCTTCGTAGTAAGACGAAGAAATTGATATATTGTACGCTCAAAACGGATAATGGGTGAATTGCCAAACTTCAGTATCATTTTCAAGTGCTCTCGTGTGAATCTGCACCCCAACGGTCAGCCAGTTGTACATATTAAACTCATCTGTTATGGAATTAATACTGTTTTAATTCCAATTTTAAAACTGAGTTGAATCCTACTTAGTGGGTGGCTGTTACAGGTGTTACACAATTGGTTCTAATACCAATTTAATGGCCATGTTGAATGCTATCATTCCAACATCCCTATATAAAGAGAGGTAGAGCAGAAGCATTTTACACAGTGTAGAAACAAAGGAATTCCAGTAGCTTTATTCTCTCAAAACTCTGCTTCTACTCTCTTCTTTAGCCAACTTGTGTTCTAAGCTTTGCTTTGTTCGACGGGTTCCTTGTTTAGGTGCTTAAACAAGGAATCGTAGCACGTTTTATATTGGGAAACCTAGGCTACAACGCTCCTAGCACTTGTGGGAGGTAGCAAATACGGAGTAAGGTTTTAAGGAAAAGAACATTATGTTCAAACTCGTGCTAAACCTATACCCAAACACTTCATCTTTTCCTTCCCAGATTTTTCTATTTTCCCATAGACTAATAATCTTTCCATAGGATTATTATTTTGGGATTTTTCAACCATATTACCCAACAAATATATATTATTAATATTAAAGTGAATATTCACAACAAGTAAAAGGTGGATGTTTAAAAATTCCACCATAGGCATATATAATGCCATAATGCGAGATCATCTCCAACCCAAAACATCAAATTCTATCAAATTTTAAATCAAAATGAATATTCCCAGCATCTTCTTACACTAATTTTTTTTAATTAATCTCCAACTCATTTACACCAAATTTTATTTTGACTCTAATCTATTTACACCAAATTCAATTCATACACTAAAATAATTTCTATTCTTATAATTTAAAACTTTAATTTTGTTTACTTTATTTATTTTAATATAAAATATTATTTTGATATAAATAATAATATTTTATAATGAAATTAATGTTTCTATGTATTTTAATTTTTAATTATTTTATAGTCAATATTGATCTCGGTTTAAACGTCTCAATGAAATCTTTAAAATGTTTAATTTATTTTTAATAATATAAATTTTTAAAAGAAAACAATTGACAAAAAGATTCTAAAATTTTTTGCACGAAAATGGTATAAATGAGTAGTATTACACCATATTTGGTGTAACACTATTCATGTATATTAGAACTAATATTAAAACTCTTTATATTTGAGTCATACTATTACTCCATATCCTAATCTTCCTATGATTCATCTTGTATATATTCCCCATGTCTATACATTTGTAATCGAAGTTCATTCAATATATACAGTTTATACGCTTCTCATATGATATCAGTTAAGCTAGGGTTTCTCTTTATTCCCATGGCCGATGGATCCATTAACTCCTCCAAACGAACCGTTTTTGATATTGCTATCACGTCTTCCGCTAGCATGGCTGTTAATTCGCTTTCTACTACTCATCACTTTATTAGCACTAAGCTCACCCACAAAAATTATCTATTTTGGAGGACTCAAGTCGTCCCGTTCCTGGACGGTCACAACCTCATGTAGTTTGTCGATGGGAGCCAACCGTGTCCGGCCCCATTCCTCCCCGTCGCCGCCGACGGCGCTCCACCGACGTCCAACCCCGCCTACACGGTGTGGTTTCGTCATGACCAGCCTCTTATGTCTATGTTGATTTCTTCTCTCTCTGAGGAAGTCATGCACCTTGCTATTGGACGTCGTACATTGCAGGAAATTTGGGAGTCAATAGAACAGTCTTTGGCTTCCGCATCTCGTGCCCGGTCACTAAATCTCCTTGGCTAACTTTAATCTCTTAGTTAGGGAGATTCCACAGTTGCCGACTATATATTGTCGTGCCCGTGTTATTATGGAGGACCTATCCCTGGCCGGTCAGCCTGTTGGATTGGATGAGATGAATCTTTATGTGTTTCGGGGTTTACGACCAGAATATCAAAACCTGACCGCATTGCTTTCAGTTCGCGGCCAGCCCGTTACACTTACAGAGCTGGCCGACTTTCTAGGCGCTCAAGAATTCATCAGAGGAGCCGATAGTGGTGGCTCGCCTGTTGCTTTCACCATCCAACAAGGAGAGCGAAACCGCGGAGGCAATCGCGGTGGTAACCGCGACGGTCAGGGCAACGGCAGCAATCGTGGTGGTGGCCGATCATCTGGTGGCCGCAACGGTGGTCAACGTGGCCGCGTTGGTCAAGGTGGTAACGACGGTCAAACCCAATGTCAAATTTGTGGTTGTACTGGTCACTCGGCCTTGGCATGTTACAATCGTTATGATCCTCCTCCACAAGCAAATTTGACATATCAGAATAATAGTCCAGATCAGAATGGTTCCCAGGTATGGATTCCAGACCCTGGGGCAACTAATCATGTGACTCCAGATATTGCAGCCCTATCTACATATGAGGAATACACATGCAATGATATTTTGCGTGTTGGTGATGGTAAGGCACTCTCTATTAGTCGTGTTGGTCATGCTTCCTTTAATACCCCATCTAGGTCTGTTCAATTATCTAATATCCTTCATGTTCGTAGTTTGTCTACATCTTTATTATCAGTTCAAAAGTTTGCTCTTGATAATAAAGTGTTCTTTGAGTTTCATCCATTTTTTTTTTGTTGTGAATGATACCAATACGAGGGAAATAATACTTCTACAAGGCAATAGCTCAGGGGGTCTATACAGGCTTCCAATCGCCAGTTCGTCTCCCTCCACATTTCTTTCTCCTCGTACGTCTGCATCAGTGTGGCATGATCGCTTAGGATATCCACAACATCGTGTTTTACTTCGTATTTTTCAGGTATGTTCGGTTAGTGGGTCTAGCAATTCTATTCGTTTTAATTCCAGTTTGTGTAAATGCGTGTCAATTGGACAAATCTGCTCGATTCCATTGTCACATGTTGAGTCATCCAGTTCTAGTGCTCTTGATCTAATATATACAGATATTTAGGGTCCGACTCCTTTATTGTCTATTGGTGGCTTTCGCTACTTTGTCTAAATTATAATATTCATTGTTATAATTTATATAATTATATATCGATCCAAATATTCTTAAAATATTGTAACAAATTCATTTCGTGCAACGTACGAGTGAAAATACTAGTATTTATAAATAATAGGGTTGATACCTAATACAAACTTGTATATAAATATCAGTTATGCATTGTGTTGAGATTTATTTTTCCAACCTAATATATATCTAGATTAATCTTACTTGAGAAATGGGTTTTGCATGGATAATCATAGTTTTGGCCAAATAATGAGGTAACAATAGTTATGTAATGCGTCCATTTTGCAAGGTGGACTCAAGTAAAAATACACAATTTATATACTGAATATTCATAATTTATATATTGAATGTTCACAATTTAAATTGTGGATATTCAATATGTAAATTGTGAACATTTAGTATTTAAGTGAATATTCAGTATCTAAATTGTGAACATTCACTCATTCAATATGTAAATTGCGAACATTCAATATGTAAATTATTAATATTTAGTATATAAAAATTGTGAATATTCAGTATGTAAATTGTGAACATTCATTATATAAATTGTGTATTTTTGGACCCAGATCTACCTTGCAAGATGGGCCCGGGTCCACAAAATAATTTGCCATGAGGTAAGCGGCAAATTATATCATGCACCACGGTGCATGATAAATCATGCACCGCACGTCCTTTTTTTAAATGAAAAGAAACGATGTTTGTTTTCCGCCGTTTCGCACCCTTTTACAAAAAGTAACCTTGTTATTCAGTGTCATTTTGTATACACTGCAGTTTCAGTTCAACACAACTACAGTTTCATTTCGATATAACTATAGTTTCATTTGATATTTACAGACTCAAATATGTGAAAATGTTATTTAATTTTATTTTATATACACTATAATTTCATTAAAACACAACTACATGATCATTTTGATATAATTACAACTTCATTGTACAATATACACTCAAATATGTGAAATGTTATTCAGTTTCATTTTATATATACTGCAGTTTCATTTCACTATAACTACAATATCATTTTGATATAACTGCAGTGTCCGTTTAAAAATACTCTAGTGTCAGTTGGTGTTTAATACACCAAACAAGCGGACTCCGTTAATTATAACGGCGGGCGGTGCACATAGACCACGGTCTATGATATAACGACTCGAGGTAAGCATATGTATGAATGAAATAATATTCAAATAACATTAGGCATTTTCTCCTTCATTAAATGATAAGCTTTTGTATTTTTTTTTTTTTTTTTTTTTTTTTTTTTTTTTTTTTTACTTTTTTGATAAGCTTTCAAAAATAAGCTTTTGTATATAAAGTGGCTAAAAATAACATTTTCTTCAACTTTCTAGTATTGTAGAGTGGAAAAAAGTAGAGAATTTAAGAGAGTTGTTCCTGAAAAAATGGCCTAAAGTCTTTTACAAAAGTGTTAAAAGTGACCTTTTATACTTGAAGATGCGTATACAGTATATATATTTTTGAAAAGACAAATATGAAATGGTTAGAGTTTATAACTATCATAACATCTTTTTCCATTGTTACACGACACTGTCATGTTCTAACAACATGCTACTTGTGATGAGTACTTCGGACAAATTATGCTGTGAAACTGTGTCCACCTTACCATTCCAAAATTGTTTATAATTATAAATATATAGTTAAAAAATTATAAACATATAGTTCTATAGTTATGAACATAGAGTTGTAAATATAATTATGAACATATAGTTCTGCAATTATGAATATAGAGATTCAATAATTGTGAATATGAAGCTAAAAATTATGAATATATAGCTTTATAATTATGAACATATATTTCAGTAATTATGAGCATAAAGTTCTGTAATTGTGAATATAGAGTTCAATAATTATGAATATGAACTTTAAAAATTATGAATATATAGTTTTATAATTATGAACATATAATTCAATAATTATGAATATTGAACCGTGTCCACCTTGTAAGGTGAACACGGTTCTACAGCATAACGATTGAGTAGTTCACAACCTTGCCCTTTCTTTACCAATCGTTATGCTATAGACTCATGTCCAGCCTACAGTTTGGACACGGTAACGGTGTCGTTAGTGGCACCGTTATCTTCCACTTTTTTTTTTTTTTTTTTTTTTTTTTTTTTTTTTTTTTTTAAATTTCAGACCGTTTCGTTATAGGAGCATATGTTCATAATTTTATCGCTATATGTTTGTAATTGTAAGTTTATAATGTCAGAGTTCTGTGTTCATAATTTCATAACTATACATTCATAATTCCATAACTGTACATTCATAATTCCGTAACTGTACATTCATAATTCAATAACTGTAAATTCATAATTTTCGAAACTCTAAGTTCACAATTTTAGAGCTCTATGTTCATAATTTTATCACTATATGTTCATAATTGTAAGTTCATAATGTCAGAGCTCTGTGTTCATAATTCAATAACTGTACATTCATAATTCCATAACTGTACATTCATAACTCTATAACTGTACGTCTATACATTCATAATTTTCGAAACTCTATGTTCACAATTTTAGAGCTCTATGTTCATAATTTTATCACTATATGTTCATAATGTCAGAGCTCTGTGTTCATAATTCAATAACTGTACATTCATAATTCCATAATTGTAAATTCATAATCCCATAACTGTACATTCATAAGTCTATAACTGTACATTCATAATTTTCGAAGCTCTATGTTCACTATTTTAGAGCTCTATATTCATAATTTTATCACTATATGTTCATAATTGTAAGTTCATAATGTCAGAGCTCTGTGTTCATAATTCTATAATTTCATAACTGGACATTCATAATTACATAACTGTACATTCATAACGTCATAACTGTACATTCATAATCCCACAAATGAATAACGCCATTAACGGCGAGACAAAATCAATTTTTTTTTTTAACTAGAATAACGCATTTTCCTTGAAAACGACGTCGTTTAGATTCGTGTCCACAATGCATTGTGGACACCGATCCAGAGCATAATTTGCCTTTCTTTACTCTAGCTATTATGAGCAAGCCAATTCCAATGGGCTTAGTCCACTACGCAAGGATAAAATTCCAATACATTGTATACCAATTGTTATATCATAGAAATTATGCTGTGTATAATGCATACAGATGCAAAAACGACGTTGTTTTGCATCAAAATGCACGTTCTACTTAAAAAAAATCAGTTTCGATTCCCAACAACAATATTATGCTATTCATTTTTTAGTTCATTCATTCTGAATTTTTAGGTATGAAATTTTGGATGTATAGTTATGCAATTCTGGATATATAGTTATGCAATTCTGGATGTGTAGTTATGAAGTTATGGATGTGTAGTTATGCAATTCAGGATTTATAGATGTGTAGTTATGCAACTCTGGATGTATAGTTATAAAGTTATGGATGTTTAGTAATGCAATTTTGGATTTATAGTTATGAAATTATGGATGTGTAGTTATGCAATTCTGGATGTATAGTTATGAAGTTATGGATGTGATGAAATTATGAATATTTAGTTATGCAATTCTAATTTTTATTTTTATTTTTTTTTAAAGTTAGACATCAAAACGACGTCGTTCTTACATTCGTATGCACCTTGCATGGTGCATACAGATGCACAGCATAACGATTGCAAGTCTATCTTGTAAAATAAATCTAAATCTAAAAATCTAATAAGAGCCAATAATATTAAGTTCTTAACTGGAACAAAAAAAATATTGGTAGTATTGTTTCTTAAAATGAATAGTTCATATTATTTTAATTTTAATATTTTTTAATGATTTTCCTTATTTACCCCTTATTATATTATTTTCTTCCCTTAAATAACCCTAAATTCCGTTAGTATAAACTTTAGTAACGAAATATTCTGTTAACTATTTATTATTCTTAATTTTTATAATAAAGGTCTTAGGTTCGAACATCATCCCTGTTAGAGTTGGCATAATTATTAAACATATACTACAAATATGTTAAAATGTATTAATATATATATATATATATATATATATATATATATATATATATATATATATATATATATATATATATATATATATATATATATATATATATATATAAAATCAAATTTAACATAAAATTTAGTCAAATAATTAGCCCGACTAAATACATAGCATTCAAAGTTGAGCATCAAAGATTATAAATTAGGAATTTTGAAAATCATTTGATTTGATTTTCTTAAATTTTTTTTTTTTAAAAACAACTTTAGGTTAACTTGTTTTTCATTTTATTAATCTTCTTTTAATTATTTAGAACAAAATTTAATATTTTTGTTATGCTTTTGCATTATTTGAATGATTCAGGTTATTATGGTATTAATATTTTTTGTATGTATTTTTATAATGATACAATTGTACATTACTTTATAAATATTATATTATTATTTTTTATCGAACAAAATTATTCTTACATCATTGTCAAACCTGCGCGACCTAACTACAAAGTTGTTGATCATAAATATAATTACACATAAACTCTAAAACGGTAGGACCATTTTCCAAAGAATTGATAATGTTGACCACCCACTAGCTCCAATTGAAAAAGTTTACACATCAAAATTTTATCAATGTATGAAAACTTCTAACAAAATTTGTAAGTTAATTTGTACTATATCATTATAACAATATCTATTGTAACTATATATTTTGAATTATTTATTATCATTGACAAACTCTCAAAACAATTTGTCTCAACAACAAATAAAAATTTAAAAAATCAATGATTTCAGTATTGTGGATGAAAAGTATGTACGGAACTTTATTACTCTTATTAAATTAAATAAATTAGTAGCTACAACAAAAAATAATAAATAAGCATTTAATTAATTTTGAATTAGATGTATATAATGCATTTATTTAAAAACTTATTCATTATACGGAGTAATTTTCTTTTAAAAGACATATAATTTCATTAGTTATATTATCTTTATTTTCTACAATTCAAAGATTCCTTAACTTCAATTTTTTTTTTTGGACCCCAAAAATACTATAAAAAAGGAAAGCTCAGAGAGTATCAAACAATACAGGAAAGGAAATATATCTCCTAAAACAAAACTCGTTCATACTGCAAATAAACTAGTGTCCAAACACAAGGAAGCAAAAGAAAGTATCAGAATCGTTGAATTCTTGAAGGCTTGTAAAATCACTGGTGAAGAGAGCATAGATGCCTTAAGCCTTCCTAGGCTTGCTGGTTGCCAATTGTGATTCAGGCTCTTCTTTTTCAGACAAAGTTAACTCGATATGGCAGGGGGATGACATATAGGGGTTAATTCTTCCATGAGCACGGTATGTAACCTGAATGTGGGATATGAAAAGTGAATCCACATCCAAGCCTTTAACTTCAGCATTCTTGAGCAAATCCAGAATAAACCTAGCTGATTTCACAGGCCAACGTCCTTGTCCATTTGGATGCCTGTTCTTCCAACACCTCTGCAGAAGCGAGTGAAGGGAATGGCTTGCTTGTGGACCAAAACATCCTCCAAGTACCTTTTAGCCTTTGTTAAAGGCAGCTTCCTGATAGCATGCGCTGTTTCCCTTGTGTTCTTAAAATGAACTCTAAGATCAGAACCCCTGGCTTTGCAGGATTTTGTGGGATTGTCGGGCTCTCTTGAGTACTTCACCATGGCGATTGATGATCCTCTTCCAGGAAGTGCTTAGGTCCGCTGTTCTTTCTGCCAAAGGGATTAACTTCAAATTTATTGATTTATTATATTTATCCATTATCATTTTTTTTATATTATCTTATAATTAAATATCAAAGTTATAATACAATATATATATATATATATATATATATATATATATATATATATATATATATATATATATTTATTTATTTATTTATTTATTTATATATTATTTATGTACCAAGTATTTTATACAAATATAATAAATATTAATATTTTGTTCAATACTTTCACATGATAACCTACGACACACATCTAACAACACATGAAACATGTATGTGAAAAATTACTACTACCAAATATCAGCTGGTGCATGCTTGTGAGATAAAGAGTTCATAGTACAACTAAGATCTCAATCATATACACAGGAAGACAAATCTAAAGCTTCCTACAGCATAATCTAATTGCACGATAAATCCTCTATGCTACCACCAGTAACCCAATTGCACATGACACACTACCAATAATAGTAATAATAATAATAATAATAATAATAATAATAATAATAATAATAATAATAATAATAATAATAATAATAAAATGAGGACATGCAAAAGTAGTATTTATTTAGACTATCGCTTTTAGACTTAGTATTTAGACTAGCGTTATTAAAAAGTTACAAACATTTATTTTAATGACAATTATAATCAATCTCCCATAAATGATCTTGCATTTATATATACTTTATATTACTTATTTAAATAAATAAATTTAACATTTATTTATCTATGCACGAACATCTCTTATATAATATTGCATTGATATACTTTGAAGTACTTATTTAAAAATAGTTATTAGGCATTATCAATTCGCGCAAAGCGCGTAAAAAAAACTTGTATTAATAATATAGGTTCATTTTTAGTGTATTACATCTTCATTTAACAATTTATTTAGATTTATGAACTCTATTATAAATTTATAAGTTCATTTTTAACATATCACATATTTATTTTTACTGTACTTTATGTTCATATATATATATATATATATATATATATATATATATATATATATATATATAAATCAAAATCCATCTAGCCATCTAGGGCCCCGCTATAATTTTCGCATTATATACATATACTAGTATTTGCACCCGTGCGATGCACGGCCCTAAATAATAATAATAATAATAATAATAATAATAATAATTAAACAATATAATATAATAATAAAGATTAAGAAAATATGTCCAGTGAAAAATTATTAAATAATAATTAATATTGAAATTGTAGTACACATTATTGAATATTTCTATACGGAATTTTTAGTCATACTCATAAATTTCATTATCTCCACAAATAAAAAAATTTTATTTTATTTTTGTTTTGTTTTTTGAAAACGAACACAAATTAAAATTTCTAATCCCCTTAGATTACTTATTCTAAAAAGTGTTGCGTACATTTGACCATAATTAAAGACAAACTTTTTCAAAAACAAATTCACATGCGATATAGAAAAATTGTTGTATATAGTATAAAAACTATATCAATTTAATTCAAAAAAGTTTATACAATAATGCTAAATATAGTATAAAAATATATGAACTTAATTCATATTATTTTTCAATTTAGAAAACACTTAACAGGGCGTTTGGTTGGAGGGCGGGAATTATGTGGGAAAGGAATTGTAATTCCATGGGAGTTGAATTACTGGGAATAAAGTGGGAATTTAAATTCCAGTGTTTGGTTGACAGGAATAGAATTACTGGGAATTTCAATTCCAATGTTTGGTATACATGGGAATAAGTAGTATAAAGTCAAAAATGTCCATTATTGTTGTTAGACATTAATTTTAAGTTAAAAAAGGAAGGGGTAATTTTGACTCATCATTATTTTTTTTCCCAGGAATTAAAATACCAGGGGGGAACATGGGATTTTAATTCCATGAAAATGGGGGAATTGCAATTTCATGGAATTGCAATTCCCTCCAACCAAACTACGGAATTTAATGCCCTTTGGAATTAGGTGGGAATTAAGTGGGAAGAGAATTTAAAATCCCTCCAACCAAACGCCCTGTAAGAGTTAATGAGTGATTTGGAACCCCAGAACACCGTAATCCATTTAAAAATTCCGGAGTGTGCAGATCAGCAAGCATGTCAACATTATAATCAGATTTACATACCAAATCACATATATATATATATATATATATATATATATATATATATATATATATATATATATATATATATATATATATATATATATATATATATATATATATATATATATGTAGTACATAGAATATTCAATATAATATAATAAATGAAAAAATATACAGTTTAAAAACCTAATAAATTTGAAGTGTTCAACTTTGAAATTTTATTACACATTGTTGAAGACTTCTTTGTACACAACACTTTTAGCCGTATTTAGATATGGTACATTTTCTCCACAAATCAAAATTTTTAAACTCATTGGCTTACTAATTCTTGAAACAGCTATGTACATTTGCTCATGATTAAAGATCGACTTTTTTAAAAACAATCTCATTTTTTATAGTGTTTGCCCTTGAATTTTGTTTATTATCATGGCATAAGATATCATAAAAGGATTTTGCATTATTTTTGGCCTTAAAGTATATTTTTTTTATAAGTACATTATTGAAATAATAAAAGTACCTTATTGTATATATACTATCAAATAATATAGCTTCAGTAAAAAAAAGTACTTTTAGTATATTTAAAATGTACATGATATTCATGATCCACACAGCTAGTTGGACCATGATCAAACAATAATTTGCATTTAAATAATCAGACTTTATTAATATAATATTAATATAATATAATACATTAATTAGGCCTTAATATATGTTAACATTATAATTTAAGGCCTAGAACATCAACCTAACCCAGACCGCTGACCTGGCCTAATAGCTCGGAGTATATAATCAGTTTTTGCTCTCATTTTTTACCCTAGCACCGACCGTTCGTCTTCTTTCTCATCTCTATCCCGCCTTTGCCGATCTCATTAGCTTGGTCCGAATCTCTACACTCCTATCTCAAATCAAATGTCTCCGACCAATTTTTGGTTGTAGACTACTGGCAATTTGTTTGTCGAGGTTTTATTTGGCAGCAAGAACAATTCAATTAAATGTATACTATTCGTGTTAAAATTGATTTGGATTAAGTGTTGATGAACAATTCTACACATGTACTTCATTTTGATTTTTCTTTCTTTTTATGATTTCTTAGCTACAAATAATGTTTCTTAAGTAGCATTTATACTTATATATATTGAAATCCCATATTTCCTTATGGTATCCTAAGTCTTTAGATTTAGCAATCTGGAGAATACATACCAAAATTGAAAAAAATTCCTTGTGTACATAAGGTCAAAGAAAATATGGGACATTCATCTTTACATTTTCAATTTATGGCAGAGCAATAGAACATTCATCCGATGCCCTATAGTTGTTTTTATGGCAAAACAATAGAAAACTAAATCGAACAGTGAAGTTTGTTTTTTTTTGGATTTTTTAATAGAGCTAAAGGGGTACAAATTAGTGTTTTTCAACCACTGTTTGATTGATCATGTATGTATGATTTAAACATTGTTTTGTTTAAAATATCAACTCTTCAACTTTCAATTTCTTTTTAAAAATTGCCCTAATATTTTGGCAGAGTTTTCAAAACAGTAGACAATCAATGCTTGTTTTGCAGTAATTTCTGTTTAAGTTAAATATTTATAATTTTAATATTTCAAGTAGGGAAAAACAAAAACAAAAACAAAAAAAGTAAGCTAATTTATGCAAATGAATTAATTATTGTCTAGATTCTTTTTTGTCTGAAAAATATACTGTTTTTTTAGACAAAATAAAATTAGGCAAAAAAACAACCTAGACAAAAATTAATTCATTTGCAGATAATTTTTTGGTCTAAAGAGTAGTAACTTAGTTTTTTGTCTAGATTATTTTAGGCAAATTTGTAATACTGATTTTCTTGTTTCACCAAACAATATATCAAAGGTGATATAGTTTCAGTCTCTAAATCCCAATAATAAGTTAAATTTTTCTTGTTTAATGGTTTCCAATTTTGACATTTTATGCCCTTGGATGAAGAAAACTAATCCATCATGCATTTTTTCACAACACCAGATTCTTGAGTCTCAATTTCATTCCTTTTTAAGTGATCTGCAGTGATTGGACTGTTGAACTCATCAACTTTAGATGCTTCCTGAAAATAAAATTCAAATATACATTACAAAATAATGTAAAAATTTGTGTTATAGGAGGACTTGAATAGGTGGTAATATTATTACCAGATCAGAGTTTTCTTCATCTTCCTCATCCTCTTCTATCATCTTAGAAATTAGGTCCTTGTCTTGTTGGTCCTTCAACTTGGACCATTAGGTGGCAACTAACACTTCATTCCTCAACACTCTCAACAGACCCTCATTTGAAATATTACAGTGTATATATTCTCCCTGGAAATAGCAGGAAAAATAAGAATTCATATGAATACTGTATTTCAAAAGTTGCATTTTATGTAAGTATAAATACAACCATTTCATAAAAAATTAACCTTAGTTTAATCATATAGCCTGAAACAGTTTACATAAAAGAACAATGAGATGAATGAAATGTTTACCTCCTGATCATGAACAGAAATAAATGACCTCAAGTTATCATATTGACTGCATCACAGCTTCAATGTTGTTTGCTGTCAAGATTTTATTTATAAAATTGAGTTCCAAGAAATTCAATTTGTATATGTTAAAGACCCAATTTTCTACCACATTCAAAGCATTGATTAGTGTAAAATAATGATTACTACTTGAGATTTGTATTCTCATTGAATATGTTTTGAAGTCTTAAGGTTTTTTTTGAATGTACTGCAGAAGATAGTCACATGGAAAGCACATCACAAAATCATTAAAAAAAATGACTGAAGCCAATGCATTATAAGTTTAAGCCATCACTAACAGGTATTATTTCATGGTACCTTTAGATTCTTTTTCTTGCCCCCAAAAGCAATAATTTACTGCAATATTAGAAGAGTAAGCAAGTTAGAAGATGTCATGTCAATGTCTGTAATAGTAGTATAATATGGGATAAAAAAGATTCATCAACACATTGGTGACCCAATTTGTCAACCGGACACTGTGAAAGATGGTTTTCAGGTATGAAACCAAGCTCAAATTGTTTTGGTTGTTTTTGCTGGAATTTTGCTCTATGTTACTTGAAATTAGCAGGAAACAGAACACAAAAAATATTATGGAAAACAAATGCTGTTAAGAATACATTCTGATCAGGGGTAAAAAAAAATGATTTACCTCTGGATCTCGGAACAAAGATTCCTTACTCTTACTAATTTGGCCTCTTCTCAATTCCTCCGGGAATGCATGAGTTGTTACTAATCTAACTCAGATTGACCTCTTAGTGTGGAGATGAATGATTTCTTGGCAAAGAGATTTCTGTACTAACAGGTGCTTCAGAAGTGGATAGATGCAGATATTGGCCAGATTCTTCTTGACAAAGGATTTATAGAGGATGAAGATATTGTGGTCTCTTCGAAAAAAAACAAAGTGTCTTGGAAGTATGAAAATCCACCAAAACGTTTCAGAATCCAAGAGCAGATTCATTATTGTTATGTTCAATTAAATTTAAAAGAAATTTAAATTAGATCTGATTTATTAGTAGTGTTGCAGGTTTGTTTCTCGATGCAATAGGACATTGGAAACCGAAAGGTTATGTAAATACAATAAATTCTACACAGATATTTACTTACCTAAAATGACCCCTTTTGTGTGGGCGGGAAAGTGTTTGAGGCAGAAAGTTACTGCTTTATTATAATGATAGATATTCTAAAATTAGCTCATAATATTCATTTATTGACATGTCACCCTTTTTTTTAATTTTTTTTTTATTACGGTATGAATTTTTTATAACATTTTTTATTTAATTAGTAAATAATTTATGGAGGATTCAATTAATTCACATATATATACTAAAGGGAAAATCACACTTTTGATCGCTCAATTAGTACCACATTATAATATTATCCTTATTTTTTAATTTGGACATATCTGGTCCCTCAATTAGTCTAACGTTAATCAATTTAGTTCTTCTGTGAGTTAATCACCCTTAACTCCATTTAGACTAATGGTATAATTGGAATTTCACATAGCATTGATTATTTGCCGTCTACCATTTCCTCCGCCACTCAGCTATGTAAAATGTCACAACACATCTTTCCGACTAAACAAAGGCTTAAGTTTCTTTGCTTGTCCAATTCTGCACTGTATACCTTCTTCCACTCTAGAACACAATCTGCCATCTAAGAGCTGCATTTCTCCTGCAGTTTCTAATGCTTTACAAACCAGAACATAAGTATATTTCCTTGGAATTGATCCTCCTTGCACCAACTCAACAAGCAAATCCCATGCCTCCTAAACCCAAGCACCTCCATTTGCTCCAGTAAAAACTTGGCTTTCTTGATGTTCCCAACTCTACAAAGTGCATATATGACAGTGTTGTAAGCATAGACATCAGGTCTGCAGTGAAATTGTTTCATCCTGTAAAAGGTGAACAATGTTTCGTTAACTAGTCCTTCCTCTCCCAAGACTTTTATCAAACAGGTAATGGTCAGTTTTAGATTTCTCCAATGGAGTTACAAACAACACAAAACAGAGAAGATGAAGAAAAAAGGAATAGTTGCATGGAGATGGAATGAAGGGAAAAATATCTTTCTCTAACCACTTCAAAGAAACTATAGTTTATGTATTTATACAAGGGACTAAAGGATCTGTTACGTGAGTAGATGTACTCTAACAGATTAATCACAGCTGTTCAACTGATTTATTTTCTACTACTTGATGTACACCATCTTCACGTGTATCTCTATCTTCACGTGCACCATCCTTCAATATGCCCCCGCAAGTTGGAGCATATATGTTATGTATGCCCAACTTGGAAGTGAAATTAAGAAAGGATCCAGGGGGTGAGGTTTAGTGAAAACATATGCTAATTGTTGTCCTGTAGAAACATGCAGGAGCTTGAGGAGACCTTTCTGCAACTTTTCTCTAACTAGATGGCAATCTAACTCTATGTGTTTTGTACGCTCATGAAAGACTGGGTTCTCCGCTATAGCGATAGCTGATTTACTATCTGAGAATAGAGCTGGGGGAGAAGCAGGTTGCATTCCTAAATCTTGTAGTAAAAAACTGAGCCATTGAAGCTCGCAGGTTGCACAGGCAATGGCCCTACATTCTGCTTCCGCTGACGATCTAGACACTGTTGGCTGTTTCTTAGACTTCCAAGAAATGAGACTGGAGTCTAGGAAAATACAATATCCTGTGACTGAACGCCTAGTGTCGAGGCATGTTGCCCAATCTGAATCACTAAAGCCCTTTAAAACCAAAGTGGAAAAAATCGAGTAGAATAATCCTTGTCCAGTGGTCCCTTTGATGTACCGCAAGACTCTGTGGGCAGCCTTTAGGTGCAATTCTGTTGGTTGATCCATAAATTGGGAGAGTTGTTGTGTAGCAAAAGAAATATCTAGCCTGGTAAGAGTGAGGTAGATCAATTTTCCAACAATGCTTCTGTATACCAACAGATCATCAATAATGGGACTGTCATTCTTGTGTAGCTTCACAGAGGGAACCATCGGGCTGTGGACTGGTTTGCTGTCCAGAAACCCAGTTTCCTCTAACACTTCAAGAGCATATTTTCTTTGGGACACATTGATACCAGACTTGTTTCTTGCAATTTCCAATCTAAGGAAATATTTTGCAGCTCCTAAATCCTTGATCTTAAAAGTGGAATGAAGGTGAGCTTTAATGTTTTGTATTTGTAATTCGCTGTTGCTAGCTAACAGTATGTCATCTACATACACTAGCAGCGCAATGAAGGAATCACTTGTTCCTTTAGTGAACAAGGAGTGATCTGAACCTGCTTGGACAAAACCCTGTGCAAGAAGCTCTGTTGTGAGCTTGATGTTCCACTGTCTACTGGCTTTTTAAAGACCATATAAGGATTTCTTAAGTCTGCAGACTTGCCCAGGTTTAGGAGGATTGCAGCCTAGAGGTGGGGCCATGTATACTTCTTCATCAAGATCCCCATGCAAAAAAGCATTATTGACGTCCAACTGGTGTAGGAACCAACCTTTAACAGTAGCCACAGCAAGAAGAGTTCTTATAGTTGTCATCTTAGCTACTGGGCTGAAAGTCCCAATGTAGTCCAACCCAGGGATTTGGGTATAACCTTTAGCCACAAGCCTGGCCTTGTAACGTTCAATACTGCCGTCTGGATTATGCTTCACTTTGTATACCCATTTGCATCCCACTATTTTCTTAGACGGGGGCATGTCTACAAATTCCCAAGTCTGATTAGTTTCCAATGCTGAAATTTCATTATCCATAGCTTCCTTCCAGCAAGAGTGTCCAACAACTTCTTGATATGAAGAAGGTTCTTTAATGGATGAGATGTTCACAGAAAAGACTTTGTGAGCTTGCGATGGACTGTTATATGACAGGACCTTTGAAACAATGTGTGGAGTGGTTTTCGTGTGTTCTGCGGAACATGCATAGTCATCAAGATAGACTGGTTTAACTCTGTGCCTGTTGGACATTCTCATCACTGGTTGAGGGGATGTATGGATTACATTTGGTTGAGCATCGTGATTAGAAGGACTGATGGACAATGAAGTGTCTGCCATGGGACATTGGTTATTAGACATTGTGGTGTCTGTTCCATGAAGTGTGGTTTCTAGACTATCATCTGAAGTGTGGTTTTGTATTGTTTGGGGAACATCTTGGGAAGGTAAGGGGTGGGGTTGGGGTAAGATGAGGTATTCTGGAGCAGTAGAAGGTGTTAAAGAGAAAGGAAACACACCCTCATGGAAAACGACATCTCTAGACATGAACACTTGTCTAGTAGTTAAATCATACATTTTGTACCCCTTAACTCCATTGGTGAACCCAAGAAAAATACACTTTCTAGCTCTGGGACTGAACTTTGTTCTATGAGTAGAAAGTGTTGAAGCAAACGCTAAACAACCAAAAACTTTCAAGTTTGCGTAGGAAGGAATTTTACCAAAAAGGATTTGTTATGGTGTCTGATTTTGAAGGACCAAATATGGCAGTCTGTTGATTAAGTAGACAGCATGGATGACGCAATCAGCCCAAAATCTTTCTGGGAGGTTGGCCTGAAATTTGAGAGCTTTGGCAACAGCTAAGATGTGCCCGTGTATTCGCTCTACCACACTGTTTTGTTGAGGGGTTTCAACACAACTTGTCTGATGAATGATTCCCTTTTTAGCATAAAGTGAAGGCATGTTGAATTCCTGACCGTTGTCACTACGGGAGCTCTTGACAGAGGTAGAAAACTGAGTCTGGACAAAAACACAAAAATTCTGCAGCAGCCCCCTTCTCTCACTTTTGTGTTTTAGCATGTATACCCAAGTGGATCGGCTATAGTCATCTACTATGGTGAGGAAGTAAGAATCACCATAAATTGAGGATACACGGTTGGGCTCCCAAATATCAACATGAATCAACTCAAAACAATTATTAGTAGTTGAAGTGCTCAGGGGAAACTGTAATCTCTTTTGTTTAGAAAAATGACATATTTCACATATAGTGTTTCTTGAGGCACATATTGAAGGATCTAAGCCTTGTAACACTTTAATTCTAGGGTAGGATGCATGTCCTAGCCTAAAGTGCCAAGTGTCTATACCATTGGCAGTTTTATTCACAGTATTTACAGCAAAAAACATTCTGAGGAATGGTATGACTACTTGAGATGTTTTCATCAGAATTAACAAGAACAGTAAATGATGGTGAGACCAGCTTGTATAAGCCTTCCTCTTATTTAGATAGTCCAATCATCTTCCATGATTGAGAGTCCTGAATGATACACTGATTAGCCTTCAAGAAAATCCACCTTCTACCATCTCTTAAGATTTGGCTGATAGAAATCAGATTAAAATGGAAGCCAGGCACACAATACACATTATGCAGTGTAAAATCCTTAGAAAAGTACACAACTCCTACGTGTGTCACGAGTGCTTGATGACCATTTGGTAACTTGATGCATATGTGCTTGATGGGTTCATAACGAGAGAAGAACCGGACATCACATACAATGTGGCAAGTGGCTCCTGTGTCAATTAACCAACTAAGGGAATCAAACTGTTTTTGAGAATAAAACTTACCATAAGGCTCCTTGTGTGATCCAACGTCGTAATCAGTAACATTGACTTGATTTGCCACGGGGGGGGGGGGGGGGGGGGGGGGGGTTTCGGTTTTGTGTAGGATTGGAATTTTGTCATTCTTTGCCAATCAGGTACAAAATCTTCTCATGCTGGTCTCTAGTGAAACCTCTTGTGTAGTCGTGTCATCCTGAGCTTGTGACACTTGAGCAGCATTAGCTACCCCTCCAGCTTTCCCTTTTCCTTTGTAACCAGGAGGGTAACCGTGTTTTTTTTATAACAGTTTTCAATTGTGTGACCTGTAAAACCACAGAAGCTACACACAACAGTCTTCTTGTTATTGTTACTGAATCTCCTGTTGTTGTTGTTGTTTCCAGACTGGTCTGTGTTGGCAAAAGAGGCATTGACATAGTTTGTATTTATCATGTTGTTACTAGCAGGAGGGGTATTGTTTACTAGATTCTCAATATATGGTGTGTTGGGGAAAATTTGCCTCTCTTGAACCTGTAGCATGGAACATACTACCCCCATGCTTGGGAGTGGTTTCATCAACAGGATCTGTGACCTCACCCCTCCATAGAGTTGACTGTTTATCCCTTTTAGGTACCTAGCAGTTTGATCATCTTGAATGTGGTTTTTGATTTTGTCAAAAGCTCAACAACTACATATAGGATCACAAGTGCAAATAGGGAGAGGTCTAACATTATATAGTTCATCCCACAGGAGTTTCAGTTGAGAATAGAATTCACTCACAGTATTGCCTCCTTGCAGCAGATGATATATTTCTTCGTTGATGTCGGCGATTCTAAAAGCATTTCCCTGGCCGTACCTCTTCCTGAGATCATTCCAGACGTCTTCCGCGGTCTCCATCCACAGAATTCTTTGAGCTATGCTCGGAATGACAGAGTGCAAGATCCATGAAAGCACAAGGTTGTTAGCTCTGCTCCATGCATGAAAACTCCTTTCTGTTTTCTCTGGCCTTTTGTTTTCTTTATTTTCCTTGTTTTTCCCTGGTTCCACACACATTTTCACCTACATCTCTTGCACCTAGCCTACTCTTGTCGACACATAGTGACACGTGATTGTCTTGCACTTTGCTTACTCCGATTTGCCATCCTTGACTTTGACACTCGGGGGTTCCACAAGCCCCGTTTACACTTACATGCACTTTACACATCCATTCCATACTAAAACTGCAAACATCAAAATGGCGTCATTGCCGATGATGGCAATAGGTGCTAAGTAAAGTGTGCTTACTATGACAATCTAGGAATGTGTTGTTTTTGTACATATTTTGTTTGCTACTTGCTTTGGAAGTGGGCACCAATACCTTGGATGTCATATTTTCTCGCCTTGCAACTACTTTTAGTTGCAAGTATACTTGCTTGGTGAAGCTTTTGTGCAGGAAATTTTTCAAAAACATAGTTGTTGAGCTCACCAATGAATAAGGATTCTATCCTTATGGATGTCCACCCGGAGGAGAAGTATCATTGAAACAATTCCCACCGTGCACTTGTGGACATCACCACATTATAACCCTTATACATACCATCATCCACTATACCTTCCACTTCACTACCACTCACCATATTCACCATTTCCATTATTCCATTTACCACCATCACCATATCAATTTGAACCCTAACATATTTACCCACCTCAACTACCTACCCAATGGAATGACCACCTCCAGACAACCCACCATACCTTCATGTTGAGCTTGAGTTCCTTGAGAGGAAGTGGCACAAGACCATTCATAAGGAAACAGAACAATTGCTCACCCTCAAGACCGAAGTCAAAAAGGAAGTAGGGGAAGAGTTAGCTATCTTAAAGGATGTTATGTTGCAACCTTTGCAACGGTTGGAGGAAACTCTGTGCCGCTTGATAAGGAAACTCACTACACACATTAGGATGGAGGACCAAGCTACTACGTTAAGGAGTATTGAACCATAGAGGGCCAAAGATATTCCCGTGCTTGAAGAGGTTCCACTCTACGAATTGGAAAAATCACAAGGAGTGGATGAAGCTAGTGAGGATGAGGAGAACATCGAGGTAGTATGGGAAGACGACGAGCTAATTAGTAACATTCTTAAACTGTCTTATGTCATTCCATTTGAAAACCTAAGTAGTTGGGACAATGCTTCTTCTCATTCTTTTGATGAGTTCTATGATTGTGTAGATTTAGGTTGGGGGGATGAAGCGAGTTTTGATTGTGTTGACGAGGGAGGTATACCAAATTGTGAAGTAGTCATTTGAAGCAACAAGGTTGGGGGTAGAATGATTAGAATGAATGTAGAAAACAAGCAAAATGGTGGTGGATTTAGAAATCAAAATTTGGAAAGGAATAAGGGGGTAGAAAATGACAATGGCCTTAGGGTGTTTGCTGACATAGATGTTTGGAGGAAGGGAGACAATGAGGGTGGAAAGGATGGAAAGCTACATGAAGAAGGGCACTACATCTTTAAGGGGGGCGAGCCTAATTCCATATGTATTACCCTACTTGTTCTTAGATGATTTTGTGCACCTTGTTCTTGTGTAAACATTAGAGAATGCCCGTCACTTAAGGGCATTTCTCAATGCTAAGGTGAATGGGACACATGGTTCGGTTCCCTTCTTTGTGTGCTTCGATGTGTAACCTACATTTTCGTCTAGCCTAAGACGTTAAACGTGGCGCTTCTTGGGAGGCAATCCAAGTAATAAGTGTTTTTCTTTTATTGTGCATTTTTCCTTATGTTCGAAGTTGTTTTGTTTGGTACTTTTTTGAGCTAACATTGCAAGTGAATCGCTAAGGAAACATCAAAGGAGCCAAAACAAACCCCAACACAACTCTACAACGAGCGTTGGAGGATTCTAGAAAGATCAACGCAATCAGATCAGAGGATGATCCAACGCACGTTGGGAAAGACGTTGAAATGAAATAGAAACTCTACGCACTGTTGGACGATGCGTTGGACGCACAGAAACCCTACGCGGGAAATTTTTGCTATTTTAAGTCCTCTTCTCCACCATTCAGCCGCACTCCCACTTAAAATCTCCATTCCCACAAAAGGTATACTCTAGCTTCCTATTTTCTTCCATCTTTGAGAGATTCCAAGGATCAATTGTTTGTAGGAACCTCCATCCAAGAGGTAAATGCTTTAAATCTTAATCTCCATTAATGTGTTTTTCAAGCTTTCTCTCCCTAAACTCATGAATGCTAGTCTACATTATGATGAGTATATTTTTAATTGAAGTGATAAATAATGACAAGTTTTGCATTTGGGAATATTATATGGATTGGAAATAGCCTTCATTGATTTGAAATTCTTGTATGAACCCTATTTTTAGTTTAGGAAATTCTTGAATGGGTTTGATAATGTTTCTTTGTTGATGAGCAATTATGGGTAGAGTTTCATTGTTACATATTTTCTAAGCTTGTGTGTGATGAAAGGTGTTTACATGTTGCTTCAAAATTTGAACTTGCATATCAATCCACCATTGTTGCAGAAGAAGAAGTTTACTTTTTAGACTTTGGGTATGCATTGTGTTGACTTTTTGACACTAATATGATGGCTTCTCTAAATTGCCAATACCTTTCATGGTGATTATTGGAATTCTCTTGTGTTACATATGTGAGATTAATGTCCTCCATATTTGCCTACCTCTTACCATATGGAATAATGTTGATTTGCCACACTTGATTTTTTCTTTGCTACCAATGAGAACCAAGAATGTTGCTCTTTTGTGTTATGTTTGGAAATTTCATTTTGTAGGAAATAAAGAGAACTAGGGTCCCCAAATCAAAGAAAGGGAAAGATAAAGGGGAATCAAGTGCCCAATTAAGGGGCAAGAAGAGGTGTTAAAGTAACCGTGAAACAAGAACCCCAAGAGACATTGGTGGAAAACCAACGAATTAAGTTGACGGGGGAGGCCTTGTTCAAGTATAAAAGGAAAAGGAATATGTGATCGCTCAGTGGAAATACATTTACCCATTCCAGTTCAAATAATATACAAACAATGGCCAACCTGCCAATTTGACATTACTTATAGTGAGGGAGAGAAATGAGCATGAGATATGAATCTAGAAAATGTTTTATAGATAAAATTTTCACAATAAATTTTTCACCAAAATGAATTGTTTCCCTTCGACCAATTTAAGTATTTTTCAATTGACTTAATTTTTTCTAAATAGTTAAATACTAAAAAATCTATACAAAAAATTGATAATCATTTTTTGAGTTTTAATTTCAAACTTAGTTAAGGCCTAACCAACTTTATCATAGATTTCATGTATGATACTTTGTAGGACCGATTCTTATCTTTACAGATTATGCTACCATGCTATTCGTGCATTTGCAACTATTAAAATTATTCAACAATTGCAGGTAAACATTAATAACGTTGCGTTGCATTTAAAAACAAAACATTTTATTAAAGCTCAAATAACCGATCAAATATAATTAAAATGCATAAACTAATTTGATGTATATAATAACAATACTTTTCACCCATTCATATGCGGGGGCCCGGAGGCCATAAGGTCCCCCTACATACACAGTGCTCCTGAATACAATAAGGGGCTTTATATCCACAAAACCACATACATTCTTTCCAAGTGATGCAATGAGGATTAACATTGATTGACTCAGTTCCAAGGTTACCTTCCTTCACAACATTGAGACGGGAAGCTTCACAACTTAAAATACCTGTGGATTAAAAAGATAGGGTTATATTTATATCCCATATACATAAAAATTTGAGAAAAAAATTATTTATAGTCTTCAATTATATCATTCTATTCATTTTGGATAATAAGGGAAATCCACATCCACCATCCGAAGGTGCCCACTGGTAAAC
Source organism: Ipomoea nil (assembly GCF_001879475.1). Taxonomy (NCBI): domain Eukaryota; kingdom Viridiplantae; phylum Streptophyta; class Magnoliopsida; order Solanales; family Convolvulaceae; genus Ipomoea; species Ipomoea nil. The sequence continues at coordinate 9,459,807 of NW_017619273.1, read as the reverse complement.
TCCGCATTTGGATCCTAGCCGGCAAAAGATTGAGATTTGAACTTGTGACCTTGTGGTTACAAGTTTGTATCCTTAGCTTAGTCATCATGGTTGCAGTTATCCCAAATTCTACCCGAGAGCGTGCACAAGGTAAACCTCGCCTTAATGACACTAGCTGGCAATAAAGCTAGCATTCAAACTTGTGACTTTATGGTTAAAAGTTTGTATCCTTAGCTATCTCGACAGGGATTACTTTTTTGTTTTTTTTTGAATGCTACTAGCTCTATTACAATGTAGTATCTGTTCATATTCTTTCTCGACCTACTGAAACACAAAGAGCCAATAACGCCTCCACTGAGGCTCGAAATCACAATCTTCCAAATGGAAGTCCAACCCGGATACCATTAGACCACATAGTCCTGGTCACAGGGATTACTTCATTCTAGTCATTTTAATTTCTCTATTTGTTGTTTCAAAATACACACATACATTTACAATATATATATATATATATATATATATATATATATATATATATATATATACACACACACACATGTGTGTGTGTGTGTATGTTGTGATTTTCATCCGTTAAACAATGAAACTAACCGCCATTACTCATTAGCCAAAAAAAAAAAAAAAACCAAAACAGAATATATGTAATTTTTATTAAAACGCTAACTAATCAAACATATAATATGAATCAAATTGGATTCGAGAATCACGATTTTGTTGTTTGAAAGACCAAATGACAACTTTTGTGAAAGGATAGAAAGAGTATTTGGAAATTATTAAAAGATGGCCGATTAAAACTATATGATTAAGAAGTTGGAATACTTTTTTCTTAAAAAATTTACAAGAAATACGGAATTTGAATTACAACATAATTAAGGGGAAAGAGGCAATAGAGTCTCACTTGAACAAACGAGGAGGATAATAATACTGAAAAGAACATTCTTTTGTGTTTTTTCCATCTTTTTCTAAGAAACGTCTAGAGTTTGTACTTGATTTGTGATTTCCCTTGGACTATATATAATAATAAAAAGTGATTGCAATAAATGTTTACCATGTAATAAGTCTATATAATACAGATTTTATGCCAAAAATGCGTGATTATATCTTTTAGACTTTTACGAGATTACCGAAATTATTAATTGATTAATTTATTTTCCATATATAGTAATTTGCTTTTTATATGCCAGAAATGGAAATTAAAATCTAAGTCTATATAATACAGATTTTTAAACCAAAAATGCATGGTTATATCGTTTACTAGTTTACTAAATTTATTAATTGTTTAATTTATTTTCCATATAATTGTGATTTCCTTTTTATATGCCAGAATGAAAATTAAAATATATGGTCCATATTGTTAACTACTTGATTACTGAAATTATTAATTGATTAATTAATTTTCCAAATACTAGTGATTTCCTTTTTATATGCCATAATATAAATTAAATAATATTGTCCATATTATGCTATATTACTGAAATTATTATTTGATTAATTTGTTTCTCAATGACCTTATGGTCAAGCGGCATAACTGTTATCCTCTCAAATGGGATGTCACATGTTGAAACCATAGTGGGGACATTGACTCTACCTTTGTGCTTCAATAGGTTGAGAAAGTATATATGGACAAATACTACTACATTGTAATAGAGTCAATAGTACTAAAAAGAAAAAAGATTACTAAAATTATTATTAAATTAACTAGTATTTTCACCCATGCGATGCACGCAATAGATTTGTTGTAATTTATTAAGAATATTTGAATCTATATATAATTATTTAAACTAGAAAATCAAATATTATATAGTGAAATTAAAGATATGGTTTGGATTGTTTATGTGTTTTGATGTTATCATTGTTTGAATTTGAACAAATAATTGCTAAAATTAATAGCTAAATGTAGATGTACGCATGCGGTGCTGTAACTTTAGAGATTTTATTTATTAGTGTTTAGTATTTTTTTAATTTTCATTCTGGCATATAAAAAGGAAATTACTATTATATGGAAAATAAATTAAATCAATTAATAAATTTTGTAAACTAGTACAGAGTAAAAGATATAATCATTTTTTTGTGTGTAAACCACAATGTGGTCCGGTCTTTCTTTGTCCGTTTGACGGTCCAGATCTACTCGGTTCGCTCCGAGAGGCACAGGACCTGGCCCAAAGGGAATATTCACTTGTGAAAATTAAACCCGGATAATTCCGAAATTCTTTCCCACAAAGAAAGTTCATTTGCCACTTGAACTACCATGTTGGGTTAAAAGATATAACCATGCGTTTTTTTGTTTAAAAAGCTGTATTATATATACTTAGATTTTAATTTCCATTTCTGGCATGTAAAAAGGAAATCACTATTATATGGAAAATAAATTAATCAATTAATAATTTCGGTAAACTCGTAAAGTCTAAAAGATATAATCATGCATTTTTGGTATAAAATCTGTATTATATAGACTTATTAGATGGTAAACATTTATTGCAATCAGGGGCGGAGTCAGGATTGAATAGTGCGGGGGGCCAACTACGGTTGAAATACTAAATCAAATACATTGATATCCAATTAACATATTTCAAAATAATCATTACATTACAAATTTAATAAAGTTTAGAATAAATAATTTATAATTGAATCTATATTAAATTATTTTGTAATATATTTTTCAATGCACATTGCTTTGTACGGTTGAAAAAAATAAAAACATTCACGCATGTTTTAAAAAGACTATTGATTATTTCTTGAAAACTACCATCTTCACAACATAACATAATACCAATTGTTTTCTTAAATACATTTACTACACAATTTTTACATTATTATGCATGTTAAATTAAATACAACATTTATCACGTAATCACAAGTGTGCATAATTAACCAAACAAATGCACCTTCATATCCATTATTTAGAATAAAACAAAACTACTATTTAAAATAAACAATAAAATATGAAACAAAAATTAACCAAACATGTAGTTAGAAACAAAAACAAACAAAAAAAATAAAAACAATAACAGAAATTAACTTGAAAAATATGCATAGATTTTAATGACAAATTATCTTGTTATAGCTTATATACCGCATATATGTATGGTTCTAGAGAGAGAAACTAGTAGGTAGGTTAAATGAGGTTTAATAATTTGAATGTGAGTCAAAAATATATATAGTGAATATATAATTTGAAATGGGAGACAACGGGAGATGTTGAGAAGATGAAGAAGTTTATAACTTAGCTTGTAGGATTAATTTAAGTGGGAGGAGGGCCAAATATTTTGAAAGAACAACAAAATTTTAATATTCTATATAATATTTTTTTTTAAAAAAAATGAATATTATATTTAATATTTAAAAAAAAAAAATTGGGGGTGGGGTGGGGGGCCAAGGCCCCCCTTGGCATACCTTTGCCTCCGCCCCTGATTGCAATCACTTTTTATCTATATACAAATCCAAGAAGAGCCAATAATTTTTTTTTTGGTAAGAAGAAGAGCCAATAATGTTAGACCCTTTGCAATCACTTCGTAAAATAAATGATTCACATTATTTTCATTTTAGTATTTTTTTTTAATGATTTTCCTTATTTACTCTCTATTTATTATTTTCTTCCCTTAAATAAGCCTAAATTCCGTTAGTATAAACTTTAGTAACGGAATATTCCGTTAATTATTTATTATTCTTAACATACTCGTTAATTTATATATGAAAGGTCCTAAGTCGAACCCCATCCAATTAGAGTTGACATAATTGTTAAACATATATTATGAATATGTTAAAATGTATTAAAAATTTAACATAAACTTTAGTCAAATAAATAGTCCGACTAAATACATAGCATTCAAATTTGAGCATCAAAGATTATTAATCAGGAACTTTAAAAATCATTTGATTTTCTTGAATATTTAAAAAAAAAAAACAAATTTAGGTTAAGTTTTTTTTTTGTTAATTTTTTTTTACATTTAATTAATCTTCTTTTGATTATTTAGAACAAAACTTAATATTTCAATTATGCGTTTGCATTATTGGAATGATTTAGGTCATTATGATATTAATATGTTTTTGAATTTTTTTTATAATGGTATAATTGTACATTGCTTTAAAAATATTATACTATTATTTTTTTTATCGGACAAAATTGTTCTTACATCATTGTCACACCTGCGTGGCCTAACTACAAAATTGTTAATTATAAATACAATTACATATAGACTCTAAAACGGTAGGACTATTTTCCAAATAATTGACAATGTTAACATCCTACTAGCTCTAATTGAACAAGTTTACACATTAGAATTTTATCAATGCATGAAAACTTCTAAAGAAATTTGTAAGTTAATTTTTACTATATCATTATAACAATATCTATTGTAACAATATATTTTAAATTATTTATTATCATCCCCTATCGACAGCAATTGTCATTGACAAACTCTCAAAACAATTTGTCTCAACAAGGAATGAAAATTTAAAAATATCATTCATTTCATTATTGTTGATGAAAAGTATGTACGAAACTTTATTACTCTTATTAAATTAAATAAATTAGTAGCTACAACAAAAAATAATACATATGCATTTAATTAATTTAGAATTAGATGTCTATAATGCTTTATTTAAAAAAAATAAATTATTCATTATAAAAAAAATTTAAAGAAATATAATTTCATTAGTTATATTATTATCTTTATTTTCTACAATTCAAAAATTCATTACCTTCAAATTTATTAATTTATTATATTCACTACATTGACCATTGTCTTATTTTTACATTATCTTGTAATTAAACATCAAAGTTATAATACAAAACATATTATACATATTTATTTACTATGTATTTTATACAAATATAATAAATATTAATATTTTGTTCAATACTTTCACATGATAACCTGCGACACACATTTCAAAACACAGGAAACATGTCGGGGAAAAACTATCACTACTAAATATCAATAGGTGTTTGTAAGATAAAGAGTTCATATTACAACTAAAATCTCAAGCCATATACACAGCAAGACAAATCTAAAGCTTCCTACAGCATAATCTCATTGGATGATGAATCCCTCTATGCTGTCACCAGTAACCTAATTGCACATGACACACTACCAATAAAAAATTAAAAAAGAGAAGACATGTACTGAAGATGAAAACAAGGACAATGCTACCCAAAAGATAATTAAGAAGAATTAGCAAAATTTAAACCAAAAGTAGTATTTATTTAGATTATCGCTTTAAGACTAAGTATTTAGACTAGCATTATTACAAATTTGCAAACATTTATTTTAGTGACAATTATAATCAATCTCTCATATATTGTCTTGAATTTATATACTTTAAATTACCGATTTGAATAAACAATTCAACATTTATTTTCCTATGCATAAACATCTCCTATATAATATTGCATTGATATACTTTGAAATATTTATTTAAAAATAATCATTGGGCGTTATCTCATTCGCGTAAAGCGGATAAAAAAACTAGTTTATTATATATATAGTCCAAGGGAAATCACAAATCAAGTACAAGCTCTAGACGTTGCTTAGAAAAAGATGGAAAAAACACAAAAGAATGTTATTTTCAGTATTATCATCCTCCTCGTTTGTTCAAGTGAGACTCTATTGCCTCTTTCCACTTAATTATGTTGTAATTAAAATTCCGTATTTCTTGTAAATTTTTTAAGAAAAAAGTATTATAACTTCTTAATTATATAGTTTTAATCGGTCATCTTTTAATAATTGCCAAATACAGTTTCATCCTTTCACAAAAGTTGGCATTTGATCTTTCAAACAACAAAATCGTGATTCTAGAATCCAATTTGATCGTTCAATTGCTAATTCAAACAAAGTTTTAAACTGAAGAACAACGCAATTGAACAATGAACACCATATATTTTATAGACAATAATCGAGATCATAAATCAATTGTGATTAGAAAACAATATAATGGAGATTAAGAATCCCTAGAGAAATTGGAAAACAGAGACGCGCAGGGATAGTGTCAAATGACATTAATTAGAACAAAAGGAATAAAAAAAATACCTAATTAGCCGTTCACATTAAAATTTTGCATAATATTCTGTCTGTTAGGTCTACAGTTATGTAAGACTTAGATTTAACCCATTTTTTTACAAGAGTTATGTTATGCACTTATGCATGGGAACCCTTCCACACACACACACACACACATATATATATATATATATATATATATATATATATATATATATATATATATATATATATACTTAATCAGATGAGTGGATGTCTGATGATGGACATATCTAATAGAATTTTCATATGTTGCTAAGATATACGATTTTTTACCCTAAGCAACTGAAGAGTTTATGAAAGAATGTTTAAAATTTTAAAAAAATCTCGAGTTACTCGCTTGATGAATTTCTTATAAAAGCAACATGAGAAATTTGACATTGCATATTCTTGTATCACAAAAGTTCTGGTATGTTTACCCTTATTACTTTGTAAAGGAAAACGAAAACTTTTAGGATAGTGTGTTTTACAAGCCTGAAGAAGGTGATCAAGTGTTACCTTGTTTATACTAAGTCTTAGGTTCCTTATACAAGACTCAGGTTCCTGACAAGTCATATGAGATATATTGAAATACTTTTGGTGTTGAAAACACTTGAATATGATACTGGGAAGTGGAAAAAAAATGTAGCAAAAGTGGTTTCAATATAGGAAGGAGAATAATATATGAATTTCATACTTTACCCCTCTAATAATTAGGGTTTTTGGGGTTCCCATCAACTTGACATGGAAACCAAATATCAGGGACCAAACTCGCAACTCTGCTCATATCTAAGGGGTAAAAAACGAAAGCGGTCATAACTGAAGGACTGCGTCAAAACTTGGGTATTACTCAAAGACCAAAAATATAATTTTCTTATGAATTTTAAATAAACTAAAATTTAAATAAAAATCTCACCCTTTCCCCATCTCCGTCTCCAGGTCGGAGACAAAGTGTGTTCTTCGTATACGGCCTGAAGATGAAGAGTTTTCTTCATTTCTAGGTCGTAGACGAATGGTTTGTGTTCTTAACTCTCTTTCTTCCCATTTTGTTGTGCTTTTCAACTTTCAAAAAATCTATTTTTTTCAAAATGCTTTTGATATGAACCTAGTTCTAGGCTTACATAAATTGGAGTATTGTCCCAAGATAGCTCTCAATGCAAGGATAGAATAGATCAAAATAGCTTCGACCTCACGTGAAACCCTTATTCCTGATTCCTGATTCCTCAAAGACTTAGGACTCGTTTGGTTCGCGGAAAATATTTTAAGGGAAGTGAAATTGAAATTCCATGGAAAAAAAATTACTAGGAAGATTAATTTCATTGTTTGGTTGGTGGAAAAAGAATTACTGAGAATAGTAATTCTATTGTTTGGTTAGATTTCGAATTGTAAGGAATAACGAGTATAAAGACATATATGTCCCTACAAATTAATAAGAGTAATATAATTAAGAAAGAAGCCAAGGGTAAAATAATCAAACCATATCACTTTTTCTTCCCATCTTCCATGAAAAACAAAATCCTTGGTCCAATTTGAGGAATTCATTTTCCAATAGAAAATGAATTCCGTGAACCAAACACCAAAAAAACAACATTTTCCTCTACTTCAAGGAAAATATTTTCCTTTGGAAAACATTTTCCATGAACCAAACATCCCCTTAGGAAGAATCTCGTTGTAGCTTCAAGTACCTTGAAGAGATAAAGAATTATTCGAGTCCACGAATTAATTGTTATCTGAGTCCACGAGCTAGTCACTAATTGAGTCCACAATTAGCAATAAAGTTTCTTATACAAGTGTAAATAAAGACTTCAGAGTTTTATTGAAAGAAAAGTCATCTCAAAGATGCTATGGTCGTTCCGTATCTATAGGTCGAGGGCAGCATTGTAGTCATAAATATAATGAGCAAAAGATGTCTAAAACTAATTTAGAAAGCAAATAAAGATAGTTTTATTTAGAAAGGGATTTAAGGAATACTTTTGAAATACAAAGTAGGGGAAAATTACCATTTTGGTCATTCAATTGTTTCAATTCCCAACTGTCAATGTAGTCTAAATAGTTTTCAATTTCAACTAATTTGATCCTCTTCTAATTGTTTAAAATTTGATAAATTAAACTGTTTGAGGATCAAATTGACGAAATTTTAGAAATGGGGAAATCACCATTTTGGTTTCTCGGAAGGGTTTAATTGAAAAAAATTTAAACAATTCGATGATCAAATTAATTGAAAAATTGAAAACTATCACTACACCAAATATTGTATTTAGTGGCGTTTTTTTTTTTTTTTTTTTTTTTTTTTTTTTTTTTTTTTTTGTTTAGCGGCGGTTACAACCCGCCACTATTATGTTTCCAGGTGGTTTCATTGTTTGTTTTCTGTTTAGAAAACTTGTTTACTAATACTTATTTTTTTAAATATGTTTTTTTTAGATTAACGTTATAAAATTAGCACAAGTTTACTTTCGAGTGATTTTTAGATCTTGTATTTAAAATATTTTTACATATGTTTGGTTTAAATATAATAAATTTATTTATTTAATTTAGTTTTAAGTCTAATATATGCAAGATTTTTACATAAAAACTAAAAAAAAAAAAATCCGAATCAATAACCTACTAACTTCACCTAAAATTTAGTTTTGATAATATTAATATTTTTTGAGTTAATATTTAAAACAATTTTTTTGGATATATTCATTTGAATATATAATTTTTACTTTGAATTCTAATATATGTGAGATATCGAACTTGTATTACGATATAACATAACTAAAAATATCCGAATTAATAATCTATGAGTTCAATCAAATTCTAAAACATTGTATAGATTTCCATTCTTCATTTTGATAATGTAAACAATGTCTAACTTTAAAGTGTAAGCAAATAAGCTATGTCTAAATAAGTAGAGTAAGTAGAAAAGATAGAAGATGGTGATACGTAAAAGAAGATGATAATGAATGTAATCATAGTAATGTGCTTATAGTCACATATAACCAAATAGATGATAGATGATTTTGTTTTCCATTCAGAAAACAGTTTTTAAGAGTGTTCTAGTTTTCTGAAAAACTGGACAATTGATTTTAGTTATCAAAATGAAAAACTGTACTAGTAATTATTAGTAAACATGTTTTTTTTTTTTTTTGTTTTCTATTCTCCAATTCTCCAGTTTTCCAGAAAACTATAGAAAGCTTCCTGTTAGTAAACGGGACCTAAGTTTTTGAAAATAACTTATGTGACACCCCGTAAATCCAAATTCTATTTAGGGATTAATTAAGTAATTAATCCTCAATTGGTAATTTAATCCTTTAAATTCCTAAAAATTCAATAGTCGGGGACTAGTAATTGACTAGTCAACCCAAGTCAAGTGTTGTACCTAAAGCTTTGTGAATAGTTCCCTTGTCCCCTTATACTCTTTCATCTTAGTAAGGGTAGAGAAGACATTTCCTTCATGATTGTATTCCAAGTTAACCTAGAAGACATCTCTCATTTCTATCCTAACACTTTCAAAGCAAAAAGCTCTCCCTTCTCTCTAAAAACCTAGCTAGCTTTCTCTTCAAGCTAAGTTTAGACTTTCCAAGATCTTCAAAGTTTGCCTCCAACATTCCACCTTTCCTACTCTTGAGCATCTAGGAGGGTAAGATCTAAGCTCCTTTTGTGTTTTTAGTGTTTTCTAAGGTATCTTTTTCTAAAGGTAAAATCTTTATGATCTTTTAGTGTGTTCTTGAAGTGAGTGTGGAAGGTGACCCTTTTCAGGAGCTTTGAGAAGTGTTTAGTGAAGGTTTTTGTCTACAAGAGGTAACCCATGCTCTACAAAATCTATTTTCATTACCTATATGATGATTTCTTGGATTCTACATGTGATTTGGCTATGAAATGTGAGTGTTGATGCATTGTCTTGTGAAAATGCATATCTAGAGCTTATTATTAGGGTTCATGTATGCCATTGCTTGGCTATTACTTTGATTCAAGTCATTTTGTTGTATTTGGTGAGATTTTACATGTTTTGGACTTGAATTTGAGCTTTGTGTTGAAAATCCCCGAAGGGATAATTTGTGGTATAGAGGTGTACCCGCGGGCGGAACGGCAGGTAGGTGTACCCGTGGGAGTTTGGTTCCTGCGGGCGGAACCACGGCTGGGGGTCCACCCGTGGCCCCACCCGCGGGTACATATATGGAGTTGGGCAAGGATTTGTTCCCCGTGATTCTTTTGACTCGGTATTTGGTCTTTTGACTTCCCGGTGTTCTTTTGTGGAACTATTTGAGTGTTTTCTTGATGTTTCATATGTCTAGAACTATATGGTAGGATTCCATGTAGGTTTTGGTGTCTTGAATCGTGTTAAGTGTTCAACATTGTGATTAGTTGAACCATGGTGAGTCTTGTGTGTTCTTCGGAACTATGTTTGGTTTACCCGTTTGATAAGCATGCTAGTTCGGTGTTTAAATGCTAGCGTGTGAAGTTTGTCCTTTCTTATTGTGGATGATGACTTGTGTTAATCATCGTTGTTGTCGGGTTGTGATCCATTCCTTGTTGAGTATGGTTTCATATCTTCGTTGTGATCCGTTGATTGATATGATGGTGTGGTGTGTGTGGCTGTACCTGGATTGCACGATTAATGGTATGGGACATTAGTCACCAAGGTACGACAGTGGTCCTCGTGATGGCCATGACGTGATTATGGAGTTTATGACATGTGTGTCGGGTTCACGTATTTCTTGGGAGGCATGTGTTGCCATGTGTTTGATCGGTACCCTTGTGTACTATGAATTGTTGGATTTGTTGGCGGTTTGTCGGCGGATGGGGACGACGGTCCTCGGAGGGAAAAGGTTGGACTTGTATGTACATGGGTCCTCTCGCACCTGACTGCCCAACATGAACTTACCGCCTGAAAGAACACAGAGATCGGTTCCACCCCAGGGACCCCGTCATGCAGTCTTCGTCCTTTACCGCATAGGGCTCCTGAATCAACAGACAACCATTCCACAGCCTGAACTCGGAACCCCCCGGTCGAAGGCCCACAACAAAGAGTCAGGCTCAACCCCCAACGACGGGTAGAGGTCATCCAGGCAACCGGTTCTCACATGGGAGGGACAAGGGAAGGAGATCCCGATCGAAGAAGAATTCTGCAAGACATGGTGGAGGGTAGCGGGGAGACTCCAGAACTTGTTCAGGGGAACCGAGATCGAGAGATGGCAGAACTCGCCAGGGAGGTGAGAGACCTCTAAAGGAAGGTCGAAGGCAGGGGAGATCAACCAACCGCTCGATATCTGTTGTCTGCCAGTCCATTCTTTATGAAAATCCAAGAATATCGCGCGCCAAGAGACTTCAAGTGTCCGATAATGCCTACTTACGATGGAACGGGGGACCCCAGCGATCACTTAGTCGGCTTCCAGGCAAAGATGATGGTAATAGGGGCGGAGGACCCTATGTACTGTCGCGCCTTTTTCTCAACTCTGGGCGGGGCAGCGAAGCGTTGGTTTCTATCTCTACCACCGCGGTCCATCGACCGCTTCGAAACCCTGGCCAAACAATTCCTAACCTACTTTGCGGGAAGCATGAAAACAAAGAAGCACTTCATGGATTTGACCACCATTCAACAAGGAGAAACTGAGATGCTAAAGGATTTCTTAAAAAGATGGCAGAAAGAGGTACAAACAGTAGAAGACTCGAACGACCGAACAACCCTCACTTTGTTCGTGGAGGCCCTAAGATCAGGTGATCTGTTCACCAGCCTACGAAGGGAGACCCCAGAAACGTATGCACAGGCCATCCAACGGGCCAACAAATATGCAGAAACAGAAGAGGCTTTGCGACAAAAATGAAGGCGAGAGGCAAAACGCCACCGCGATGAGGTAAGAGCGCGTCCAGCGTCCCCGCCTTCGAACCCAAACCAGTGCATGAGGTTCGATTGCCCCGTCCAACAAGGAACAAACCGAGAAGACGCATTCCAAAATTTTGGCAGTTAAGTTGGACAGATTGCAGAGATGGATTGGTCGCCCTGACTAGTCACCCAAACTGGTCACCCCAACTGATCATCTAGGCGAACTAGTCATCTAGGTTGGTCATCCCAACACTCAATGGTCGATGGAACTTCCCACCTCTCAGTAGTCGACTCGTCTTCTCACCCCTCGATGGACAATTCACAACCAGATCACGAAGCAGTAATCAAATTATGGTAAAACAAGCAAAGATGACTGTTAGAAGGATGAACCTGACAATATCTGGTGAAGGAAAGTCTAATAGATGACAGAGTGCCAGGGTAAGGGGTATAGTGTAGGGCCTAGGGGTTATAAGAGAGAAGTCTAGTCGGTATAAAGTCTAGCGTAGAGTCTAGGAGTCATCAGGGTATAAAACATGATCGACAAGAAGTGGTCAAAAGGAGTATGGGATATCATAAATCTGAGAACGAGAGACATTCTCAGGAAATATTATGTGGATGGGCATACTAGCTGAGAACGGGAGACGTTCTCAGAAAAGCCATTGGCGGAGTGGTATACTGGCAGAGAACGGGCGACGTTCTCAAAAATCTTTGGCGTATGGGAATACTAGCTAAGAAGGGGTGACATTCTCAAAAGCCATGGGCAGATGAATATATTGACTAAGAACGGGAGACGTTTTCAAAAGCCATTGGCGCAGTGGCATACTGACAGAGAACGGGCGACGTTCTCAAAAAGCATTCGGTGGTTGGGCATACTGGCTGAGAGCGGGAGACGTTCTCATAAATATTTGGCGGATGAGCATATTGATATAGAACGGGCGACGTTCTCAGAAATATTTGGCGGACGGGCATACTGGCTGATAACAGGAGACATTCTTAGAAATATTTGGCGGATGAGCATATTAACATAGAACGGGCGACGTTCTCAGATTATTTGGCGGACGTGCATACTGGCTGAGAATGGGAGACGTTCTCAGAAATATTTGGCAGATGAGCATATTGATATAGAACATGCGACGTTCTTAGAAATATTTGGCGGACGGGCATACTGGCTGATAACGGGAGACGTTCTCAGAAATATTTAGCGGATGAGCATATTGACATAGAACGGGCGACGTTCTCAGAATTATTTGGCGGACGTGCATACTGGTTGAGAACGGGAGACGTTCTCATAAATATTTGGCGGATGAGCATATTGACCTAGAACGGGCGACGTTCTCAAAAAAATCAATCGGCGGTTGGGCACACTGCAGAGAACGGGGGACGTTCTCAAAAGCTATTGGCGGAGTAACATACTGACAGAGAACGGGCGACGTTCTCAAAAAATCAATTGGTGGATGGGTATACTGGCATAGAACGGGCGACGTTCTCAAAAAAAATCATTCGGCGGTTGGGCACACTGGCAGAGAACGGGGGACGTTCTCAAAAACCATTGGCGGAGTGACATACTGATAGAGAACGGGCGGCGTTCTCAAAAAAAATCATTTGGTGGATGGGTATACTGGCCGAGAACGGGCGACGTTCTCAAAAAGCATTCGGCGGTTGGGCATACTAGTTGAGAACGGGAGACGTTCTCAGAAATATTTAGCGGATGAGCATATTGACATAGAACGGGCGACGTTCACAAAAGCCATTGGCGGATGGACGTATTGGATTGATGGAATTGGATAAAGCTAAAATAACATGCACAAAACAGAAAAGAGCCAACAGCAAACGGAAAAGTAGAATGAGCAGAATAGAAATCGTCACTACAACACCCAAGTGGTCCAGTTTAAGAAAAAAAAATCTACATATGATCTAAGAAGCAGGATCACAGCTGAAAGCATTCCCTTGCTCGGCCCCACCCTCGCAACCATTATCATCAGCTCTTGGCCTACACTATCCAGCTGTCCAAAAGACACGTTAGCATTAGAAAGATCTGTCATCACATGAAGGTTGACGATCAAGTCCAGATAATCATGGTCCAGATGAACCTTTTACCGCTCACTCAAGCACTGTGATAATCCAGAATCTGAAAAAAGAAGGGTCAGGAGTAGGTTACGACCCAGAAAGACGAATGAAGAAGCAACAAATAAATAAACGACCTAAAAAAGACTAACTACTGAGCAATGTTGCAAAAAACGTTAGGCGCCCCCTAGGCGCCGATTTTTTATTTTTTTATTTTAATTTTTTTATTTTTTAATTAAAAAAAATAAAAATTAAAAATTTTCAAAAAATTTAGTACTAAAACATAAGGTTTTCATAGTTATTTCATAGAAACTATTTACAAAAGTGGTTGTAAAATTGTTCAAAAGATTGTTTAAATCATCTAATTACATAAAATAAAAATAATAAAAAAAAAAAAAAAAAAAAAAAAAAAAAACAAAACTAACATTAAGAGCTAAAGAAGCATTTTTTTGAGAAATTAGTGGACCATTCCTCGCGGCGACCTCCTAGCGGCTAGGCGCGATTTTTGCAACACTGCTACTGAGACATATGCTAGGCAGAAAAACAGAAGAAAAACCAGGCGGCCTAAAACGGGAGGGGACAAGACCGAGGGACTGACAAACCACTCAGACAGGTGACCGGTCAGCCATCCACCCGATCAGACAAGCAACCTGCCGGTCAACCACCCCTCGATGACCGACCGCTCACTCAGCACCGGTCGCACGTCACTCTCCATCATTTCATAAAAAATCAAAAAAAAAAAAAGCTAAAGCCTTATTATTATTATTATTATTATTATTATTATTATTATTATTATTATTATTGTTGTTGTTGTTGTTGTTGTTGTTGTTGTTGTTATTATTATTATGATTATTATTAGACCAGAAAACAGTTTGAGATACTTTCCTGAGACATCGACACCACGAAATCTCAAGAAAGTGGGGGACTGGATGATGGATAATATGCTAGGTCTGGGCCACATGGATCGGCCTAAGAAAGTAACTGGATCAAAGAAGCCCAAGAAAGATACCCACTACGGAGCAACCCAAGGGTTCGTCAAGGATTGGGCTTATTATTCCCAATATAATTAGAATTGGACTCATTATCTCTAGTACAATAGAATTATGTCTTATTATGTAACTAAGATTCCCAATATGAGGCAGTCTAGAATTCTTATTCCTTGTAGGGCTCTAGGCCCAAAATATGTATAAATAGACCCATCACATAGAGGAAAGGGGGGACCTTCAATATTCACCAGCAATATTCATGAATACAAAGCTCCTAAATTTTCTCCATATATTTCTCCTATATTCCCGTTATTTCAGCAGTAGTGTTGGCCTGCCGTTTGACTGCCCAAAAGTCATAAAGCCAACAATAATGAATCTCCTATATTACATTGTATTCATATACTATGAATTACATATTTAAATAAATAAATTAGACATTAAATTACTTATGTTGAACTTCTCATATATAATCTTGCATTTATATACTTTCAAATATTTATTTAATTATAAACATTGGGTAGAAAAAATGATCGTCAAATTATTAAATCAAATGAATAGTTCAGATTGTTTAGATTTTAATTTTTTCTTGAGATTTCCTAATTTATCCTTAATTATATGATTACCCTATACGTTAACTTTTCCATTAAGTACCGTTAATTCACCGTTAGTCTAATTCAAATATTAAAGTCTAATATAGAATTATAACTACAACATTAATGTAATTATAATATTAAAGTCGTAATAGAACTCTAACCACAAATACTACCGCCGGAATCTTCTCAAACAATATTAGTATATATTTAATATTTTATGCTTTAATTTTTATTTGCTCTCCTTTATGTCCCGTATTTGGTTTCAACCATACCCATACAATTATTTTATTGACAATTATAATTGATCTTGACTATATTATCTTGCATTTGTAAGCTTAGAATTCCCAGGCCAATTTAAATACACAAATTCAACATTCAATTATCTATGCATGAAAAATTCTAATATAATCTTGCATTGATATAATTTAAAATACTTATTTAAGAAAAATATTGGGCATTATCTCAATCGCGCAATGCGCGCAAAAAACTAGTAATAATAATAAGAGTTAATTCCAACAAAGGGCCCTTGTCTTTGTTGGCAATTTCAAATTTAGTTCTAGACTATCGTTTTTGTCATTTAACATCCCAGACTATTACTTTTAGGACACTTTTAGTCCTTCTCATGACTTTTCTATTTTTAGTAAGGGATTTTTGTCTATTCATTTTTCTTTTGTTATTTTTTTTTTCAATTTCAACCGATTTAATTGGTTTAGAATTTTAGGTAACCTTTGATTTTTAGTAACCATATCTTTCAACCGGTTTTTAGTAAAGTCCTAAACCAATTAAACCGGTTGAAACAGGAAAAATAACAAAAGAAAAATATGAACAGACAAAAATGTCATTACTAAAAATATAAAAAGTCAAAATAAGGACTAAAAGTGTCCAAAAACTAATAGTCTGGGATGTTAAATGACAAAAATAATAGTCTGGGACTATATTTCAAATTGCCACCAAAGACAAGGGATCTCTGGTGGAATTAACTCTAATAATAATAATAATAATAATAATAATAAGTATTTTGTTTAATATTATTATTATTATTATTACTGTTGTTGTTGTTGTAGGTTTTGTAAATATTGGGATAGTCAACGACTGGTCAACATTACTGTAGCTTTGATGAATAATGTACAGGGTATTTAAACAGTATCAAATACATGCCAATATTGGTTTTGCAAAGAGTACACCAAGAAAATATTTATTGGAAAAGAGATGTGAGTCACGAATGGATTACTTAAATACCAGGTCTTAACCAGAACTTTTCCTAGACATGCATAATCACTTGACCAAGATTAATCCTTATAGGTGATACAAGAAGTAAATATAGAGCAAGAAAGAAATTAATAATAATATATAGAAAAAATTTTACGTGGAAAATCCCAATAGGGGAAAAACCACAGGCAAAGACTAAAAGTGTTTCACTATGAGGAAAGTGTTACAGCTTCAAAGAGAAAATAATGGAGAATCTCTCTCTTGCTATGGAGGGGAAGAGCAACTACAAAAGGGGAGATTTGAGTGATTTTGGGATGATGAGAATGTTAGATGGCTAGGGAATTTATAGGTGGAGTTTAGGGTTCAATCTTGTAAATAACATAAAATTTTAGGTATAAAATATAATCTCTCTTCTTTGATTTGCCACCACTTTGTCTTTCACTTGCATAATAATTTGCCTTCATCCATATTATACTCCCCCAGTCCCATTTTATGTGTCGGGTTCAATTAACAAGGCTTGACTGAAGTTATTTACAATTTAATTTTTCATAATATTATGTTTTGAATTAGTATGTAAAATTTATATATTTAGAAACTACATTAAAAGTACTATTAAATACAAAAAAAAAAAATCAAATTTAAAAATTATACGAAAATGCCAATAGAAATAAGCAAAGAAGAAAACGTTGATTTGACCAATAGATAGTAAGTAGGACAGATAAAATGGAACAAAGGGAGTAACATATTATTGGGGAAAATGATATATTATTGCCTTCCATGCCACTTTTGACTGTCATGACATCCGTATTAAGCTTGATGGTCTTCATCAAAGTTGTACCCTTTGAGCTATCTTTCCACTAGGTCAAGAATCTCTCAATTTGGATATTCCTACAGTAAAATATGACCAAAATACGAATAGTCACCAAATTTGGCGGTAAATACAATTCCATGTTGTCTTCCACCGATTCATCCTTCCATAATTATATCTTTGCAACATTGATTGGGTTGCTTATATCAATCGTTATATCCTACACCACGGCGCACATAGCACTGTGCGCCTCTCAAAACGACGTCGTTTTGGGGTCGTGTTAGGAGGCGCGGTAGGAAGTTGCTGAGATTATGTGTATTTGTTCACAATGTTATGTGTATTCGTTCACAACATTATGTGTATTGGTTCATACAGTTATGTGTATTTTTTATACAATTATGTACATTCTTTTTATACAATTATGTACATCCGAATCAGAAAATTTGTGTGTATTATGTTAAGAGTTGATGTGTATTATGTTAAAAGTTTATGTTTATTATGTATTATGTTAGATTATGTGTATTATCTTTTAAAAAGAGTATGTATATATTTTGTTATATAATTATGTACATTCATGTATAACATTATGTGTATTCAAGTATAACATTATGTACATTTTTGAACATCGAGTTTTTTTTAAAGAAAAAACTATTGCCATTCACTGGGGCGGGAAATTTCAAAAAAAAAAAATAATTAAAACGACGTCGTTTTGCATCTGGGCGCATAGTACAACGCGCGCCGTGGTGTAGCATATAAATTGCCTTTCTTATATAGACTAGTCCGTTGTATGCACTTTGGACCTTCACCAAGCCTCTAGTTGGATTAGACTGATAAATCACTCTAGGCCAATTGGCCAGGCCCAAGTATCTTACCCAACATCCAATCCCTCGGAGCGTTATGCTGTGCAACCGTGTGCACCATGCATGGTGCACAGGTTGCAAAAACGACGTCATTTTGACGTCCAACTTAAAAAATAAATTAATTTTGATTGTCGTTAACGGCGTTATGTTGTGCATAATTTGAACTATACATCCATAACTTCATAACTATACATTCAGAATTGCATAACTACACATCCATAACTTCATAACTTCATAACTATATATTCAGAATTGCATAACTACACATCCACAACTTCATAACTATACATTCAGAATTGCATAACTACACATCCATAACTTCATAACTATACATTCAGAATTGCATGCATAACTACACATCCATAACTCCATAACTATACATTCAGAATTGCATGCATAACTACACATCCATAACTCCATAACTATACATTCAGAATTGCATATATAACTACACATCCATAAATTCATAACTATACATTCAGAATGTGAAATTATAAAATTATGAACATATGTTTAGGTAACTAACGGCAATCGAAAATGATCTTTTTAAAAGTAAAACGATGCCGTTTTTACATTAGTATACACCATGTATGGTGCACACAGATGCACAACATAATTTGCCTAATCCCTCACTTTCTTGTGGCTCACGAAGATGACGGCACAAGAAAGTAGAAGACGAATAGTGAGTCCGAACCTCTGTGAAGTTAACAAGAAAAACATAGAGAACATTATCGATTATCAGTATTCAAAGAGTGCAAAGAATACAAGAACTTATCGATATGCAGGTCGAACAGCCAAGGATTTAGGACTATCTAAGTGAAAATTTCTTCGAGGCTAGCAAATCATCGCATGAATCTGCAATAACTAAAGTTTCTATTCATCTAGAGCACAAAAAGTAGATGAAACCTCACAAAGTTGAGAGGTTCAATTTTTAACTGCTTGGTGACAAATAACCCAAGGATAGATAATAACCCATGTCTTTGGATCATATAAGACTTTTATAATAATAAGTTTCTTGCAAGGTTTCATAGCTAAGTATCCATTTGTTTAGCCTTTGAGCATAAATTCCATAATATCTTGACAGGTTGGTACTTGTGTTGCCATCTAAGAGGTCGTGGTATTAAATCCCATCTGTTTCCTCTTTGTTTTTCATAATTATCATTTGCTTTCTTCTATCTCATTTCTCCAAAAAAAAAAAAAAAAAAAAAAAATGGTGAACCCTACTTCTTCCTCGTCTCTTTCTCACCAAATTGACTGCCCTTCTTGCGAGTACACAGCTAGAGTACTCCATTTGGGATTAATAGTATGAGGCATTTCCATCAGCTTCAGTAAATGAAGCCTTTGAATCTTCGAATGATGAAAAACTCTTCAGTATTGCCCAAGGTAAGATGTATAATTACAGATACCTTAAGGTACTTGATGTATTAACATGCCCTTCTTTGTGTAGAGTTTGATTCCTTCTAGGATTTTAAGAATGAGGTGGAATAATTGAACAGGACCAACGATAAAGGATCTTGCTTTTTTCGAGTGGTTATGGTGTTGATAACATGTAGATATAGAATATCCAACCATTGAGAAGCAGATTTAAAACTTCAACTGCTGAGATGCAGAATATAGAATACCATCCGTTGATAAGCGGAATAAAGAATGTCTTCTGCTGAGAAGGGGAATATGTTGACAACTCAGAGGTGTGAGAATATATCGACCACCAAGAGGTGGGAAAGAAAAATATTGACCATCGAGGGTAGAATATATGTCAACCACCGAGAGGTGGGAAAAGATAATATTAACCACTCGGGGGTGGTATATATATTTCGACAACCGAGAGGTGGGAGAAAATTATATTGACCACTAAGTGAGTAAGTGTGGTGTATATGTCAAGCATATATTCTCCTGCAAAAGCTGAAACATCAATTATGCAAATATATAAAATGCATCTTCACTAGAGGAGTATGGTCCGGACCAACTAGTATGCCTATTATACCTATCATAAACACTTGGTTTTCTATTAACCCCATTTTCCAAAGAGGTTACAACCTTTCTTGTGAATTGCAACCTTCGTTATCTGCAAAATAAAAAAATATTTCCAAAAACATAAAGACGATCGATCAATCACCCAGTAGGATCACTCTTTCAATCAACACGAATGTTTCAGTCATTCGGGCTATACTTTAGCTTGATTGAATGCATTCTCTTATAGGTAAAGGCCGTAAAGCTCGCAATGAGCTAAGCGTTATCATAACAACAAAGTCCCTCAGACTCGGCTATCATCCCAAGCACAACGACCAAGTCCAAGCTTACACTCAGTTTCCAAGGACCAACTTACCAATCCTTATCTAACACAAAGTTACCCTCTGAGCAACTCGATTCCTTTAATCATAGTTCCATCCGAGTTCTTTTCTCACCCAGCCTATGCAAAAAGTTAGCCAATGGGTACGCATTAGTGAACCGCTGAGCTCAGCCACCCCAACCAACAGGTTGGCCAAGGTCCAGCCCCACTCATACCAATTAAAGGGTTGGCTAAGACCCAAACTCACTCAAACCATGTAAAGGGTTGGCTGAGACCCAGACTCATTCAAACGGATTAAAGGGCTGGCTGATACCCAAACTCACTCAAACCAATTAAAGGGCTGGCTAAGACCCAAAATCATTCAAATAAATTAAAGGGTTGGCTGAGACCCAAACTCACTCAGACCAATTAAAGGGCTAGCTAAAACTCAAACTCATTCAAACCAATTAAAGGGCTGGCTAAGACCTAAACTCACTCAAACCAATTAAATGGCTGGTTGAAACCTAAACTCATTCAAACCAATTAAAGGGCTGGCAGACTGCAACACCTCCATTTTTTATAAAATTGGAATATTTAATAAAAGGCATCTATTTACTTGAAAGGGGGTGTTACCGCTACGTTTGGGCAACCAACTAGGCCCAAACGCACATGCTAACAAAAATTCTATTCACCAATAGTACTAAACAATCCCAAAAGTACTAATCAAGTACAACGATCAACAGTCCAACTACTAGAATGTAAAGATACACCTATAGAAAAGTTAACTATGAGCTTCTATAGCGCGCTCTCACATCTAGCCACCTACTCCAGTCTTAAAAACAACAATTCAGAAAAACACAAAAACACAACGTTAGCATAAAAATGATAAGTAAGGCTTACTCCGCCCTGTAAAATATATATATATATATATATATATATATATATATATATATATATATATATATATATATACTTTGAAAATAGATATACTTCCAAAAAATATAGATTTTTTTCAATAATAGAAGTCATACTTTAAAATGTTTTCAAAAGACTTCAGAATATTCATTCAAAGAAATTTCCAAAAGATTTTTGTAACACCCCAGATTTTCGAGACTTTTTAAAACTTATATAATAAGGATAGAGTCTTATTAAATCCCAAAACATAATACAAGAGTTCGGGGTGCTATGCCACACCTGAGCTAGAGAACTCGGGTGCACATGCTAACTAACTAATATCCTCAATAGCGTAAATGCATAAACATGGCACGCAGGCCGAAAGGGAAACTATCTACTTCTACGCTCCAAGTTCTAGCGCACTGCAGTGACTTATTCTTCTGTGCCTGAAAGCCAAATATATCTGTTCAGCGAGAGATGCTGGTAACCCACACCAACGCGTTGAAATACAATACATATAGATATATACATAGATATACGAAAAGTTATTTTGAAGCATGAAGATATATCCTAAGAGACTCTAGTTTTTAAATCAGGGAACCGACTCGACAAATAGGGGTACACACAATCAACAGTCATAATCAAGCATATACAATTCTCACATAGGACACAGTTATAGATAAGCACAACCAATAATCACAAATAAGTATTACTAGCAAGAACTCTATGGTCACGTTTCCATAACAGTCATAACATCAATTCTTCTCATCTCATCACATAGCACACTTTGTTGGCGCCACAAGACCAATCGCATGCCCATACATGAGGGTCAGCGCATATAGCTCTGACACGACCCCGCAGCACCCTGCCCCGTCTCACAACACGGAGGGGTCGATCGCAACCGACCGATGAGTCATAGCTCTATATAATATTTATATACCTGACCGGTCTCTACCAGCCTGGTTAACAGTTGGGATGGTTCTCAACCCATTCAACTGCCCGTATAGTGGACCTCAGTCCTATATAATATTTATATACCTAACCGGTCTCTACCAGCCTGGTTAACAGTCAATATGGTTCTCAACCCATCCGACTGCCCGTATAGCCCAATTGATCACAACCAAATCGGGGTAACATGCACACATAACACGTAGCAAGCACATGCAACCCACATTAACACATTGGGAAGGGGGAGAAACGTATAACAAAACCTATGCGTGATCCTTCACATACTAAGGATAATCCTAAGGGGTTCATGCTTCTTCCACCTAGGTTAACGGGATACCAATTCAGCTAACATGCAATATATAAGACTCATACGACCCACGAACGGTACCCGAACATTAAACTAGACATAGGCACGATAGGAGGGGTCCGTTAGGACACCACGGGGGTTGGGGGAACATCAAACGAGGAAGCCGAAATCCCGGGTTGGGGTATTTTCCAGCGGGTAGCCGGTGGGTGAGAGTTCACCCGCCGGCTGCCCGTCGGCGTATACTGTTCCGGGCAGCGGGTGCCCAGCGGGCAGCTGCCCGCCCGCCGGCTGCCCGCTGCCGGAGCTGCCCTTCTTGGCCGCGGGTAGGTGGCGGGTCCCCTACCCCCCACTGACTCTTTCTCACCAAAAACGCCCCAGGAACCTTTGTGGAACCCGAAACCATGCTTAGACACTTTCAAACGCAATCGACAACAATACGTAGACATTTAACGGATCACAATCAAGAAACATACAGCACATATCCTATCATGCTTTTCTAAACATAATTAACACCCAAACATGCGAATTCACACCCAATATACCAAGAATAATATCATACGATACAACCTAGGGTTGTAATCACTTTTAGGTCAACAAGAACACAATTCATCTTCTAATATCAAGATTCGGTAAGAATATCACATAAACATCAAGAACATCATGCAATTATAAAGAACATCATGTAATCATCAAGAACACCATAATTATCAAGAATACCATAATTATCAAGAACACCATAATTATCAAGAACCTCTCATCATCAAGATCATCAAGATCACCCATGGAATTATCACATCAATCACCAATAATAATATCATAAATCATCAATACACAATAACATGGGGGAAATCCTAAGGGGGGAATCATAGCTATGAAAATAGGTTTTGTTGAGACATGGGTTACCTCTTAGCCTTAATTGAATCCTTGGCTATGAAGGTTCTTTCTTTAAGCTTTCTTCTTTCTTGATTTCTCCTAGGGGAATTCTTGGAATTCTTGGTGTGGTGAGAGATTATTGTGGTGGGAGTTCTAGGTGTCTTCTAGGTTCCCTATTTATACATCTAAGGGTCTTATTTAGGATCTAATCCTTTTAGGGCTAGGGGTTGGGTTTAGAGATGAGGGCCCACGGACTATAGTGGGCCTTTTCCCTAATTAATTATTGTAATTTAATTCTTTCTCTTGGGCAATTGGTTAAATGATTAATCGGTTTTAGGGGTCGTAACACGGGGTGTTACAATTTTACCCCAACACTTTACAATGGGGAAAGAATAAATAGTTTTCTAAAAAAAGGGGGGGGGGGGGGGGGGGGGGGATACTCACACATCTTTCAAAATAATTATATTCCATCAAGTAAATCCAATTACACATCTTTGTATTTAAAATATACGATGTTTTGAGAGTAAAGGGGAAAATAAAGTCTTATTGAATTACATCTTGAAATAATAATTATAGTAGTTTTATCAAAACAAGCTATCTCATAACTCTTCATTGACCATTGTATACTTTTCTAAAATATATGTGGAGATATACTCAAAAATCCATTTATGTATACGTGTATGGAGAATTAATATATATGTATGGTGAAGTAACCATCTTTCTAGAATCCACTTATTTGGGAAACTGGACTAATACTTTAAGTGTGCACCCACAGAGGATTCCAAGCCCACTGGGTAGTAATTGATTCAAGTAGTCATGTTTTCGTACTGACTACCACTCAAACAGGGCAATGGAAACTGGATCAAAACCTTTAATGACCTACACACAAGGGGATCCCAAGCCCGATGAGTAGAAATTAGCCCAAGTGAACATTAATCACTCTTACTTAACACCACGCAAAAATAATGGTTTCTTTAAAATTACATCATTTCTTCATGGATAGATACTTTTCTCCAAAATATATAATTTTCTCCAAAATATATAATTTTCTGCAAAATATACTTTCAAGGTATACTCCTTTTCAAAAATCATTTTCCAAATACCATATATTTTTCCATATGCTTTTCAAAGTAGTAATCTTTCTCAAAATCATTTTCAAGATATATAAGTATGGAAGAATACAAAGAATCTTTCTCAGAACATTTCCAAGTTTCATATATATATATATATATATATATATATATATATATATATATATATATATATATATATATATATATATATATGGACTCAAATCTCACTAGTGGGGTAGGAACTTCATCGCAATGAAGTCCTAGTGAACAATATTTCACTACTGAGCACTCTGCAAAAATCCCCACTCTCCCAAAAGTGAAAGGGGCACATGGACATCAACTCAGTGAAGCCCAGTGCATGGTAATCCACTCTATCGAACACTCCACAAATTTCTCCTTTCGTGAAAATCAAGACTAAAACTTTCAGTGTGCACACCCCAAAGAGTTTTCCAGGCCTAGAGGGTAGTAACTAGCCCTAGTAAGCCATGATGTTTTCTACCAGGTTATTCCTCAATAAACAGAACATGTGGTCCAGTATCCGAGATGTTTTCTACCAAGTACCAAATACTCCTCAAAATAGAGTTTTAAACCACAATTCTCATATCCTCCAAAAATAATACATTTTTACAATCATATCCTCCAAAATAATACATTTTTACAATCATATCCTCCAAAATAATACATTTTTACAATTGTTCATTGCCCATAGACTATCAATAAACTTTATTATTGAAATTTTTACAGATGTCATCTCATCTCATTGAACTTTATTATATCACCATAGAGATAATATATCTCTCAAAACATAGATTTTCAAATCATATATTTTCTCAACATTAATAAACTTCTCAAGCGTTAACTCTCAAATACATACGAGGTTTATCAACCAAATAGTTTTTCCAAAGTATAAGTATAAGCCTCAAATATATGGTTTACTCGGAACTCTTTAACTCATCAAAATGTGCATCTCGTAAAATATGTATTCTTAGGTTATACATTTCTCCAACACAATAAGTTCTCAAATACATATATATGTATTTTTCAAAATCAAGTATAATATTTCCAAAAATCTATTACTTTGAAAATATAATTTTCTTGATAATTAAAGGTTCTAGAATGCCTCATACCTCTTTGAAGTGTAAGCATTTTGAATTGGGATTGAGGAAGCATTGAGAAGGTCATTGGAGCTTCAAGTTCGGGGATCATGTTGTCAACAAAGAGGGGAGTAATTATATGACTTATACTTGAGTTGAAACCTTTTTGCACTTCTAAAGTGTGGAAAAGTCATTGATGAGTTTGTTTGCTTTGTATTTTCCCTGTTCATGGCTTCTAAAGTGTGGAAATCTCAAATCCTATGCCCACTTCTAAAGTGAGAAAATGAGGTTGTTCTTTGACATAACCATTTTTGTTTTCCATACCCACACCCATGTGCTAAAAACACCAAGGACGGTGTGTAACACCCCACTTTTCTTAAACTTAATTACAGTTCTAAAACCAAGTTAAAATAACTAAGCAGCGGAAATACAAACTAAATTAACAAACTAGTGGGAATGTCACCGTCACAACCACCTTTTCACGGTGATTGCACAGGCTAAGGATAAAACTAAATCATTAAGTCGAACTAACATTTGATATTACTAAATTAAAGTAACTTGGGGAAAAGCACCCAGGTGTATATCACCAAACGTAAAATCATAAGTCTACAATCCATCCTCCATAACATCATAAAAATAAACAAAGTTTAGACTATCAGATCTACTAAACTAGTCTAACTCAAAAAACTCTCAAACGCTGGGCCCACCTGAAAGGGGTTTTTCAAAACAACAAGTAGACAAGTATAAAACACCCGTTAGCACGAAGCTAAGTATAACCACACTCCATCCTGTAAAGTACTACAGTATATACTTTGGAAAAACATTTGCTCACATTCTCAAATTAAGCAATCTCAAACAACTAGATGAGCTTTAAAATAAACAACAAGGTTTCTATATGCTCACAACCTATAATATCAACAGACATGCTTCAACGATAATTAACTTATCAACATAATCACTCTAACAAATATTCAACATAGCAAAACTCATCATAACGATCTCATGCTATCAAGCAATTGCGTACAATCAATCAATAAGAAATTATTCTCATGCTTTTGAGTTCTCATCATGAAAACTAGATATATAAGACATCAACATGCAACTAAGGCAATCATACTCAATATACGAACTCGGGTAATCATTCTCATTATGCAATCCAGTGCAAACATTCTCATTATGCAATCTCGTCCAACATTCTCATTATGCAATCTCGTGCAAACATTCTCATTATGCAAATATATGCAATAGGATATGTATACTTATACACTCGTTATAAATAGAATACTTTTCTATGGAGGTTTCTTAGAGTCACGATGACTCGCTTTCTTTCGCTTGAGTCTCTTGACTCGATTTCTTTCTTGCTCAAACTTTCTCATACTTCTCATTACTCTTCTTGTGAGAGGCAGGTACTCCGCCGCAGCGAAACCCTAGCGTACGGTGCAATCTCGTGCATCCGCCACATCCGTAACTATGGAATCTCTAACTCGTGGGGAGGTAGGTCTTCACGAATTGTGAATGGACCTAACCGGCTCGGCAAATCTAGTCGGCCACATACACAACTCGCCCACCAAACCACTCTCTTGGTTCTATGCTCAAACTCTGTGGAATCAGTTATCGTACTTCTAGTGTGCACACCCCCTAACCAGGATTCTAAGCCTGGCGGGCAGTCTGCAACCTCGTAACATGGGAATACACCGTGTTACATAATAAATCTGTCGGATCGCAATGTCCGTTGCTTTCTCTTTTACTCCGAAAGGACTTAGTCCCAACGGGTCCTCCAAAACCTCACTTACATAGATAGTATATATATCTCAGGCAACTCATCTACTTATGCAAACTTATGTATGTCACTTCTCAACAAATTCTCAATGCAACAAGATAAAGAATTTCCATATGCTCATGAGTTTTGGAAAATAATACTTAGGCTCACGTTGGCACTTATGCACTTTTAAAACATGATATGCTTGGAATGCAATTTACTGTACAACATACTTCCATTCTATAAATTACTGTGAACTCTCAAAGGACACATAATCATGCTTGAAATTCATAATCTGACAAATAATAGCAAATAGTTCTCATGCATTTGGAACTCAAATTGCCCAATTTAAACTCATTCTCTGGATAATAACATTCAAGACTAACATGCTCTGTAAACTTCAATACTTGGAATTTGATAAATAATCACTATGAATCACAACATACCCCTTAGGCATGTTTTTCTAACAAGACTTATTCAATTAATGATCATGTTTCTCAACTTAACAATGAAATAGTATCAAGCAATTCACATAGGCAGAACCAAGTCTAATACTTCTCATTTTCAAACACTGGAACATTACTATGACACATTTTCTTCACTAATTCTATCATATAATGCTCATTTCTAATCCAAATTCAACGAAATCAAAGCCCAAACGTGCGTCATGACGGCCCCAAGGTATCGAGCCACAAGGGCTTGTGACACCAGTCTGAAACGACACGTAGTTGAGCCACAAGGGCTCGGCTACTACACAGCCACTGCACAGACAAAGACAACGGGGCTTGCGGTGGGGCTAGAGGAGCCCCGGCGGTGGCCTAGGGCCACAGCTCTAACCTGGAGCCGTGCCCTAGGGCCGCTCCTCCATGGGGCTTGCCAGCGGTCCCTGCCTAGGGTCGTTGGCTAGTCCCGTGTCTCATCTGGTGCACACTATTTTGTGCACCAGTGAGTTTCTGTAACACCCAGAAATTTGAAACTTTTAAGACTTGTATAATAAAGGTAAATCCTCATTAAATCCCGAAAATATAACATAAAAGTATGGGGTGCTATGCCACACCTGAGCTAGAGAACTCAGGTGCACAGGCTAAATATCTAAATCCTCAATAATGTCAATACATAAGCATGGCACGCAGGCCGAAAGGGAAACTATCTACTCTACGCTTCAAATCTCTAGCGCGCTCCAGTGTGTACTCATCTGTGCCTGAAAGCCAAATATATCTGTTCAGCGAGAGATGCTGGTAACCCACTCCAACGCGTTGAAATACATTATAGGTAGATATATATATATAGTTATACGAAAACCATTTTGAAGCAGGAAGATATATACTTAAGAGACGCTAATTTTAAAACCGGGAATAGACTCAGCAAGTAGGGACAAGCACATCAAACAACAATAAACAGTTAAGTAGGAACAACATCACAATGAACACGCAGCTAAGGTTATAGATCCCCCACTATCATTCATTCGTCATTCCAGTCATTATCCAAACATCATTCAATCATCACTCATATCACATCATCATTGATTCACCATTCATATCACATCATCATCGATTCACCATTCATATCACATCATCATCGATGGCGCCACGGGACCAATCGCATGCCCCAAACATGAGGGTCAATGCATATAGCATTAACACGGCCCCACAGCACCCTACCTCAGTACCGCGGTACGAGGGGAGTTGATCGCAGCCAACCCTTTGAAAACCGCTGACGAACTCAACGTCGGACCACGATCCTACACACCCCTGACGCACCCAGTCGGTGGACCGCGATCCCCTTTTCAAGGGAGACTTACGACCCTACACACCGCCGGTGGACCATAGCGGATCAAGCCCGACACACCGCGAAGCTATACTCAGTCGGTGGACGAAGATCCTCGGAGACCATGGCCCTACACACCGTCGTCCCATCGCTCGGTGGGTCGCAGCCAGCCGTAGCCCTACACACCGCCCCGATTACTCGGATCAGTGGACAACAGCCTTCCTCGGCTTCTTGGCCTTACACACCGTCCTGGCATGTTCAGGTCCGGTGGGTCATATCACCAAGGCCCATGTGGACCGCAGCCCAAGAAGTGAATCATTGACCGCAGCCAGGAGAATGAACCGCAACTCATAAGTAATCAACAGTGGACCGCAGCCCTATATAATATTTATATACCTAACCAATCGCAACCGGCCTGGTTAACAGTTGGGATGGTTCTCAACCCATTCAATTGCCCGTATAGCCAATTTAATCGCAACCAAATTGGGGAATCATGCATCACATAACACATAATAGCACATAATAGCACATTGGGACGGGGGAGACACATGAATAAGCTTACGTGTGATCATTCACGTACTAAGAATAGTCCTACGGGGTTCATACGATTTCCACCTAGGTCAAAGGGTTACCGATTCAACTAGCATGCAATCCCTAAGACTCTTTTATCCTACAAACGGTACCCGAAACATCAAGCTAGACTCAAGCACGACAAACGAGGTCTGTTGGGACACCACGGGGAATGGGAAACATCAAACGGGGAATCCGAAGACCCGGGGTGGGGTACGGGCCAGCGGGTAGCCGGTGGGTGGCTGCCCGCCGGAAAATACCGTTCCGGGCAACGGGTCGCCCACGGGCAGGTGGCTCCCCGCTGCCGGGCGGTGTTTTTCGGGCAGCGGGTAGGTAGCGGGTTCCCCTAGCCCCACCTACCCCCCACTGACTCATTCATCACAATTTCGTCCCGTGACCCTTTGTGGAACCCGAAACCATGCTTGGATACTTTTAAACGCAATTAACGACACTACGTAGTCAATTAATGGATCAAAAGCAAGATTTACGTTTAACTCATCCTATTACGACTCCTAAATATAAACAACACCCGAACATGCGAATTCCCAACCAAATATAAATCAAGAACATTACAACATAAATTCCCAATTCATACTAAGGCTCTAATCCCACCCAAATTATCAAAAACATATTTTATCTTTAACATCAAGAAATATAAAGATTCATCACATCAAAATCAAGAACCTCTTTTCAACATCAAAATTATCAAGATTATCAAGAACACACATAAATCATCTCATCAATCATCAAGAATATACTAGGAATAACATAGAGGAATTAATCAAGACATAAGCATATAGAAGGAGGCCAAGGAAGAAGATTATAGCGAAGAAAATAGGTTTTGTTGAGACATGGGTTACCTCCTAGCCTTAATTAATTTCCTTGGCTATGAAGGGTCTTTCTTTAAGCTTTCTTCCTTCTTGATTTCTCCTAAGGGGATTCTTGGAACTTCTTGTGTGGTGAGAGATTATTGTGGTGTAAGATCTAGGTGCCTCCTATGACCCTATATAGATATATATATATATATACGTATATTCCTAAGAGTCCTAGTTGGGGTCTAAATACTATGGGTTTGCTAATTCTATTCCTTATCGGACTAAGAAGTTGGTTATAGGGATATGGGCCCACGGACTATGGTGGACCTTTCTTAGTTGATTAATGGGTTTTTTATTCTCTTTTTAGGGTGAGTGATTAAATAATTATGGATCGTAACACGGGGTGTTACACTCCCCCCCCCCCTTACAAGAGGCTTCGTCCTCGAAGCCGGTGCGTGGATCCACTCTTTCACCCCCAGACATCACGTATTTTGGCCTCTTGGTTAGGAAATGTGGCTTCACGTGCTGTCCTCGTTGGGGTAGACTGGACTTTTTGTGTGATGTGGTTTTGGAAGGTTTGAGTATACCTTGGTTCTCTACTCCTGAGCTGGACGCCCCGCGAGTGCCTAGCATGGCCTCGATAGTTGCCACCCTCTGATCCAAAGCGCGTGTTGTGCGAATTAGGGACGAGAATCCCTCGTCTATGATCTGATTCTGCCGGGTGAATTGCGCGAGGATGCGTTCGTTGACGGATTCTTCGTTTTGGGCCCTTGGGTTTCCCCTTGTTTGAGCGGGCGCCGGTGGATTAGGCTCGTTGTCTTCTTCTTGTTCCTCATTTTCCCCCGGTTCCCCACATTCTTGCATTGCCCGCTTGAATTTCTTGTTGGAGATATCCAACTGATCCACCAATTCTCTTCATTCCCCCTCCGTTTTAAAGCAAATTTCTTCGAGGGTGATGTACTGTCCCCCCTCGGTGTAGTAGATATCATTGCGACGGAGGTTTTGGGCATTAAAAACCATGCCAACTTAGGATCATCCCCTAGGGTAGGCTAAGTCGGTTGCTAGTTTTGCAAAATTCCATGTGTTTCAACATGAGGGCCGATAGATTGAACTTGATTTTGTGTTTCAAGAGGTAGGCGAAGGTGCATTCTAAACTCCCCACGTCTTTGCTCTTATTATTTGTGGGCAACAGGCTGTCAGTCACAATCATATCCAATATGTTTTGTTCCGCGGTTAGCCACTTCCTATTTGGTTGTGTGGCCGAGGTGAAACCTTCCTCTTTTCTGAGTAGGTACCCGAGGTAATCCTTGTACCCCGTATTTTGGGTATCAATCCACCCTTTCCGGTCATAGTTTGACACACCCGTGGTGGTCAATTTTAAGAGTTTGGCCAAGCGACCTTCGGAAAGTATGATTTCTTTGCCTCGGACCTTAGTGGTGATTTCTAGTTTATCACCTCGTTTGATGGCAACCAAATGTTGATAGAATTCCTTCACCAATTCGGGGTACGTATCCCCTTTAATGGTGAGATACGTATCCAAAAGCCCTTGATGATTGAGCATATCGACCAATTTTGGAGAGAATTGATCGGGTTCGAAGGCTTTACCTCCGATGACGGTGTAGTCGGCGTTGTTCCAATCTGGGGTGCGGATTCTGAGGGGCTTTTTCGGCATTGTGAAGTTTTCTTTGTGGTAAAGATTTTTCGGCGAGTTTCTGGTGGGGTTCCGGCGAGGTTTTCTTCAATGACGGCGGTTTTCGACGTGGTTTGGCGCGGCACGGCGGCGGAGCTGTTCGGCGAGGCAACGGTGGGCTCCGGCGAAGCTTGGGTGTGGGCTGAGCGTGGGACGGTGGTGGCGTGAGGCAGCGATGGAAGTCCGGGTGGCCAGCGGTGGCGTCGCGGGTCGTTCCCGGTGCGGCGGCGGCGAGCGCTATGGGTGGTGTGCCGGCGGTTTGGTCCGTGCTGGTGGTTGGCGGAATGGCTTGGGGTGGCGGTGTTTGTAACACCCCAGATTTTTAAGACTTTTTCGAACTTATAATAAAGATAGAATCTTATTAAATCCCAAGATATAAATACAAGAGTACGGGGTGCTATGCCACACCTGGGCTAGAAAACCCAAGTGCACAGGCTAACTAGCTAATATCCTTAGAACGTAAACAAGTAAACGTGGCACGCAGGCCAAAAAGGAAACTATCTACTTCTATACTCCAAGTTCTAGCGCGCTCCAGTGACTTAATCTTCTGTGCCTGAAAGCCAAATATATCTGTTCAGCGAGAGATGCTGGTAACCCACTCCAACGCGTTAAAATACAATACATATAGAAATATATATATATATACGAAAACCATTTGAGCATGAAGATATATCCTACGAACTCTAGCTTTAAAGCCGGGAACGACTCAACAGACAAGGCTAGACACGAGCAGCAGATATAGCAAGCATATGCAATTCACAATAGATAAAGCAGTTACGACAAGGCATAAACAGTAATCATAACCCCACATAAGCAATCCCCAATATAGATCCCATGGTCACATCCCCCAAGACATTCATAACCACAACTCAATGATATCACAACACATAACGCACTTTGTTGGCGCCACAGGACCAATCGCATGCCCATACATAAGGGTCAGCGCATATAGCTCTGACACGGCCCCGCAGCACCTTGCCCCGTATCGCAACACGGAGGGGTCGATCGCAACCGACCGATGAACCGCAGCTCATCATAGTGTTTGATCGCAACCAAACAGTGGAGCGCAGCCCAAGAGAGTGTCATCTGACCGCAGCCAGGAAAAAGGACGAACCGCAGCTCGTATAGAAACGTTTGATCGCAACCAAACGGTGGACCGCAGCCCAAGAGAATGTCATCTGACCGCAGCCAGCTTCTGAACCGCAGCTCAGGATAACCAATCCAATCGCAACCGAATTGGGGTAACACACACACATAACACATAGCAAGCACATGCAACCCACATTACACATTGGGAAGGGGGGAAAACGTATAACAAAACCTATGCGTGATCCATCACATACTAAGAACAATCCTAAGGGGTTCATACTCCTTTCACCTAGGCCAACGGGATACCAATTCAACTAGCATGCAACATAATAGACTCGTAAACTTACGAACGGCACCCGAAATATCAAACTAGACATAGGCACGATAAACGGAGTCTGTTGGGACACCACGGGGAACGGGGAAACATCAAACGGGGGAGCCGGGGTCCCGGGTGGGACAAATTTCCAGCGGGTAGCCGGTGGGTGGGGGGCCACCCGCCGGAGTTACTATTCCCGGCAGCGGGTCGCCGGTGGGCAGCTGCCCGCCCGCCGGCTGCCCGCTGCCGGAAGTACTGTTATGGCAGTGGGTAGGTGGAGGGTCCCCTACCCCTCACCTACCCCCCACTGACTCTTTTCATCTCTTTTACGCCCCGGGAACCAACGTGGAACCCGAAACCATGCTTAGACACTTTACAACGCAATTAACGACATCACGTAGACAATTAACGGATTAAATACGAGAAACGAACGGCATATAACCTATCATACTTTTCTAAACATAATCAACGCCCAAACATACGATTTCCCACCCGATAATCCAAGAATCAAAGCACACAATACAACCTAGGGTTCTAATCGTTTTTATATCAACAAGAATACGATTCGTCTTCTAATTACAAGATTCGGTAAGAATAATATATGAGCATCAAAAATAACACACAATTATCAAGAACAACACATAATAATCAAGAATCCCAATTAATCATCAAGAACACCATAATCATCAAGAAACTCCCAATATCAAGATTATCAAGATTCCTCATGGAATCATTATATCAACACCAATATTAATCACCCAAACTCGCCATTCACAATAGTATGGGGGGGGGGGGGGGAAATCATAACTATGAAAATAGGTTTTGTTGAGACATGGGTTACCTCTTAGCCTTAATTAATTCCTTGGCTATGAAGGATCTTTCTTTAAGCTTTCTTGATTTCTTGATTCCTCCTAGGGTAATTCTTGGAGCTCCTTGGGTGGTGAGAGATTATTGTGGTGGGGATTCTAGATGCCTTCTAAGTTCCCTATTTATATGTTATGGGGTCTAATTCTCTTAGGATTAGATGTTGGGCTTTAGGGATGGGGGTCCATGGACCATGGTGGGCTTAATGCTAAATAATCATTGTGATTTATTTCTCTCCTTTTTGGGTAGACGATTAATTAATTAATTGGTTTTAGGATTCGTAACACGGGGTGTTACACTCTCCCCCCCTTAACAGGAAGCTTCGTCCCCGAAGCTTGGCCCTTGGTGAAAGATTTTCCCTTAGTTACCTGGTGTGAAAAGCTCGGGATACCGCTCCTTCATCGTGTCCTTAAGTTCCCATGTTGCCTCCTCAGTCCCGTGGTTGGTCCAGAGGACTTTTACCATTTCTATGGCTCGGTTCCGGGTGCTTCTCGTCTTGGTGTCCAGGATTCTTATGGGTTTCTCTTCGTATATCAGTGACTCGTCGAGGTCTACGACCTCGGGTTGGAGTACGTGGCTTGGGTCATGTATATACTTCTTTAGTTGTGACACGTGGAACACGTTGTGTACTCGTTCCAGTTCGATGGGCAAAGCGAGACGGTAGGCTAAGTCCCCGATTCTTTCTATGATTTCGTAAGGGCCGATGAATCGGGGGCTGAGTTTCCCTTTCCTTCCGAACCTCATTACTCCTCGTGTGGGTAAAATCCTTAGCCAGACCTTGTCCCCGAGGTTGAATTCGGCTTGTTTCCTCTTTAGGTCGGCGTAAGACTTCTGGCGGTCTTGGGCGGCCTTCATCCTTTCCTGGATGTGTTTGACCTTAGCTATGGTGTCTTGTAGGTATTGGGGGCCCAGTGTTACCGGGTTGACCATTTCTTCCCAACATAGGGGGGTTCTACATTTCTGACCGTATAGTGCTTCGTAGGGTGCCATGCGAATGCTTGCGTGGTAGCTGTTGTTGTATGAGAACTCGATGAGGTCTAGGTGTTCTTCCCATATTCCTTGGAAGTCTAGCGTGCAGGCTCTTAGTATGTCCTCGAGGGTTTGGATGGTTCTCTCGGTTTGGCCTTCTGTGGTGGGGTGAAAGGTTGTGCTTAGTTTTAGTTGCGTCCCCATTGCTGATTGTAGCGATTTCCAGAACTGCGAGAGGAACCTGGAATCTCTATCGGACAAAATGTTTCGGGGGACTCCGTGGTATTTCACTACCCGGTTTATGTAGGCTTGGGCTAGTTGTGTCATTTTCCATGTTTCCTTCATGGCAATGAATCGTGCCGTCTTGGTCAGTCGATCCACTATGACCCAGATTTTGTCCTTGCCGGTTTTCGTTGGGGGTAACCCTCCGACGAAGTCCATGGATATGGAATCCCATTTTCCTTGTGGTATTTCAAGGGGTTGTACGAGTCCCTTGGGCTTGCATCGTTCGGCTTTTACCCTTTGGCAATTCAGGCATTTGGCCACGAAGTCTGCGATTTCCTTTTTCATGTTCGGCCACCAAAACGATTTCCTTACGTCTTGGTATAATTTGTCACCGCCTGGGTGAACTGAGTACGGGGAATTGTGTCCTTCATCCAAGATCCGTTGTTTCAAGTAGGGGTGCGTCGAGGGTACACACCACCTCCCTTTGTAACGGAGGCTGCCGTCTGGGTGTGCTTCGAAGGGGCCTTCCTTCCCTTGAGCTAAGTTGTGGCGAATTTTGTCTAGTTCCGGGTCCTGTTGTTGTCCCGATTTGATTTCCTCGAAGAGGGTGGGCACGGCTTGCGTGTTGAGCAGATAGGCATTGGGGCGTGTTTGTCCTTGTTCTATTATTTCCAAGTGTAGCCTTTGGAAGTCCCTGTACAGATGGTCCGGTAGGACCCATGTGGTGTTGAGGGAATGGTTCGTCTTTCGGCTTAGGGCATCCGCCACTATGTTGGCTTTTCCCTCGTGGTATTGAATGTCTAGGTCGTAGTCTTTTATGAGTTCTAGCCACCTTCGTTGTCTCATGTTTAGGTCCTTCTGAGTAAAGATGTATTTTAGGCTCTTATGGTCGGTGTAGATCTTGCATTGTACCCCATACAGGTAGTGCCTCCAGATTTTCAGTGCGAACACGACAGCGGCTAGCTCGAGATCATGGGTGGGGTAATTCTCTTCGTGGGTTTTGAGTTGCCTGGATGCGTATGCTATTACCTTGCCTTTTTGCATCAGTACGCATCCTAACCCTTTCTTGGATGCGTCGCTGTAGACTTCAAATCCTTCCGTCCTGGAGGGTATGGCCAGCACGGGTGCTGTGGTTAGCTTGTCTTTTAACTCTTGGAAGGCCGAGATGCAGTGGTTGTCCCAACGAAAGGGGGTTTCCTTTTTCATGAGCTTGATGAGGGGTTGGGCTATCTTGGTGAAGTCGGGTACGAACCTCCTGTAGTAGCCTGCCAGACCCAGGAAGCTTCGGACCTCCGAGAGTGAGTTTGGCGTGGTCCATTCTCTAACGGCGCGAACCTTAGCGGGGTCCACCCTAATCCCCTCTTTGGTTATCACGTGGCCCAAGAAGGCTACGCTGTCTTGCCAGAACTCGCACTTGGAGAATTTAGCGTAAAGTTGGTTTTCCCTGAGGGTTTGCAATGATATGCGAAGGTGCTTTTCGTGTTCTTCTTCATTTCGGGAGTAGACTAGGATATCGTCGATGAACACAATGACGAAGTCATCCAGGTGGGGTCGGAATACTTGATTCATGAGGTCTATGAATATGGCGGGCGCGTTAGTGAGGCCGAAGGGCATTACGGTAAACTCGTAGTGGCCGTATCGTGTCCGGAAGGCCGTCTTTTGGATTTCCGGTTTGGCCACTTAGATTTGATGGTACCCGGATCTTAGGTCGATCTTTGAGAATACCCCTGCCCCTTTAAGTTGGTCGAATAGGTCGTCTATTCGGGGAAGGGGGTACCTATTCTTTATTGTAACTTGGTTGAGTTCTCTGTAGTCGATGCACAGGCGCATGCTCCCATCCTTCTTTTTAACGAATAATACCGGCGCACCCCATGGGGAGGTGCTGGGTCGGATGTACCCCTTGTCTAGTAATTCTTGGAGTTGCGTTTTTAGTTCCTTCATTTCCTTTGGTGCCAGTCTGTAGGGTGGTTTAGAGATCGGGGCGGCGACCGGTACGAGGTCTATGGTGAACTCGACTTCTCTGGCTGGGGGTGCCCCGGGAATTTCGTCTGGGAAGACGTCGGTGAACTCGTTTATGTAACACCCCAGATTTTTTAAGACATTTAAAACTTATATAATAAAGATAACTTCTCATTAAATCCCAAAGTGTAACATAAGCGTATGGGGTGCTATGCCACACCTGGGCTAGAGAACCCAGGTGCACAGGCGCTCTAACTGCTATCCTCCGAAATATGAATGCATAACATGGCACGCAGGCCGAAAGGGAAACTACTCTACTTCTACGCTCCAGTTCTAGCGCGCTCCAGTGCTCTAATCCTCTGTGTCTGAAAGCCAAATATATCTGTTCAGCGAGAGATGCTGGTAACCCACTCCAACGCGTTTAAATACAATACATATAGAGATATATATAGATATACGAAAACCATTTGAGCATGAAGATATATCCTACGAACTCTAGCTTTAAAACCGGGAATGACTCGACAGATGAGGCCAGACACAGTAATAGTTATAACAGTCATAAGCAGTTCACAACAGATAAGACAGATAAGGCAAGGCATAAACAGTAATCACAACCCATCATAAGCAATCCCCAATATGAAACCCATAGTCACATCCCCAAGACACTTCATTCATATCACAACACATAACGCACTTTGTTGGCGCCACAGGACCAATCGCATGCCCATACATGAGGGTCAGCGCATATAGCTCTGACACAGCCCCGCAGCACCTTGCCCCGTATCGCAACACGGAGGGGTCGATCGCAACCGACCGATGAACCGCAGCTCATCATAGTGTTTGATCGCAACCAAACAGTGGAGCGCAGCCCAATAGAGTGTCATCTGACCGCAGCCAGGAAAAAGGACGAACCGCAGCTCGTATAGAAACGTTTGATCGCAACCAAACGGTGGACCGCAGCCCAAGAGAATGTCATCTGACCGCAGCCAGCTTCTGAACCGCATCTCAGGATAACCAACCCGATCGCAACCGAATTGGGGTAACACACACACATAACACATAGCAAGCACATGCAACCCACATTGCACATTGGGAAAGGGGGAGAAAACGTATAACAAAACCTATGCGCGATCCATCACATACTAAGAATAGTCCTAAGGGGTTCATACTTCTTCCACCTAGGTCAACGGGATACCAACTCAACTATCATGCAATATATTAGACTCGTAAACCTACGAACGGTACCCGAAATATCAAACTAGACATAGGCACGATAAACGGAGTCCGTTGGGACACCACGGGGGTCGGGGGAACATCAAACGGGGAAGCCGGGGTCCCGGGTGGGACGAATTTCCAGCGGGTAGCCGGTGGGTGGGGGGCCACCCGCCGGTTTTACTGTTCCGGGCAGCGGGTCGCCGGCGGGCAGCTGCCCGCCCGCCGGCCACCCGCTGCCAGGCGGTGAATCTCGGCACCGGGTAGGTGGCGGGTCCCCTACCCCCCACTGACTCTTAACACACAAATTCGCCCCGGGAACCATAGTGGAACCCGAAACCATACTTAGACACTTTACAACGCAATTAACGACAACACGTATCCAATTGACGGATCAAATACGAGAAACGAACAACACGTAACCTATCGTGCTTTTCTAAACATAATCAATCCCCAAACATGCGATTTCCCCACCCGATAATCCAAGAATAATGCCATACGATACAACCTAGGGTTCTAATCACTTTTATATCAACAAGAATACGATTCGCCTTCTAATTGCAAGATTCGGTAAGAACAACATATAAACATCAAGAATCATCACGCAATTATCAGGAAAAATACATAATCATCAAGAACTCCATTCAATCATCAAGAACACCATAATTATCAAGAAACTCCCAATATCAAGATTATCAAGATTCCTCATGGTATCATCATATCAAGCATTAATAATCATAATAACTCGCCATTCACAATAGTATGGGGGAAACCCTAAGGGGAAATCATAGCTATGAAAATAGGTTTTGTTGAGACATGGGTTACCTCTTAGCCTTAATTAATTCCTTGGCTATGAAGGATCTTTCTTTAAGCTTTCTTGATTTCTTGATTTCTCCTAGGGGAATTCTTGGGGCTCTTTGGGTGGTGAGAGATTATTGTGGTGGGGGTTCTAGGTGTCTCCTAAGTTTCCTATTTATAGATCTAGGGATCTTATTTAGAGTCTAATTCTATTGGGATTAGGGGTTGGGTTTAGATATGAGGGCCCACGGACTTTGGTGGGCCTTTTTCCCCATTTAATCATTATAATTTATTCTTTTTCGTGGGCTACCGATTAATTAATTAATTGGTCTTAGGGGCCGTAACACGGGGTGTTACACTCTCCCCCCCTTACAAGGGGCTTCGTCCCCGAAGCCCGGTGTGATAGTCCATCCTTTCACCCCTAGACATCTCGTAGCTTGGCCTCCTGACTAGGAATGTGGCCCTACGTTTGCCTTGGTTTGGGGTAGGCTGTACTTTTTGTGGCGTTGTGATAGAGAAGTTCTAGGTGTACCTCGGTTTCCTGCGCTGGAACTGGACGCCCCACGAGTGCCCAAGGCGGCCTCGATTGTTGCCACCCTCTGATCGAGTGCGCGCGTGGTGCGAATCAAAGATGAGAACCCTTCTTCCATGATTTGGTTTTGTCGGTTGAGCTGTGCGAGGATGCGCTCATTGACTGAACCCTCGCTTTGTCCCCTCGGGTCCCCTCCTGATCGTGGTTGCACTGACGGGTTAGGCCCGTCATCCTCCTCCTGTTCCTCATTTCCCTCCGCGCCCCCACAATCCTGCATGGCTCGCTTGAGCTTCTTGTTGGAGATGTCCAACCGGTCAACCAATTGTAACACCCCGTGTTACGAGTCCTAAAACCAATTAATTAATTAACCATCTACCCGGAAAGAAAAGAAATAAATCACAATGATTAATTAGCTTTAAGCCCACCATAGTCCGTGGACCCCCATCCCCAAAGCCCAATACCTAGTCCTAGGAGGATTAAACCCCATAGCATATAAATAGGGAACTTAGAATGCATTTAGAATCCCCACCACAATAATCTCTCACCACCCAAAGAGCTCCAAGAATTCCCCTAGGAGAAATCAAGAAATCAAGAAAGCTTAAAGAAAGATCCTTCATAGCCAAGGAATTAATTAAGGCTAAGAGGTAACCCATGTCTCAACAAAACCTATTTTCATAGCTATGGTTTCCCCTTAGGGTTTCCCCCATATTGTTGTAAATGGCGATTGATGATGATTATTATTGATATTGATATGATAATTCCATGAGGAATCTTGATAATCTTGATATTGGGAGTTTCTTGATAAATATGATGTTCTTGGTAATTAATTGGGATTCTTGATGATTATGTATTGTTCTTGGCAATTATGGTGTTCTTGATGATTGATTAGTATCCTTGGTGATTATGTGTTGTTCTTACCGAATCTTGCAATTAGAAGACGAATCGTATTCTTGTTGATATAAAAGTAATTAGAACCCTAGGTTGTATCGTATGATATTATTCTTGGATTATCGGGTGGGGAAATCGCATGTTTGGGTGTTAATTATGTTTAGAAAAGCATGATAGGATATGTGCCGTTCGTTTCTCGTATTTGATCCGTTAATTGTCTACGTATTGACCGTTAATTACGTTGTAAAGTGTCTAAGCATGGTTTCGGGTTCCACAACGGTTCCCGGGGCGAAAAGTGATGAAAAGAGTCAGTGGGGGGTAGGTGGGGGGTAGGGGACCTGCCACCTACCCGCGACAATTCGGGCAG
Organism: Ipomoea nil; assembly: GCF_001879475.1. Classification (NCBI taxonomy): domain Eukaryota; kingdom Viridiplantae; phylum Streptophyta; class Magnoliopsida; order Solanales; family Convolvulaceae; genus Ipomoea; species Ipomoea nil. The sequence goes on along the minus strand of NW_017619273.1, from coordinate 9,418,189 downwards.
CTCCGGCAGCGGGCAGCCGGCGGGCGGGCAGCTGCCCGGAACAGTATTAGCCGGCGGGTGGACCCCCACCCACCGGCTACCCGCTGGTATTTCCCCCACTTCGGGATCCCGGCTTCCCCGTTTGATGTTTCCCCGATCCCCGTGGTGTCCCAACGGACCCCGTTTATCGTGCCTATGTCTAGTTTGATGTTTCGGGTACCATTCGTAGGTTTATGAGTCCGTTATACCGCATGCTAGTTGAATTGGTATCCCGTTGACCTAGGTGGAAGAAGTATGAACCCCTTAGGACTATTCTTAGTATGTGATGGATCACGCATAGGTTTGTTATACGCTTTATCCCCCTTCCCTATGTGTAATGTGGGTTGCATGTACTTGCTATGTGTTATGTGTGTGTGTTACCCCAATTCGGTTGCGATCGGATTGGTTATCCTGAGCTGCGGTTCAGAAGCTGGCTGCGGTCAGATGGGTATTCCTGGCTGCAGTCAGACGACGTTCTCTTGGGCTGCGGTCCACCGTTTGGTTGCGATCAAACGTTTCTATACGAGCTGCGGTTCGTCCTTTTTCCTGGCTGCGGTCAGATGACACTCTCTTGGGCTGCGGTCCACTGTTTGGTTGCGATCAAACATTATGATGAGCTGCGGTTCATCGGTCGGTTGCGATCGACCTCCCCGTGTTGCGATACGGGGCATGGTGCTGCGGGGCTGCGTCAGAGCTATATGCGCTGACCCTCATGTATGGGCATGCGATCGGTCCCGTGGCGCCAACAATGTGCGTTACGTGTTGTGATATGGACGAGTTGTGACTATGAGTGCCTTGGGATGTGACTATGGGTTTCATATTGGGAATTGTTTATATTGGGTCATGATTACTGTTTATACCTTGCCTTATCTGCCTTATCTATTATGTACTGCTTATGACTGATATAACTGTTGCTTGTGTCTGGCCTTATCTATCGAGTCATTCCCGGTTTCAAAGCTAGAGTTCGTAGGATATATCTTCATGCTCAAAATGGTTTTCGTATATCTATATATATTTCTATATGTATTGTATTTCAACGCGTTGGAGTGGGTTACCAGCATCTCTCGCTGAACAGATATATTTGGCTTTCAGGCACAGAAGATTAAGTCACTGGAGCGTGCTAGAACTTGGAGTGTAGAAGTAGATAGTTTCCTTTGGCCTGCGAGCCACGTTTATGTAATTACGTTTTGAGGATATTAGTTAGTTAGCCTGTGCACTTGGGTTCTCTAGCCCAGGTGTGGCATAGCACCCCGTACGCTTGTATTTATATCTTGGGATTTAATAAGATTCTATCTTTATTATAAGTTTTAAAAGTCTTGAAAATCTGGGGTGTTACACCAATTCTCTTCGTTCTTCCTCGGGTTTTTGGCAAATTTCCTCGAGGGTGAGGTAATGCCCCCCTTCGGTGTAGTAGATGTCTTTGCGGCGAAGGTTTTGGGCATTGAAAACCATACCATTGGCGGTTTTGATCTCGGTGTGGCTTAGGTCCACCCCCTTTTTCTCCATGATCCAACTTAGGATCATCCCGTAGGGTAGGCTGAGTCGGTTGTTCGTCTTACAGAATTCCATGTGTTTTAGCATGAGGGCCGGTAGGTTGAACTTGATTTTGTGTTTTAGGAGATACGCAAAGGTGCACTCCAAGCTCCCCACATCCTTGCTTTTGTTATTGGTGGGCAAGAGGCTGTCGGTTACAATCATAACCAATATCTTTTGCTCCGCCGATAGCCACTTTCGGTTTGGCCGAGTGGCCGAGGTGAATCCGTCCTTTTTTCCGAGTAGGTACCCGAGGTAGTCCTTGTACCCCGTAGTTGGGGTGTCAATCCACCCCTTCCGATCATAGCTAGACACACCCGTGGTGGTCAGTTTCAAGAGTTTGGCCAAACGGCCTTCGGAAAGCACAATTTCCTTGCCACGGACCTTGGTGGCGATTTCCACCTTGTCACCTCGTTTGGTGGCCACAAGGTGTTGATAGAACTCTTTCACCAACTCGGGGTATGTATCCCCTTTGATGGTGAGGTACGCATCAAGGAGACCTTGGTGTTTAAGCATATCGACCAATTCCGGAGAGAATTGATCGGGTTCGAGACTTTTACCTCCGATCACGGTGTAATCGGCGTTGCTCCATTCCGGGGTGCGGATTCCGAGGGGCTTTTTCGGCATCTTGAATTTATTTTTTTCCGGCGGCGAAGAATTCCTGCGGAGATTCCGGCAGTTTTCCGGTGGGTCTCCGGCGAACTTTTCCGGCGAGACGGCGGGGCTCCGGTGTGTCTTTCCCGGTGGCCGAGCGCGCGGTGCTTCGTGGTGTTCCGGCGGTGGATCGGCGAAGGGGCGACGGCCTTGGCGAGGGAGGGGGGTGGTTTCGGGTGGCGTGTGGCGTAGCAGCGGGCGGCGGTCGGGTGGTCTTCGGGCGAGGGCGGCTGGGCGTTGTCGCGGCGGTGCGGCGGCGTGTGGTGGCGGAAGGCGGTCGACGGCGGTGGCTGTGCGACGGTGGCGCCGGGTGGGTTGAGGGTGACTGGTATGGTGGGGCGGCTGGCCGTGTGGAGGAGAGGAGGGGAGGGTGTGGGGAAGAAGAAGGGGAGGAAGAAGAAGAAGGGTTTTTGATTTGGGGGTTTTGTGGGTTTTAGGGACTTGGAGGGGTTTAACAAGGGGTTATCCCCTTAAGGTTTCAAGAAACACACATGGGCTAGTGGTTAAGAACTTAGCTTTATAAGTGGGAGGTCTAGAGTTCAATCCCCATTGGCAACATTCGGCATTTCTTGGTGGTGTGGCCCTCTTTTGTCCTTTTTCTTATTTTGTCCTTTAGTGGGGGAAGGGTTGGGTTGATGGTTTAACTTGTGCTTTACCTTCGTAGTGGAACCGAAATTTGATCAAAGATCTTTATTCATAATACTTTCGAAGTAGCTAAGCTAAGTAGACATAATGCTTTCGAAGTATTTAAGCTAAATAGATGGTCCATACGATACAGGGGCGGTTACAAGGGGGTGATGGTTTATCCTAGGCAGAATTCGTTTTCTGGGTTTTCTTCGGTGGGATCCGTATGGTCCTCGTCTTCCGGAATTGGGTTTTCCCCTTCTAGGTCTTCTTCGCTTCCGAGATTGGCTTGCGTTTGGCTTATGACGAATACTTTTCCGGGAGCGCCGTAGCCCCCTTGGTGACTGGTGCCCCCGTGTTGACCCACGGTGGTGGGGCATGGTCTTTGGGGTTGAGTGCACTGGAAGGCCTTGTGTCCTTCCTCCCCGCAGTTGAAGCATCGCCAGGGGTTGCCTGCGCAGTCCTTGCCTCTGTGGCTTTTGTTGCATCTTGGGCAAGGGAAGCTCCTTGGGTTAGCTTCATTGTTCCCCAGGGGCGGTCTTGGGTTGTTTGGGTTGTTCGGCCTTGTACCGGTGTCGTTCCTTGTTCTTTTCACCGGTGGTGCCCCACCCCCGGTGTTCCTCCTTCGCATTTGTTCCTGAACTCTGCGTTGGAGTAGTTGGATTCGATAGAGATTTGCGGCACTGACGTAAGCCTCGTTGAGGGTCCGAGGTCTGCTTACCACTAGTGCCTTCCGGGCTTCGAAGTTGAGGCCCGATACGAATCTTTCTACCTTGGTTACCTCGGTGGGGACAAGTTCGGGCGCGAAGCGTGCCAGCTCGAGGAATCGTTTATGGTATTCCACGACGGTGGCCGTTCCTTGCTTTAGATGAAGGAACTCTTCGTACATGGATGCCTTCACGTGAGTTGGATAGAACCGTTCACGTAGTCGTGCCTTGAGGCTTTCCCAGTTGAACCCCGGTTCTTGTCGGTGGGTGGGTCCTTCGTGGATCCACCAGAGATCGGCCTCGTGTCCGAAGTAGAACGAGGCTATTTCTACGCGGCGTTCCTCCGGGCATTCTACCACCCCTAGAATCTTATCAAGAGTCCGGATCCATTCCGCTAGGACCGCGGGGTCCTCTTCTCCGAAAAACGTGGGTTGGTCGGTGATTTGAAACTTGTCGGGCGACGTCTGAGTTTGCGTTTGATGGGGGCGGCGGGGGCCTGTTGTTGCGAAGGGCCGCGTCACTTAGTGCCTGTGCGACCTGTGTTAGTTGCTGTAGAGTTTGGGTCAAGGGGTCGTCAGTGGCGGGTTCTGGAGTTCTTGATTGCCTTCTGTTCGGTGCCATGCTGTCGTCTTTCTGGTCAGTGTTTATAAGAATGTCAAGTTAGAGTTCGATGCACTTCTTGTGAAGTGATAAGTGGGGAAGGGTTTTAGAATGGGGAAGGGTAACGTGTGGGTTTCACAATCTCACCGCGTGTCCTAAGATTCCTGAATCCTACGTTCCTAAGTACCTAGAGTTTAAGCCTAGCGTCCTAAAGTCCGGTCCTAAGAGTCTTGTCCTAGGGTCAAGCTTAGGCTCTGATACCAACTGTAACACCCCAGATTTTTAAGACATTTAAAACATATAATAAAGATAACTTCTCATTAAATCCCAAAGTGTAACATAAGCGTATGGGGTGCTATGCCACACCTAGGCTAGAGAACCCAGGTGCACAGGCGGTTACTATCCTCCGAAATATGAATGCATAACATGGCACGCAGGCCGAAAGGGAAACTACTCTACTTCTACGCTCCAGTTCTAGCGCGCTCCAGTGCTCTAATCCTCTGTGTCTGAAAGCCAAATATATCTGTTCAGCGAGAGATGCTGGTAACCCACTCCAACGCGTTTAAATACAATACATATAGAGATATATATAGATATACGAAAACCATTTGAGCATGAAGATATATCCTACGAACTCTAGCTTTAAAACCGGGAATGACTCGACAGATGAGGCCAGACACAAGTAATAGTTATAACAGTCATAAGCAGTTCACAACAGATAAGACAGATAAGGCAAGGCATAAACAGTAATCACAACCCATCATAAGCAATCCCCAATATGAAACCCATAGTCACATCCCCAAGACACTTCATCCATATCACAACAATAACGCACTTTGTTGGCGCCACAGGACCAATCGCATGCCCATACATGAGGGTTAGCGCATATAGCTCTGACACGGCCCCGCAGCACCTTGCCCCGTATCGCAACACGGAGGGGTCGATCGCAACCGACCGATGAACCGCAGCTCATCATAGTGTTTGATCGCAACCAAACAGTGGACCGCAGCCCAATAGAGTGTCATCTGACCGCAGCCAGGAAAAAGGACGAACCGCAGCTCGTATAGAAACGTTTGATCGCAACCAAACGGTGGACCGCAGCCCAAGAGAATGTCATCTGACCGCAGCCAGCTTCTGAACCGCATCTCAGGATAACCAACCCGATCGCAACCGAATTGGGGTAACACACACACATAACACATAGCAAGCACATGCAACCCACATTACACATTGGGAAGGGGGAGAAAACGTATAACAAAACCTATGCGCGATCCATCACATACTAAGAATAGTCCTAAGGGGTTCATACTTCTTCCACCTAGGTCAACGGGATACCAACTCAACTATCATGCAATATATTAGACTCGTAAACCTACGAACGGTACCCGAAATATCAAACTAGACATAGGCACGATAAACGGAGTCCGTTGGGACACCACGGGGAACGGGGAAACATCAAACGGGGAAGCCGGGGTCCCGGGTGGGACGAATTTCCAGCGGGTAGCCGGTGGGTGGGGGCCACCCGCCGGCTTCCCGCCGGTTTTACTGTTCCGGGCAGCGGGTCGCCGGCGGGCAGCTGCCCGCCCGCCGGCCACCCGCTGCCAGGCGGTGAATCTCGGCACCGGGTAGGTGGCGGGTCCCCTACCCCCCACCAACCCCCCACTGACTCTTAACACACAAATTCGCCCCGGGAACCATAGTGGAACCCGAAGCCATACTTAGACACTTTACAACGCAATTAACGACAACACGTATCCAATTGACGGATCAAATACGAGAAACGAACAACACGTAACCTATCATGCTTTTCTAAACATAATCAATCCCCAAACATGCGATTTCCCCACCCGATAATCCAAGAATAATGCCATACGATACAACCTAGGGTTCTAATCACTTTTATATCAACAAGAATACGATTCGCCTTCTAATTGCAATATTCGGTAAGAACAACATATAAACATCAAGAATCATCACGCAATTATCAGGAACAATACATAATCATCAAGAACTCCATTCATTCATCAAAAACACCATAATTATCAAGAAACTCCCAATATCAAGATTATCAAGATTCCTCATGGTATCATCATATCAAGCAATAATAATCATAATAACTCGCCATTCACAATAGTATGGGGGAAACCCTAAGGGGAAATCATAGCTATGAAAATAGGTTTTGTTGAGACATGGGTTACCTCTTAGCCTTAATTAATTCCTTGGCTATGAAGGATCTTTCTTTAAGCTTTCTTGATTTCTTGATTTCTCCTTGGGGCTCTTTGGGTGGTGAGAGATTATTGTGGTGGGGGTTCTAGGTGTCTCCTAAGTTTCCTATTTATAGATCTAGGGATCTTATTTAGAGTCTAATTCTATTGGGATTAGGGGTTGGGTTTAGATATGAGGGCCCATGGACTATGGTGGGTCTTTTTCCCCATTTAATCATTATAATTTATTCTTTCTCGTGGGCTACCGATTAATTAATTAATTGGTCTTAGGGGCCGTAACACGGGGTGTTACAGTTTACCACTGGGATGGCTCGTGGTTCGAGTACTTTGGCGCTGAGGTCTTCGACTGAGCATAAGAAGGCCTCGTTTCCTTGGCTCAGGTACTTCTTAATTTTCATCATGTTCACCAGCTTGATCTCCGGTTCCTGGTGGTTACCGTGGTATGACACCCTCTTACCGTTTGGTCCTCGTAGGACCACTTTCTGCTCCCCGCACAGGATTTGTGCTTGGAATTTCCCTAACCAGTCCATGCCCAGGATTACTTGCATCCCATCTAGTTGGAACTGAATTAGGTTGCTGGGAAATTCCACTCCTTGAATGGTGATCATTACATGCTCATACATGCGGTCACACTTTATGATCTCGCCCGAGGCTACCTGGACTTGGAGCCGGACCTTGGTGCTGGCGTTAAGGCCGAGTTGGGCGGCGAACTCGGTTGCGATAAACGAGTTGGTAGCCCCCGAGTCAAATAGTACGGTGGCTGGGGCGGCGTGCACTAGGAAGGTCCCGGCGACTATGTTGCTATCTCCGATCCTGGCTTTGCTTAGAGTGAGGATCCTTCCCCTGGCGGTCGGCGCGATGGCCTGGTCGAGTGGGGCGGTTTTGGGGTTCTTAGGTTCCTTGGCGGGAATTGGATGACTTCTTTCGGGCTTCCTTTTATACCCGAGTTGCGTCCCTTGGGGCGGGTTCGCTACCTGTTGTAGTTGACATGCCTTGGCATAGGCTTCCCCGAGGGTCTTTGGTTCTTGGGTGGCCAAGGCCTTCTGGTGTTCGGGGTTAAGGCCTGCTAAGAATTTCCTGACTTTAATCCCTTCGGTGGATACTAGTTCGGGGGTGAGGCGAGCCAGTCGGCAGAATTGTTGGTAGTATTCTGAGACCGGGGTTGTCCCTTGTCTTAGATTGAGAAATTCCTCATATGTGGCGGTTTTCAGGTGGTCGGGGTAGAACTGTTCTCTTAACCGCATTTTTAAGCCTTCCCAGTTGAATCCGGGGTCTTGTTCGTACATTGGTCCCTCACGGGCCCACCAGTTTTCGGCCTCGTGTCTGAACTAGAAGGAGGCTATCCCGACCCTGTAGCGTTCGGGGCATTGGGTTGCCCTGAATACCTTGTCAAATGTCTCAATCCATTCTTCGAGGGTCATGGGGTCTTCGTCTCCCGAAAGAGTGGGTGGTTGGTGTGCCGAGACTTGGTGGTGGATTTCCAAGTTCTCGTTTGTCGGTAGAGGTTGGGGAATGACGGTATTTAGTGCCTGGACAATTTGGGTCAGGCGTTGTAGAGTCTGAGTCAAGACTTCTTGGGAGGGGCGTTTCGGTGTTCCTGTCTGTTTCCTCTTGGGTGCCATCCTGGTGGTCAAAGATCGATATTATTTGGTGTTTTTCACCTTGATTCAATAAATGAAGGGGAGTTTCTTAATATTAGAGAGGGATTAAGTGAGGGGAAGTTATGTGTAGGTTTCACAATCTCACCGCACGTCCTAAGATTCCTAAGCCCTATGTTCCTAAGTACCTAGAGTTCAAGCCTAATGTCCTAAAGTCCGGTCTTAAGAGTTTTTTCCTAGGGTCAAACTTAGGCTCTGATACCAACTGTAACACCCCAGATTTTTAAGACTTTTTTGAACTTATAATAAAGATAGAATCTTATTAAATCCCAAGATATAAATACAAGAGTACGGGGTGTTATGCCACACCTGGGCTAGAGAACCCAAGTGCACAGGCTAACTAGCTAATATCCTCAGAACGTAAACAAGTAAACGTGCCACGCAGGCCAAAAAGGAAACTATCTACTTCTATACTCCAAGTTCTAGCGCGCTCCAGTGACTTAATCTTCTGTGCCTGAAAGTCAAATATATCTGTTCAGCGAGAGATGCTGGTAACCCACTCCAACGCGTTAAAATATAATACATATAGAAATATATATAGATATACGAAAACCATTTGAGCATGAAGATATATCCTACGAACTCTAGCTTTAAAGCCGGGAACGAATCAACAGACAAGGCTAGACACGAGCAGCAGATATAGCAAGCATATGCAATTCACAATAGATAAAGCAGTTACGACAAGGCATAAACAGTAATCATAACCCCACATAAGCAATCCCCAATATAGATCCCATGGTCACATCCCCCAAGACATTCATAACCACAACTCAATGATATCACAACACATAACGCACTTTGTTGGCGCCACAGGACCAATCGCATGACCATACATGAGGATCAGCGCATATAGCTCTGACACGGCCCCGCAGCACCTTGCCCCGTATCGCAACACGGAGGGGTCGATCGCAACCGACCGATGAACCGCAGCTCATCATAGTGTTTGATCGCAACCAAACAGTGGACCGCAGCCCAAGAGAGTGTCATCTGACCGCAGCCAGGAAAAAGGACGAAACGCAGCTCGTATAGAAACGTTTGATCGCAACCAAACGGTGGACCGCAGCCCAAGAGAATGTTATTTGACCGCAACCAGCTTCTGAACCGCAGCTCAGGATAACCAATCCGATCGCAACCGAATTGGGGTAACACACACACATAACACATAGCAAGCACATGCAACCCACATTACACATTGGGAAGGGGGGAAAACGTATAACAAAACCTATGCGTGATCCATCACATACTAAGAACAATCCTAAGGGGTTCATACTCCTTTCACCTAGGCCAACAGGATACCAATTCAACTAGCATGCAACATAATAGACTCGTAAACTTACGAACGGCACCCGAAATATCAAACTAGACATAGGCACGATAAACGGAGTCCGTTGGGACACCACGGGGAACGGGGAAACATCAAACGGGGGAGCCGGAGTCCCGGGTGGGACAAATTTCCAGCGGGTAGTCGGTGGGTGGGGGGCTGCCCGCCGGAGTTACTGTTCCCGGCAGCGGGTCGCCGGCGGGCAGCTGCCCGCTGCCGGAAGTACTGTTACGGCAGTGGGTAGGTGGCAGGTCCCCTACCCCCCACTGACTCTTTTCATCTCTTTTACGCCCCGGGAACCAACGTGGAACCCGAAACCATGCTTAGACACTTTACAACGCAATTAACGACATCACGTAGACAATTAACGGATTAAATACGAGAAACGAACGGCACATAACCTATCATACTTTTCTAAACATAATCAACGCCCAAACATACGATTTCCCACCCGATAATCCAAGAATCAAAGCACACAATACAACCTAGGGTTCTAATCGTTTTTATATCAACAAGAATACGATTCGTCTTCTAATTACAAGATTCGGTAAGAATAATATATGAGCATCAAACATAACACACAATTATCAAGAACAACACATAATAATCAAGAATCCCAATTAATCATCAAGAACACCATAATCATCAAGAAACTCCCAATATCAAGATTATCAAGATTCCTCATGGAATCATTATATCAACACCAATATTAATCACCCAAACTCGCCATTCACAATAGTATGGGGGGGAAACCCTAAGGGAAATCATAACTATGAAAATAGGTTTTGTTGAGACATGGGTTACCTCTTAGCCTTAATTAATTCCTTGGCTATGAAGGATCTTTCTTTAAGCTTTCTTGATTTCTTGATTCCTCCTAGGGTAATTCTTGGAGCTCCTTGGGTGGTGAGAGATTATTGTGGTGGGGATTCTAGATGCCTTCTAAGTTCCCTATTTATATGTTATGGGGTCTAATTCTCCTAGGATTAGATGTTGGGCTTTAGGGATGGGGGTCCATGGACCATGGTGGGCTTAATGCTAAATAATCATTGTGATTTATTTCTCTCCTTTTTGGGTAGACGATTAATTAATTAATTGGTTTTAGGATTCGTAACACGGGGTGTTACAGTGTTGGTGTGGCGGCGGGGTGAGAGAAAGAGAGAGAGAGTGTGTGGAGTGAGAGAGGGGGGTGTGAGGAAGAAGAAGGGTTTTTGACTTGGGGGTTTTGGGATTTTTATGGGTTTGTGGGGGTTTAAGAAGGGAGTATTCCCTTAAGGTTTTAAGAAACACTTATAGTTTAGTGGTTAAGGCCTTGATTTGCAAGTGGGAGGTCCCAAGTTCCAAGTTCTCATTGGTAACACTAGTCTTCCTTGTCTTTTTCCTTCTTTTGTCTTTTAGTGGTGGGGAACTTGATTGGTCCTCCTCGTGGTTTGTTGTTGTCTAGGTTCCTTCTACTTATGCTAAAATATTTCAATCTTATTTAAAATGATTCCGAAGCGGCTAGGCTAAACAAGTAGTTTTACTACAAGGATGGTTATAAGGGGTTTCTTAGTTTATCCTAAACAGAATTCATCTTCTTGGTTTTCCTCTGGTGGGTTCGCGTGCTCCTCGTCTTCCGGGGTCATGTTTCCTTCGTTGAGGTTGCCCTCATCCTCAAGTTCGGCTTGTGTGCGGCTCATGATGAATACTTTCCCGAGGGCACCATGATTCCCTTGGTTGCTCGTGCCTCTGTGTTGACCCATGTTCATGGGGCGTGAGCTTGAGGGTTGTGAACACTAGAAGGCCTTGTGTCCTTCTTTTCCACAGTTGAAGCATCGCAAAGGGTTCCCCATGCAGTCCCTACCTCTATGGCTTTGGTTGCATTTTGGGCAGGGGAAGCCTCCTGCATTGGCTTCGTTGTTTCTTGGGGGTGGTCGTTGCCCTGTTGGGTTATTTGGCCTTGTGTTGGCGTCAACTCTCGTTCTCTTTATTGGTGGTGCCCCTCCTCCTATGTTCCTTTTTCGAATCTGGTCTTGAACCCCATGTTGTAGCTGTTGAATTCGGTAGAGGTTGGCAGCGCTAGAGTAAGCCTCGTTGAGGGTTCGGGGCCCGCTTACTACTAGTGCTTTCCGGGCTTCGAAGTTGAGGCCTGATACGAACCTTTCTATCTTAGTTGATTCTGTGGGGACTAACTCTAGCGCGAAGCATGCCAATTCGAGGAATCGCTTATGGTATTCTGTGATGGTAGTCATTCCTTGTTTTAGGTGGAGGAACTCTTCGTGCATAGAGGTTTTTACGTGTGTTGGGTAGAATCGTTCTCGCATGCGTGCTTTCAGGTTTTCCCAGTTGAATCCTGGTTCTTGCCTGTAAGTGGGTCCTTCGTGGATCCACCAGAGATCTGTTTTGTGTCCGAAGTAGAACGAGGCTATCTCTACACGACGTTCTTCTAGGCATTTTACCAGCCCCAGAATCTTGTCGAAGGTCCGTATCCATTCTTCGAGGATGGCGGGATCTTCTTCTCCCGAGAACGTGGGTGGTCGATGGTTTGAAACTTGTCGGGCGACTTCTGAGTTTGCGTTCGGTGGAGGGAGTGGTGTTCTGTTGTGGCGGAGGGCTACGTCGCTTAGTGCTTGGGCGACCTGGGTGAGTTGTTGTAGGGTTTGAACCAGGGGGTCGTGTGCGGTGGGTTCCGAAGTCCTTGATTGTCTTCTGTTTGGTGTCATGTTGCTTGATCTATAGAGCCAATGTTTATAATGGTTTAAAGGGTTGCACCCTTACCTCGGTATGATAAGCGAAGAGGATTCTTTAAATTAGGGAAGGGTAACGTGAGGGAAGGTTATGTGTAGGTTTCACAATCTCACTGCGCGTCCTAAGATTTCTGAGTCCTATGTTCCTAAGTTCCTAGAGTTCAAGCCTAATGTCCTAAGGTCTGGCCTTAAGGGTCTTATCCTAGGGTCAAACTTAGGCTCTGATACCAACTGTAACACCCCGAAATTTTGAAACTATTAAGACTTGTATAATAAAGGTAAATCCTCATTAAATCCCGAAAATATAACATAAGAGTATGAGTTGCTATGCCACACCTGAGCTAGAGAACTCAGGTGCACAGGCTAACTATCTAAATCCTCAATAATGTCAATACATAAGCATGGCACGCAGGCCGAAAGGGAAACTATCTACTCTACGCTTCAAATCTCTAGCGCGCTCCAGTGTTTACTCATCTGTACCTGAAAGCCAAATATATCTGTTCAGCGAGAGATACTGGTAACCCACTCCAATGCGTTGAAATACATTATAGGTAGATATATATATAGTTATACGAAAACCATTTTGAAGCAGGAAGATATATACTTAAGAGACGCTAGTTTTAAAACCGGGAATAGACTCAGCAAGTAGGGACAAGCACATCAAACAACAATAAACAGTTAAGTAGGAACAACATCACAATGAACACGCAGCTAAGGTCATAGATCCCCCACTATCATTCATTCGTCATTCCAGTCATTATCCAAACATCATTCAGTCATCACTCATATCACATCATCATTGATTCACCATTCATAACACATCATCATCGATTCACCATTCATATCACATCATCATCGATTCATCATTCATATCACAACATCATCGATGGCGCCACGGGACCAATCGCATGCCCCGAACATGAGGGTCAATGCATATAGCATTAACACGGCCAAGCAGCACCCTACCTCAGTACCACAGTACGAGGGGAGTTGATCACAACCAACCCTTTGAAAACCGCTGACGAACTCAACGTCGGACCATGATCCTACACACCGCTGACGCACCTAGTCGGTGGACCGCGATCCCCTTTTCAAGGGGGGCTTACGACCCTACACACCGCCGATGGGTACGCCGGTGGACCATAGCGGATCAAGCCCAACACACCGCGGAGCTATACTCAGTCGGTGGGTGAAGATCCTCGGAGACCATGGCCCTACACATCGTCGTCCCATCGCTCGGTGGGTCGCAGCCAGCCGTAGCCCTACACACCGCCCTGATTACTCGAATCGGTGGGACTACAGCCTTCCTCGACTTATTGGCCCTACACACCGTCCTGGCGCGTTCAGGTCCAGTGGGTCATATCACTGATGCCCATGTGGACCGCAGCCCAAGAAGTGAATCATTGACCGCAGCCAGGAGAATGAACCGCATCTCATAAGTAATCAACAGTGGACCGCAGCCCTATATAATATTTATATACCTGACGAATCGCAACTGGCCTGGTTATCAGTTGGGATGGTTCTCAACCCATTCAACTGCCCGTATAGCAAATTTGATCGCAACCAAATTGGGGAATCATGAGTCACATAACACATAATAGCACATAGTAGCACATAATAGCACATTGGGACGGGGGGACACATGAATAAGCTTACGTGTGATCATTCACGTACTAAGAATAGTCCTACGGGGTTCATACGATTTCCACCTAGGTCAACGGGTTACCGATTCAACTAGCATGCAATCCCTAAGACTCTTTTATCCTACAAACGGTACCCGAAACATCAAGCTAGACTCAAGCACGACAAACGGGGTCCGTTGGGACACCACGGGGAATGGGGAACATCAAACGGGGAATCCGAAGACCCGGGGTGGGGTACGGGCCAGCGGGTAGCCGGTGGGTGGAGGGCCACCCGCCGGCTGCCCGCCGGAAAACACTGTTCCTGGCAGCGGGTCGCCGACGGGCAGGCGGTTGCCCTGTGGCTGCCCGCTGCCGGGCGATGTTTTTTGGGCAGCACGTAGGTGGCGGGTTCCCCTACCCCCCACTGACTCATTCATCACAATTTCGACCCGGGACCCTTTGTGGAACCCGAAACCATGTTTGGATACTTTTAAACGCAATTAACGACACCACGTAGTCAATTAATGGATCAAAAGCAAGATTTTTGTTTAACTCATCCTATTACGACTCCTAAATATAAACAACACCCGAACATGCGAATTCCTACCCAAATATAAATCAAGAACATTACAACATAAATTCCCAATTCATCCTAGTGCTCTAATCCCACCCAAATTATCAAGAACATATTTTATCTTTAACATCAAGAAATATCAAGATTCGTCAAGAATCATCACATCAAAATCAAGAACCTCTTTTCAACATCAAAATCATCAAGATTATCAAGAACACACATAAATCATCTCATCAATCATCAAGAATATACCAGGAATAACATAGAGGAATTAATCAAGACATAAGCATATAGAAGGAGGCCAAGGAAGAAGATTATAGCGAAGAAAATAGGTTTTGTTGAGACATGGGTTACCTCCTAGTCTTAATTAATTTCCTTGGCTATGAAGGGTCTTTCTTTAAGCTTTCTTCCTTCTTGATTTCTCCTAAGGGGATTCTTGGAACTTCTTGTGTGGTGAGAGATTATTGTGGTGTAAGATCTAGGTGCCTCCTATGACCCTATACACACACACACACACACACACACACACACACACACACACACACACACACACACACACACACACACATATATATATATATATATATATATATATATATATATATATATATATATATATATATATATATATATATATATATATATATATATATATATATATATATATATTGTAACACCCCGTGTTACGGCCTTCAATCCCGGATTAATTAATTAATTAATCCCGTTAATAATAATTAAACATGATTTAATTATGTTAGGTTTACCTTTAATTAATTAGTAAGGTCCACCATGAACCGTGGACCCTTGCCCGAATAAGAGTCTTAAGCCCATTAGGAATAAAGGAAGTAGGCCTTTTACTATTCAGATTATGATTAGGATTCTCTTTAATTAATATGGTCCACTATGAACCATGGACCCTTATCCCTAAAACAAGCCCTAGCCCTATAAGGAATAGAATTAGTAAACCCATACCATTCAGGCCCTAACTAGGAGTCTTAAATATATAAATAGGGAACTTAGGAGGCACCTAGGATCCCCACCACAATAATCTCTCACCACCCAAAGAGTTCCAAGAATTCCCCTAGGAGAAATCAAGAAATCAAGAAAGCTTAAAGAAAGATCCTTCATAGCCAAGGAATTAATTAAAGCTAAGAGGTAACCCATGTCTCAACAAAACCTATTTTCATAGCTATGATTCCCCCTTAGGGTTTCCCCCATATTATTGTGTATTGGCGAGATATGATGATTATTATTGATGTTTGATATGATGATCCCATGAGGGATCTTGATAATCTTGATATTGGGAGGTTCTTGATAATTATGGTGTTCTTGATGATTATATGGGGTTCTTGATGATTATGTGTTGTTCTTGATAATTGTGTGATGTTCCTGATGCTTATGTGTTATTCTTACCGAATCTTGCAATTAGAAGACGAATCGTATTCTTGTTGATATAAAAGTGATTAGAACCCTAGGTTGTATCGTATGATATTATTCTTGGATTATCGGGTGGGGAAATCACATGTTTGGGTGTTGATTATGTTTAGGAAAGCATGATAGGTTATGTGCCGTTCGTTTCTCGTATTTGATCCGTTAATTGTCTACGTGTTGTTATTAATTGCGTTGTAAAGTGTCTAAGCATGGTTTCGGGTTCCACAACGGTTCCCGGGGCGAATTTGTGTGATAAGAGTCAGTGGGGGGTAAGGGACCCGCCACCTACCCACGGCCGAGGCAGCCTCACCGGCAGCGGGCAGCCGGCGGGCGGGCAGCTGCCCGCCGGTGACCCGCTGCCCGGAACAGCGAATCTGGCGGGCAGCCGGCGGGTGGCCCCCCACCCACCGGCTACCCGCTAGAATTTATCCCACCTTGGGACTCCGGCTTCCCCGTTTGATGTTTCCCCGTTCCCCGTGGTGTCCCAACGGACTCCGTTTATCGTGCCTATGTCTAGTTTGATATTTCGGGTACCGTTCGTAGGTTTATGAGTCTATTATATTGCATGCTAGTTGAATTGGTATCCCGTTGACCTAGGTGGAAGGAGTATGAACCCCTTAGGATTATTCTTAGTATGTGATGGATCACGCATAGGTTTTGTTATACGTTTTATCCCCCTCCCAATGTGTAATGTGGGTTGCATGTGCTTGCTATGTGTTATGTGTGTGTGTTACCCCAATTCGGTTGCGATCGGATTGGTTATCCTGAGCTGCGGTTCAGAAGCTGGCTGCGGTCAGATTGATACTCTTGGGCTGCGGTCCACCGTTTGGTTGCGATCAAACGTTACTATATGAGCTGCGGTTCATTCTTTTTCCTGACTGCGGTCAGATGACATTCTCTTGGGCTGCGGTCCACTGTTTGGTTGCGATCAAACTATGATGAGCTGCGGTTCATCGGTCGGTTGCGATCGACCCCTCCGTATTGCGATACGGGGTAGGGTGCTGCGGGGCCATGTCAGAGCTATATGCGCTGACCCTCATGTATGGGCATGCGATTGGTCCTGTGGCGCCAACAAAGTGTGCTATGTGTTGTGATATGGATTTGTTGTGATTATGAGTGCCTTGGGGGATGTGACTATGGGATTTATGTTGGGGATTATGATGGGTTGTGATTATTGTTTATGCTTTGCCTTATCTGCCTTGCCTGTTATGAACTGCATATGCTTGTTATAACTGTTGCTTGTGTCTAGCCTTATCTGTCGAGTCATTCCCGGTTTTAAAAGCTAGAGTTCGTAGGATATATCTTCATGCTCAAAATTGTTTTCGTATATCTATATATATCTCTATATGTATTGTATTTCAACATGTTGAAGTGGGTTACCAGCATCTCTCGCTGAACAGATATATTTGGCTTTCAGGCACAGAAGATTAAGTCACTGGAGCGCGCTAGAACTTGGAGCGTAGAAGTAGATAGTTTCCCTTTCGGCCTGCGTGCCATGTTTATGTAATTACACTTTGAGGATATTAGTTAGTTAGCCTGTGCACTTGGGTTCTCTAGCCCAGGTGTGGCATAGCACCCCGAACACTTGTATTATATCTTGGGATTTAATAAGATTCTACCTTTATTATAAGTTTTAAAAAGTCTTAAAAATCTGGGGTGTTACATATATATATATATATATATATATATATATATATATATATATATATATATATATATATATATATATACACGTATATTCCTAAGAGTCCTAGTTGGGGTCTAAATACTATGGGTTTGCTAATTCTATTCCTTATCGGACTAAGAAGTTGGTTATAGGGATGTGGGCCCATGGACTGTGGTGGACCTTTCTTAGTTGATTAATGGGTTTTTAAATCTCTTTTTAGGGTGAGTGATTAAATAATTAGGGATCGTAACACGGGGTGTTACAGTTTCTCCTTCACCTGTAAGACAAAATCAGGCATCCAAACACTCTCAAATCATCAACAACACATCATAGACAAGTAATAAATCACTTTATAGCTCAAACACTTCAAAAATCTAGCATTTCTACTCATTTCTACCTATAAAACAATGGCTTCACAGAGCCAAAACTTAAGATGGGAGTCCATGGGGTTATACCTTGTACTTTTTCATTTTCTTGTGTGAATCCTTCTCTTGTCTTTCCCAGATGATACCACCTTCACCACCTATTTCCTCAACAAACATAGATATATACTAAGTTTAAGGAAGGAACCTCAGAGATTGAAGGCAAAAAGGGATGGAAACCATAGGAAAAAGAGAAGAAGGCATGAGATGAAATCTTACTGTGATTTTCCTTTCTCTGTTAACAGACTTGGAGTGGAGGAGGAAATGGAAGAGCTACAACCTTTGACTCGGCAGAAAACTCGACGCTTCGAGCCCCATATTGGCGATAGTTTAGTATTTTGATCATATCACATGCTAGGAATGTCCGATTGAGGTGATTCTTGCGCCATTGGAAAGAAGACTCTAAGGTCTACAACTCTTATGAGGACATCAAAGTCTAGATAATAAGAGAAAATGGTCAAAATAAGCTTGCAAACCGTACCTATTGCACTGGGCGCGATTTTTAGAAACTTCCTAATTTAAAATGGCAATTCCCAATTCAAATTTCATATTCCAAATTCAATTTAATGCATAAGGCGGAAACTTCCAAATTAAATTAGGAAAATTCCAATTCCGTCCCAGCTTTGTACCTACTATAAAATTTCACATTCCTCAACCCAAATAGAGATATTTTAGTATAGACAATTTAGAATTTAGATTCAGAATTCAGAGATCTTTGGAGACAAGAAAGAGAGAAGTCAAGAACCACAAGTTGTCTTGGGGATCAAGAAGAAGACTAGGGAGATTTGAGAGAATCGTCTGGTTTATTCTTGTACTCTTTTGATAATTTGTATTATCTTTATTATTATTTGCTATGTATAATTTAGCGATATTTGGCTAAATTCTTTAGAGATTCTTGGGTAAAAGTGTTTATGAACCTATGTGCCTGAGCTCTCAGTTTCTTTAATATATTATTATTATTTGAGTTTAATACTTGTGTTGCAATCGTGATAATATTGTTTGATGCTTGTAATTAATGGCCATAGTTACTTGTTTCGTTTGCTTTGTTTGTGTCACCAACGAGAGTTGGGCATAACTTTGGGCACACACAATTGCACCTAATTGTTGTACGTTGAGAAAGGGAAATTTATTAGGGGGATTTAATTCTTGATTATTGCGCATCGAGAGATGATAGTAGTTAGGAATTTATGATGCTTGATCTTGTTTTATTGGGTGTTTAAGCCACGAGAGTGGAAATTCACTAGTGTTAGTGACTACGAGAGTAGCTCTATACCACATTGCATCCTCACACTTGTTAAACCCAGATTTTAATATAGTCTTTAAGATTTGGCACTAGCTGATTAAATACTTGAATCCCATGAATCTCATTTTCTCTCTAATTGTTTTCCAAATCCTGAATCTCTGTTTTATTTTATTTATTTTATGCAAAACAATCATCTAAACAATTGTTAGGATTGGCTCTAATGAATAATTTAGTAACTAGTGCTTGATACAACCACTTCCATGTGCATCGATAACTCGTACTCCGAAAATTATTTGTTTGCAAATATACTATGCATCACAAAGTACCCGTATACACTTGACATTGATAAAAGAACATGTTGAAAAGTTCAATTGTATGCTCAATGAGGGCGCTTTATATGCGATTAAAAATTTCATTGTCTCATATCGGATTTGAGGTTGCCTTTCAAATTTTAAACAAGACAATTATCATTAATGGTCTCATATGAAATGACGATTAATAATAATCAAGGTCAATTGCTTTCTGACGTAGACTTATTCTTTAAAAAATATGTCTTTAATCATAGACAATTATATGTTACAGTTTCAAGGGTCACTACTCCAAATGGGGGAAAATATTGATTTGTGACTGCGAAAGCAACAAAATAACTTCAACAACTAACATTGTATTCAATGAGGTTTTTCAAAATTTGTAAAAATCTAACCTTATTATATTATCGTATTTTAATATTAGACTTGTTATTAAATTTATTATCTGTTTTCCTTTCTAATAAAAACTAGTTTTGTTGGTTCAAAAAGATGAAAAACACACAAATTTGAATAAGGTTTGCAATTACCGATTAAAAAAAAAAAGAATATAATTTTTTCAAAATGCTCTTATATAACATATTAAAAATTTAACCTTAAGATTGGAGTTCAACATTTTGAAAGAATTTTAAAAAATTTAACTGACTATTGGAGAGGTTTTGAAACCTCCCAATGTAAAAATTTTAATTGATTTATCTAATTAATTATGTTTATATTTTTTATTAATTTTAATTTTGATATTTATCTATTATTGGTTTATTATTATAAAGAAGATTTATTTATTTATTTATTTATTTATTTATTATTATTATTATTATTATTATTATTATTATTATTATTATTATTATTGTACATACACATATCCTTATAAATTGTTGACTGTTAATTGTTAATATTAAACAATGAATTTTATTAAATATATCTCTATATATAACTAATAAACTATGCTAGTTAAAATCGTTAATCATGTAATAAGGCCTATAACTTATAACTGAACAGTTAACATGCATGCATCATATTATATTTGGAAGAAGCAAAAAAAAAAAAAAAAAAGCATGGGAGAGGTAAGATTTATTTAGTTAAAAAAACATGTAGGCCCAATGGATTGTCCTTTCAAGTTGTGCATTTGGTTCAGCCCAATACTACCTTTTCGTTTTACTTACAAATCCTCTTTTATTGAAGCTTCTTCAAACGAGAAAGATGGAGATGCGGGGTATCGATCCCCATACCTCTCGCATGCTAAGCGAGCGCTCTACCATCTGAGCTACATCCCCGTACCTCTAGACTTGTTATTAAATTTATTATCTGTTTTCCTTTCTAATAAAAACTAGTTTTGTTGGTTCAAAAAGATGAAAAACACACAAATTGGAATAAGGTTTGCAATTACCGATTAAAAAAAAAAAGAATATAATTTTTTCAAAATGCTCTTATATAACATATTAAAAATTTAACCTTAAGATTGGAGTTCAACATTTTGAAAGAATTTTAAAAAATTTAACTGACTATTGGAGAGGTTTTGAAACCTCCCAATGTAAAAATTTTAATTGATTTATCTAATTAATTATGTTTATATTTTTTATTAATTTTAATTTTGATATTTATCTATTATTGGTTTATTATTATAAAGAAGATTTATTTATTTATTTATTTATTTATTTATTTATTTATTATTATTATTATTGTACATACACATATCCTTATAAATTGTTGACTGTTAATTGTTAATATTAAACAATGAATTTTATTAAATATATCTCTATATATAACTAATAAACTATGCTAGTTAAAATCGTTAATCATGTAATAAGGCCTATAACTTATAACTGAACAGTTAACATGCATGCATCATATTATATTTGGAAGAAGCAAAAAAAAAAAAAAAGCATGGGAGAGGTAAGATTTATTTAGTTAAAAAAACATGTAGGCCCAATGGATTGTCCTTTCAAGTTGTGCATTTGGTTCAGCCCAATACTACCTTTTCGTTTTACTTACAAATCGTCTTTTATTGAAGATTCTTCAAACGAAAAAGATGGAGATGCGGGGTATTGATCCCCATACCTCTCGCATGCTAAGCGAGCGCTCTACCAAGTGAGCTACATCCCCTTTGTTGTTAGTTTTACTTCCAAAATATATTTTTATTTGAGCTTCTTGAAACGGGGATAAAACAAAAGTAATGGAGATGCGGGGTATCGATACCCGTACCTCTCGCATGCTAAGCGAGCGCTCTACCATCTGAGCTACATCCCCTTTGTTGTAAATGTTAACTCCATATCATATGTTATTGAAGCTTCTTCAAACGGGGATAAAACAAAAAAATGTGGAGATGCGAGTATTGATTCCCATGCCTCTAGCATGCTATGCGACTATGCGAGTGCTGTATCATATATCATATATGAATTTATAAGTCTTAATGTGACACCATAGACTTTTTTTTTTTTTTTTTTTTTTTGTATAATTAAGTCAAGTTTTTCGAAATTTTTGTTATTTAAAAAGTAAGTTTTAATTGTCAATTTTCATCCATTATATCAATACTAGTATTTGCGCCCGTACGATGCACGGAATGAATCTGTTGTAATATATTAAGAATATTTGGTTTGATATATAATTATTTAAATTAGAACATCAAATATTATATAGTGCAATTGAATATGTGATTTGGATAATTTATGTGTTTTGATGTTATCATTGTTTTAATTTGAGCAAATAATTGTTCAAATTAATAGCTAATGTGTAGATGTACGCATGCGGTGCTGTAACTTTTTGGAGATTTTATTTATCATTGTTAGTACTTTTTATAAATTAAGCAAATGTGCTCGTTCTCTAACAACTTAGTTATAAGAATGAATTGATATCCTAATTCATTTGTATGGAAAATATATTTTTTGTCTATATATATATATATATATATATATATATATATATATATATATATATATATATATATATATATATATATAGTAATTTTGCCATTTAAAAAATACAATATCACTGAATGTATTTACACATTATTGAAACCTCATTGTAGACAACATTGGTAGTAGCAACACAATCTTGTCCAACTTCGTCTAGAGCTAACACATTCAATCATCAGGATGGGTGACTCGGGTGAAAATATATAATAGTAGAATATTAGTCAATTAGTGATCCTTTTATATTTTCAGTCAATTAGTAATATCATATTCATTTTCAGCCAATTATTTTTTTCCAGTCAATTAGTATATTAGATGCACTCATATTTTTACCTAATTTTCATTCCATTTTTAATTGATGATGTATAATATTTTTATTGAACTATTTCCGTTATATTTTTAATTTACCTTTATATTGTTTAAAATATGCATTTACTATTGATGATGTAGAATATTATTATTGAAATATTTCCATCTAAGTTTTAATTTTTGTTCCATTTTTAATTAAAATGTAATGATCTGGCAATTTTTTCTTCTTTTTTTTTTTCATTTTAGTCAATTAGTCAATTAGAAATATTATTGATTTATTGTTACCCATTAAGCTTTATTAATTATTTTACTAATTAATTAATATTCATATTAATTTGTGTGGGAATGTTGAAAATGATGATTTTACTTTTACTAATAGTATAGATAGATTAATTTCATTGGTTCACATATTTGAATTATTTATTTTTTATTAATTATTCACATTGTAAACATAAATGATATTACAATAATTAATTTACGATATTTATTAAATTGTATCTTTTTAAAAATATAAAATTTTCACATGTTAATGGGTTAACAAAATTTCAAAATTATTTTTGTTTTTAAAATATTTTCCAGCAATCCAAACACTCCCTTAATCCCCCATAAAAACGTAAAAAGAAAAATCATTTTATTAATAAAATTAAAATTAATTAAATTAAATCTAATCATGTTATATTTATTTGTAACTGTATATTAATTTCATTTTGAAATCATTTATTCACATATTTGAATTATTTATTTTTTCTTTAATTATTCTCAGTGTAAACATAAATGATATTGCAATAATTAATTTATGATATTTATCAAATTGTATCTTTTTTTAATATAAAATTTTCTCATATTTAGGCGGTAAATAATATTTTAAGATTATTTTTTATTAGTAATTATTTTTATTTTTAAAATATTTTTCAGCAACCCAAACACTCCCTTAGTCACCCATAAAAAACTTATAAAGAAAAATCATTTCATTAAGAAAATTAAAATTAATTAAATCAAATCTAATCAGGTTATATTTATTTGTAACTGTATATTAATTTCATTTTGACATCATTGATTCACATATTTGAATTATTTATTTTTTTTCTTAATTATTATAAATAGAAATGATATTGTACTAATTAATTTATGTTATTTATCAAATTGTATTTTTTTTTAAATATAAGATTTACACATGTTATGAGGGGTTAAAAAATATTTTTAAATTATTTTTTATTGGTAAGTATTTTTAGTTTTAAAATATTTTTCAGCAACTAACATAGTCTCTCATAAAAAAAGTGATAAAAAAAAGTCATTTCATTAAGAAAATTAAAACTAATTAAAGTATATCTAATCATACTATATTTATTTGTAACTATATATTAATTTCATTTTGAAATCATTGGTTCATATATTTAAATTATTTATTTTTTTCTTTAATTATTATAAATATAAATGATATTGTACTAATTAATTTATGATATTTATCAAATTGTCTTTTTTTTAATATAGTGTTTTACCCGTGCGTTGCACGAAAATATTTTTGTTATTATGAATTTAAAATTAAAAATAGAAAAAATATTAAATGTACAATATAATAATATAGTTGGACTATTATTATAAAAAAAAAATACATAGTTGGACTATTATATATTTGGTCAAGTATCTATTTTCATAACATACAAAATTAAAATTAAAATTTTGTATGTATAATATAATCTCTAATCATGTACATATTTAGATAAATTTATAAAAAAAAAAATTACATAATTAAGTTGATTTATTCCTAATTGTATTTCACATATTATAAATCTAAAAATATGAATAATAACTAAGAGAATTGTATTTAGACTTCAATTAAAAAATATAAATTCTAAATTTTGTATGAATAAATTTAAACTCTAATCCGACACATTTCCTTGTATGATTGTATAATTCATTGTATACACACATAATATTTATTAATATGTATTATATGTATATAGGAAAGTTCTATAATATATTCTCATTAATTATAATTTATATTCATAGATTTATAATTAAAAATGACGTTTAAAATTTTAAAAAGTAGCATTTAAATTTTGTATGATTATTATAGTGCATAAGTGTATGTATGTATATTTTAAAAATAGAAATATTCATGTTTTGTTAATTTTATAATTTTATTTCTTTAATTATATTTCATATTTTATTAATTGTAATTTAATGAAATTGTCACAAATATTTCTGGAAGAAATCTTATATTTCTCAATTTCAATAATTATATTAATTATAATTACCAAATATTGTGGCAATTAACATAATAATTTCATTAATTATATTAATTATAATATTTGTTCTAATTTCTTCCAATATTTAAATACATTACCATAATAATTATACAAAAGAATGAAAGAAAAATTATCATAATAATTACATTTAATAAAAATAAGGAAATTATATTAAAAATTAATTATATATATTAAGGTAAGTATAATTTATTTCATGACAATAATATTATACATTAAGTATAAAAATATATATGTATATAAATTACCATAATAATTACACCAAAAAAGGTAACAATACATAATTAAGCATATATATATATATATATATATATATATATATATATATATATATATATATATATATACACACACACACACATAATTGTCTTACTAATTGATTCCATGCTACTATGTATAATTCATATATTTGAAAGTTTTTTAAATCTGAATACCTATTAATTGCCTTAATAATTAAGATAATTGTTAGTCAATCAATATTCAATAGTACTAAAAGTATTATCTCAAATTTTTTTACATAAGATATAATATTATTAAGCCGAAATAATTAAAAATAATGTGTCCATGTTACAAAAGATTTTATAATAGTGTTTTTTATTGTCTAATAGAATTTGTCAATTATTAAACATTGTTTATAGACCAAGACTATGTTATCTAATGGTACTCGGGTTAGATTTCCATTTGGAAGGTTGTGAGTTCGAGCCTCAGTGGAGACATTATTGGTTCTTTGTGTTCCAGTAGGTTGAGAAAGATATGAACAATATTACATTATAATAGAGCTAGTAACATTCAAAAAAAAAAAAAAACCCCATTTGTTTTTTGGTGTAACCGAATCTATTACATTGGCCCTGTTTGGTACAATAGTTAGTTTAAAGATCAATTTTGATTTATTTGACCACTATTAACTTTTTTATTACTAGGACTATGTGGTCTAATGGTACCCGGGTTGGACTTTCATTTGGAAAATTATGAGTACAAGCCTCAGTAGAGGCGTTATTGGTTCTTTGTGTTTCAGTAAGTTGAGAAAGTATATGAACAGATATTACACTGTCAATTCAATTTGTTAGGATACCAATCTAACTTAGAATGTAGACCCGAGAAAGTATATGAACAGATATTACACTGTTAATTCAATTTGTTAGGATACCAATCTAACTTAGAATGTAGACCCCTAACTTTCGTTATTTTCATTCGTTCTAGACGAAAGTTGCCATAACTCATTTTGTAATTCGTGTTAAGCTAGACAAACACACGAAAACGAGTTATGTTTCTTAGTTAGGTCTATCAAAGCGAAAAGAGACAAAGAGTATACTACAATGTAATAGAGCCAGTAACATTAAAAAAAAATGAACTTTTTTATTTGGTTAAAAAAATCAATATAAGTGTTTACTACATTGTAATAGAGCAGTAGCATTCAAAAAAAAATTATAATATGACATCTAATACTAAAATTATTAGGTAGAATTTTTATAATTAAGGTATAATATTATTAAATCAAAATTATTAAAAATAATGTATCCACAATATAAAATGAATTATACTTGTCTTAATAATCATTTTTTTAATGCTACTGACTATATTACATTGTATTAATATAAATTTACAATAATCATTTATTAATATAAATTTACAATTATAAATTTGTATAAGGAAAACATAGGAACTTCTGGTAAAAAAAAATAAAAAAAATCTCTCCATTTTCTTTTTCTCTTTCCTCACTGTTACATTCCCACTCTCTTTAGAAAAAAGCAAAGTAGGATGAGAATGACCTCTATCTACAACGTCCTCACCCCTCAAGTTGATTTAGCTTTTGATTGATTGCTATTTTGCCCAAAGAACTACGTAAACCCTTAACGCTGCTTGTTAAAAAAATATAGAAACTTGAATGACATGTACAAATCTCGAAGTGAACATACTAACTCTACGTTTCATAAAATCTTACAAAACTATCAAAATCACTGTCGTTATCATTCTCGATCGCATCTCTACGCTCTTCCATAAAAACTAAACCATTAGGGTTCTGTTACCAAACCTCTTCCTCTTCAATTTCCTTTTGCTGAAACAAAGCCTCCTGAAGTATCTTCAAGCTCATACCAGAAAATATAAACTACAAAGCATATTGCAGTACGGGGGAATACAGCTAGAAAAAGGTAGAAAATTCACACAAAAAGAAAGAAATGATGAGATGGAGAAGCCTTACCGATGTGGAGAAGGAAATGATGGGGGGGGGGGGGGGGGCTAGGGATTGAAAAAATTATAAATTTATATTTATAGGTGGAAAATACTAATTCAAAAGGAAAATATAATCATTTATAATTAAGGTAATAACATTATTACTAGGACTATGTGGTTTAATGGTACCCGGGTTGGACTTCTGTTGTCTCAGTGGAGACGTTATTGGTTCTTTGTGTTTTAGTAGGTTGAGAAAGTATATGAACAGATACCACATTGTAATAGAGCCAATAGCATTCAAAAAAAAAAAGTAATAACATTATTATTATTATTATTATTATTATTATTATTATTATTATTATTATTATTATTATTATTATTATTATTAATTAATTAATTAATTAATTAAATTTGAATATTACATAAATATCCCTAAGTTTTGGGGGAAAAATTTGTGTAGGAAGATTTTACTTTTATAATAATAATAATAATAATAATAATAATAATAATAATAATAATAATAATAATAATAATAATAATAATAATAATAATATAATTATTATTATTATTATTATTATTATTATTATTATTATTATTATTATATATAAATGAATGATATTGTAGAAATGCTCTAAGTTTTGGGAGAAAAACTTGGGTAGGAGGATTTTACTTTTAATAATAATAATAATAATAATAATAATAATAATAATAATAATAATGATCTACGGTACTGACAACCGCATTTAAGAAATGTGGTTGTCGTATAAGCTTCGTATACGCATAGCCGCGTTTGAGAAATGCGGCTTTCGTATTGCATACGATAGCCGCATTTCCCAAATGCGGCTATGATATTAGAATCGCCGCTGGTTGGCCGGCGATAAGCCGGAGACAAAAACGCATTTGGGAATCAAAACGCATTTCCCAAACGCGTTTTTGCCCTCGGCGGGCCGGCCATTTACTTACATGTCCTATTGCACCCCTTTTTCCGACACACACAATATTTATCCAAGTTTTGCGACTCTAATGTGCGTGTAGTTATCCGAAAGTCTTCATTTACATATTCATACTTTTTTTGAACTTGAGTAGACTAGACTAGAGTTTTGATTGGAATTAATGTGTGTATTAAAGTAGACATTACGAAATTTAATTTGAGAACACACTTCAAAAGAAAATAAGAATTTTAATGGTTTTTGTTGTATGAAACTGCAACATAATATATGCTTCTAATATGTGGTTTTTTTTAGAAAGCCGTAAAAAATAAAGCATGAAATTTTGTATATGCACGTTTCATGATATAGTATTTAATTAAAATATTTTGCGTAATGTTAATAAA
This sequence comes from Ipomoea nil, assembly GCF_001879475.1. NCBI lineage: Eukaryota > Viridiplantae > Streptophyta > Magnoliopsida > Solanales > Convolvulaceae > Ipomoea > Ipomoea nil. The sequence continues at coordinate 9,389,873 of NW_017619273.1, read as the reverse complement.
TAAATTGTCGATTACATGGCATATATAAATCATATAATACATGATTACAATTTTCATAGTTTGAAATATAAAATTTCATAGCTTTTGACAGATTGATATTACACATTTAATAATATTTTGAACAAATAAACAAATATGCGTTACAAATTTGACAAAGACAAACCCATGCCGGGGCGTATTACTTGTCTGCTTACAAAATCTGGGCCACGCCACGAATGAATAATCTCCCATTTGGAATTTGAATTGAAGGAGTATGTCTGCGAAATTGTTAGGCTGCTGTCCGCGACGAATGAATAATCTCCCATTTGGATTTTGAATTGAAGGAGTATGTCGGCGGAACTGTCAGGCTGCTGTATTGACAAAAGAACTACCCCTCGTTGTCATTGGAACTTTGATTGAGGTGCATTTTGTCAACGTAACAACAACCTAGGAAGAAAATATGCAACTTTCAATTCCTAATCACAATCACAAGTGCGCGTGATTTAATCGAATAACAATAAAGATGTTTTTTACAAACAAAGAGTGATGAAAACAAGTTTAGAGATAGCTTAGAAAATATTCGCAAAATCTCTCTCGCCATATTTTGGTAAAAATAGATTGAGTGTGAAGATAAATGCCAGAAATGATGTGGGAAAGATGAGATTTATAGAAAAAAAAATTAAAAAGAGATTGTATAAAAATTTTAGAATAATTGGGTTAAAACTCACCGCAAATCTAACAATTTCGTGCAGAACAAGAGCAAACGACTGTGATCGTAATCACAAGCACTTGGTCTAACCTCAAACCCAACCAACAGGCGGATATCAATGACGGAAGGAACCTTTCCCTTCCGAATCGCTCCACACTTCCATCTCTTGGGTTCAAATACATTCGCGAGACTTAATTGCATGACATTCAACATTATCCTCTGTTGAATCAGAGTGATAAAATTTCTAACATTTTGAAAAATTTCCAGTCGAAAAATAGGAATGTGCTATTTTGAAATTGAGAAAAATACAACATGTAATTCTACATGATTAAATATCGTGTTTTAATTCACGAATGCAAACGGAACAATTTATAGTCCAAGGTGTATAATACATCTAAAAAAAAATAAAGTTGTAAAAAATGTATCAGTACATAGGTTAAAAACCACATGGGGTGTCAGCCGTGAGATGACAATGCATGGGTTGTCATCTCAGGGCTGACAGCCCATGTGCGCTGTCAGCCCGGCTGACAGCCCTATGGGCTGTCGCCGAAATGACAGCCCATTTCGGCTGTCATTTCGATGACAGCCCATAGGCCCTGGTGGGTGTCATAATGAGATGTCATCTCATTATGACAACCCATGTGGGTTATCCCGCATTTTTTTATTTTTAACCGTGTAGTGTGTTGAGTTTTTAGAAGTGTGAGTGCTACAAAGTGGGCTGTGAAAGTTTTCATTTTCAATCCGGAGTTAATTAAAGGTTAGTTTATTTTAGCATTATTTATTTTGTAAAATTTTATTTGTTATTTTGTATTGTGTTTTTTACAATAATTATACATGATGTGTATATTTTTTTTTTGTAGGAATTACTTTAAGGAAAATGGCAAGTACGAATTTTACATCTTTATAATGATTGAAGTATAAATTATTTCGATTAAAATTTATATGAAATTATTTTTATTCTTATTATAATTTTATAATGTACGAGATTTTATTTTGTATAGGTAACCAGGTTGTTGTGTTAATATGTCGTCATCCAGAACATGAAGGTCCTAGAGATGATGTTGATTTCAACATTGCTCCCCAAAATGTCTTGTTCGTCTCTGCAACATGTTCGTTCGAATAGTTAGTGTCCGAGATAAAGAATTGTCTTCAAATTGGAGACACTGTTGGTGAAATATTGTTATGGGGAAAATTTCAGCCAAATCAATCTCTGGGTGATGTAGTTTATCCATTTCCAATAACAGATAATCAGACGTGGTCTTATTTTTTGGGGGCGATGTCCACATTTGGGGCGTTCGTGGTTTTTGTGAAACATCAAATGCCTTTCCATTCAACATTGAATCTAAACACTGTTTAAGGGGGTACTAGCGTTGACTGCATTCCAATTAGAACACGTGAAGCCCCATGCGGGCTGTCAGTCGAGACATCTTGTCTAGCTGGCGGAACTGCACCTCATCGGGCAGTGTACCGAGACAAGAAGTCTCGGCTGACTGCCCCATGTGGGCTGTCAGTCGAGATATCTTGTCTTGCCTGACAACTCCGCATGCTAGCTGGCGGAGCTGCATCATCGGGCAGTGTCTCGAGACAAGAAGTCTCGGCTGACTGCCCCATGTGGATGTCAGTCGAGACCTCTTGTCTCGGCGTCTCCGCGTGCTCACCCAATGTTGTGAGCACGCGGAGCAGTCCACACGGGGCAGTGCACCGAGACATGACGTCTCGGCTGACTGCCCCATGTGGGCTGTCAGCTCCGCGTGCTTACCCAATGTTGTGAGCACGCGGAGCGGTCCACATGGGGGCAGTGCACCGAGACAAGACGTCTCGGCTGACACCGACGTGGTCACCCATCTAAGATGTGTGACCACGCGATGCTGTCCGCAATGGCCACAATGGTTTATGCAGATATGTTGTTTCTATCTACACAACAAAAGTACTTCTAATATATGAACTATCATACTTTTATTACTCGGGTCAGATATCACATGGTTTGTACAATTAATAATTAAATTTTTTGAATGAATTATACAACTTTGAGTATAAATATGTCCTTTTCCCTACATGAGTCTAACAGACCTTATTATATCCCTTACTTCATCACAATTCCCTACAACTTTCTTTCTTCACATCTTCTACTGTTTTTACATTTTCATTATGATTCCTTTTTTGCAACTTCGGTTTTTTATTTGTTGTTTTAGGTTATCTAAAATTTCAAAGTTTTTTTCACCACATGTTGTTCTCATTGCAATGATATTAACTGTCAATTAATTCTCGCGATTCTATTCTCAATCCAAGAGATAGAAATACTGGAATAACACGAACGACATTTAGCGGTGATTTTGGCGGCAGGTACACTAGCAGTGTACTCGGAACGACCACGGTTGGAGGCCGAATCAGACTACTCTTGGTGATGTGTCCTCCGGTTGCACCTATGGGCTGGGTTGCACCCATCATGTTCATTGTTTTTACTAGGGAAGTGCAAATGGAAAGACTATGCATAAGGACAAACTGGCAGCCCAAATATATGGCGGTGTACACCTTTTAGTCTTGAGTTTTTGTTCCATAACGGGTTTTCCTGATACCTGAGCTCGAACTCAAAGTTTAGAGGTTCACCGTTTAAATTCCTTAGTTATTAATGTCAAATGTTCTTTTTCCCATTGATAGCTTATCATGCAAATATGATGTATTCGGTATTTTTGGAAATTTTGGAAATGTAAAGTACAATATCATATAAAAAAATATATAATTATAAAGTATTTACTTCTAATATTTTGTACCATGAATTATTTACTCACACTCAATACTGTTATAAATACCACAATAACATACACAATGGAGCATATCCAAATTCGATGTACATTGAGAAATATAACTCGTAAATAAATATTGTGTTATCATTACGATTAAATAATTAAATCTACAACTAACAACATTCAAATTCCTATTTTCTTATGAATCGTATTCAAAGTTAAAACTTCGCAATGTTTACTTAATTACACATACATTCATTCCAATCAAACATTGGTCTACTCTACTCAAGTTCGAAAACAGTATGAATATGTTGGTGTACACTTTCGGATACCTACACACGCATTTCAGTGGCAATACTTTGAATAATATTGTTTTTGCATGTAAGTAAATGGCCGGCCCGCCGAGGACAAAAACGCGTTTGGGAAATGCGTTTCGAAAAAGCGTTTTTGTCGCCGGCTAATCGCCGGCCAACCGCCAGCGATTCTAATATCATAGCCGCATTTGGGAAATGCGGCTATCGTATGCTATACGAAAGCCGCATTTCTCAAACGCGGCTATGCGTATATGACAGCCGCATTTCCCAAATGCGGTTGTCAGTACCGTAGATGTACCGTAGATTTGCACACCAACCGAGTTTGGGATATGCGATTTTGACCTCAACCGTGTTTTCCAAACTCGTTTTTCCTATTTCTGTAAAAAAAAAAAAAAAAAAGACTTCCCATTATTATCCACAACTATTTGTCTCTTCCCATTTCAGTCAAAAACTCGATAAGTCTTCCCTGCACGACTCCTTCCTGAAAAACTCTGTGGGCTTGGTCATCACCGCCGCCCAAATGCATTGAAAAGATCAAAAAAAAAAAAAAAAAGGAAATCAAAAAACATGAAGAAAGTGAAGTTCGAAGTCTTCCCTTCTCATTCTTTAGTCTGGACCTCCTCTCTTCGATCATTCCACAATCTTTCGCGGCGTCTCTAATACCCCAAAGCTCTTCTGATCAATCTCTCTCTCTTTGTAGCTCTGATCTCTGCGATTAGTTAAAGGTGAGTTTTTGATTCCCTGATCAGTTTTACTTTTTTACTATTGAATTTTGCTTTTTTTGCCTTTCTGTTAATTCCAAGAATTGGTTCCCTTTATATTCAAATTCAAAATTTTCTTTTGTGTGGCTGTTGATGGAACGGATTCCACTTTGTTAAGCTTGGAGTGGGTCAATTTAGTGAAGGTTTATAATTTTAATTTCTGGGTTTGAATGGCTCAAATCACTAGTGATTTTGCATTTGATTCCTAGGTTTAGAATAGTTTTTTTTTTTTTTTTTTTTTTTTTTTTTTTTTTTTTTTGAATTTCGAAGCGTTCTTTAGGCTTCTATGTTACATTATACTCCGTACTTAATTCTGATACAATCCTGAATTTAGTTGTGTGTTCATTTTTTTTTTTTCTAGTTAGATTTTAAATTTTAAGTTCTGGGTACCTTCGCTCTATTTTTAAGGTCTGAATTTTCGGTTAGATTATGGTGAAAATCCTCATTTCTGGATGGTTAATTGCCTACACCATTTCTTTGTTTGGCAAAAACTGACTGTACTCTCGGATTTGATAATTCAATGCTTCAAGATTATTTTTATTATCTGCTTTTATGTTTTAAATATGATTGTGAAGGTGAAAACAATATTGTTAAAGGTTTAAACTTTTGTTAGATGGAGGAGGGGAAGAAGGTGTCTGAGAACCATTTGACTTCAGCTGCAGCATTTGTGGAAGGTGGAATTCTGGATGCCTGTGATGATGCATGCAGCATATGCCTTGAAGCATTTTCTGACAGCGATCCTTTTACAGTATGTATTGGTTTTCACATTGCGGGCAAGTACTGGCATGCTGTTAGTAATGCTACCTTCTTACATGCAGGTTACTGTTTGCAAGCACGAGTTTCACCTGCAGTGTATTCTTGAATGGTATGGCTAATCTACACTGTTTGAATAAGAAACTGTTTGCTCTCAGATGTATATCACCTATTAATTTAGGGATGGCAACGGGGCGGGGCGGGGGCAAGGAGTACACTCCCCGTCCCCGCTACCCCGACCCCATCCCCGGTGTGGAATTGAAAAAATTCCCTATCCCTGTCCCCGCGGGGAATTTGGCGGGGACGGGGAATTCCCATCCCCAATCAACCACATACTCAAAGTGTCAAACTAGTAAATTTAAAAAACAAAAATGAAATCCATATCTTTGTGTTATTTATTGATGTGAATCTCAAACAAATACTAAGCAGAATGGAATAGCATCTAGTAGTGTTTGTTTTTGTGTTTAGCATTAGTTAAGCAAAATGAAATAGCATCTGGTAGTGTTTTTGTGTATATGGTGGTGTTAATTGTTAACATTTAGTAAAGGTGGAAAAACACTATCTAGAACCCAATGAAAAGCATAAGAATGGAGGCAGTGGCTGGAGCAGTGCTTCAATGGAGCTTGGCGAGAGGGAATGGAGGCAGTGGCTGAGTTTTTTGCACTTTTGGTCCCACGACTATAGTGGCACTGGCAGAATTGATCCACGACTTTTGAACTTTGCAATTTTAGTCCACGACTATTGATTTTTTTACAAAAATGGTCCTTCCGGCCACTTTTCCGTCAAAATTTTACCGGAAAAAAAAAATCTCCATTTTTAGCCGATGTCTTCAGATGATCCAGCACGTCTGAGGACCATTTTAACCCGGCTAAAAATTGAGAATTTTTTTTCGGTGAAATTTTGACGGAAAAAATGGCCGGAAGGACCATTTTTGCAAAAAAATCAATAGTCGTGGACTAAAATTGCAAGGTTCAAAAGTTGTGGATCAATTCTGCCAGTGCCACTATAGTCGTGGGACCAAAAGTGAAAAAAACTCGGCAGTGGCTTAACTGATGGTGTGAATGTCTGATGGAGGATTGGAGGAATGGAGGATTATGGTTACTAATAAAAATTTTATATATATATATATTATTTTATTTTATTTTATTTTTTTTACTTATTCAAGGGCGGGAATAGGGATGGCAATGTGCCCTGTCCCTGACGGGGATCCCCGGTCCCCGCCCTGAAAGAGACGGGATGGGGAAAATTTCCGAGGAACGGGGACGGGGACGGGTATACCCGTCCCCGAATATATATATATATATATATATATATATATATAGGGAAGGGTTTTGGTGCGGGTATAGCTTCCCGTGCGGTTGTGCAGTTGACGCACCTTAAGCACACAAACAAAACACCTTAATAACACAAATCACGCGCACGTAAAGCTTTAGACCGACGCACCTTAAGTACACAATCCACGCACCTTAAGTACACAAACCACGCATCTTAAGAACACGAACCGCACACCTAAGGTTTTAAAATGATGCACCTTAAGTTTCAACAACTCACGCACCTTAAGCATACAAATCACGCACCTTAAAAAGGAAAACAACAGAAGGAAAACCACGCACCTTAAGCTTCAGGTTGACGCACCTTAAGTTTTAACAACTACTCACCTTAAGCACACAAACCACGCACCTTAAACACAAAAATCACGCACCTTAAGTACAAAAATCATGCACCTTAAGCACAAAAATCACACACCTTAAGTTTCAACAACTACTCACCTTAAGCACACTACTCACGCACCTTAAGAAGGAAAACTACGCACCTTAAATTTGACCTAAATGCAAAAATTACCAAATTGCCACTGTGTTTGTTTTTTTAAATTTTGGTAATCCTGGACGTTGATTTAAGCAAGATCAATGGCTCAGATTTAACCGCACAACCGCATGGGAGACACCGAACTGCACGGGAACTGAATTCTATATAGTATATAGTATATAGTATATAGTATATATACTATATACTATATACTATATGCAAAGGAGCTCCTAGGTGAAAGATGGGGTGAGATCTGAGCCGTTGATCAAATCTAGATCAATGGCTCAAATCAATGATTTTTTTTTAAAAAAAGCATGTCTTGGAAGGAAGAAGCAAGTGTAAAAGAGACGCACCTTAAATGTTACAAAGACGCAACTTAAGTGTTAGAATAACGCACCTTAAGTATTAAAATGATCGAGTAGCCCACGTGTTAGCAAGGGCGACTGGAGTTAGTTGTTTTGTTTAAAAAAAAAAAATGACGCATTTTAAGTCTTAACATCGCGCACCTTTAGTTTTTAAAATGGCGTACCTTAAGTGTTACAAAGACGTACCTTAAGTAGTAAAATCACGCACCTTAAGTGTTAAAATGACGCATCTTAAGTGTAGAACTAATGCACCTTAAGTGTTAAAATGGCGCACCTTAAGTGTTAAAATGGCGCACCTTAAACTTTGAAATGACGCACTTTAAACTTTGAGATGACGCACCTTAAGCTTTAGAATAACGCACCTTAAATTTCAACAAAAAATGCACCTTACGTTCTCAAGTGTATAACTGACGAACCTTAAATATTAAAATGGTACACCTTAAGTATTAACACGATGCACCTTAAGCACAGAAAATACGCACCTTAAGTTTGAAAAATACTCAAAATTATCAAATTGCCACTGCAATTTTTTTAAATCTGTGTTCAATCTGGACAATTGATTTTGGCGAGATCAATAGCTATCATTCAACCTCATGTTTCACCTGGACACATCCACCGCATTTTATCTCTAACCTAACTATCGATATGCAAGATCTAATGGATAGGAAATCAAGTAAAAAGGAGCGGGGTCATTTCCATAAATATTACAAACTTTTGAAGTTTGTAATATTTATGAAAACGATCCCATCCTTTTTTTTTTTCTTTATTTTCAGCCGTTAGATCTACTAAATTAATGGTTTGAATTTGTCCACAGGTTCTCACCTGGGGCATAGTTCTCATGGGAGCCAGCCTATATATATATATATGGAGTTAATATAAGCATATACTGCCTCCTGTCATAGTGTAACCATTTGATGAGGATATAGGATTCTCTAGATAAAAAATGCTTCATTATAGGTAAGCTTTAATCTTGTCCATTTTGATTGTCTATACAGTGAACCATATGTATAGGTAGCACATATGAATGCAAGTCTGCTATAAGATGTCATCGCTAAGATGTATTGGTGGTTTGCCACTACATTCTACTTCAAGTTTGCTACTGAGATGTCAAGACCAAGTTGTATTGGTGGTGAGCCACTGCTGTCTACTGGACTATTTTTGAGAATGAACTCTTAACATACACATATATCTATGGAGGCAATGATGGTATGGATAAGCATATGCCTATGCTGGTGTACACTGGCCAAAATCTTAAATAACAGTCATCTGGGGTTTCTTTCATATTGTGATTTGAACCTGTAGGCCTTAATTAAATGGCCTTGAGTTCTCTCTCTTTCTTAATTTGAAACTCCTCCACCTCTTCCTCCCTTTTGGAATGAAAAAAAATTGCATTAGTTTTGCCTTTTGTTTAAAGTCAAAACTCGGAGAATGCCTCATGTAATTTTGAGCAGTACAAACATTTTGGTTGAAAGTTTTGAGTTACCGACACAGCGACACTAGATGTATTTGCTGCAACATACATATATAACATAATACTGTAGTTACTGTTTTTTTTCTTTCTCCAGGGGCCAGAGAAGTTCACAGTGCCCCATGTGTTGGCAAGCTCTTAGCTTAAAAGACCCCAACAGGTCTCACTTTTCGTTTCTAGACAACTGACATTATTTTCAAAATATTTTCACTAATTTTACATTGTCTTCCATTTACTAATTTGCCAATTGGATTTCTGCTTTCAGCCAGGAATTGTTTGATGCAGTGGAACATGAGAGGAATATCAGGATGCATCCTCCCAGAAACACCACACATTTTCACCATCCAACCTTGGGGGAATTTGAATTGCAGCGGCTGTATTGTTGTTGTTGTTGATTTTTTCTAGTTGAAACAAGTTTACTTCAAGGTTACTGAATCACGTGACATTTTCCTGTTGCAGTTACCAGTTAGTGCAACTGATTCTGAGCTTGAAGAACGTATTATTCAGCACTTAGCAGCTGCTGCTGCAATGGGAAGGGCACGGCACCTTGCCAGGAGGGAAGGTCAGAGGGGTAGGCCACCAGCCCAAGGTCGTCCCCATTTTCTGGTATTTTCAACTAATCCAAATGCACCTGCCGTGGTTGCTGCTTCTCCTCCTCCAACTCAGAGGAGTGGAGGTGAACCCACTTCTGTCGTGGCTGCTGGTCCTACATCATCATTTATTGCATTTGGAGAAGGTTCTGCACAGTTGATTGCACCGGCAGCATCTATCCAATCTGGTTGGGTTTCTTCACCTGGATCGGGATCCAGTGGTGGTGTTACTCAACCTGGATCATCATCAAATAACCGGTATCTATCTTAGATTGATCACCTGTTTGTGCTTATGGTCTTGGTGAAAGTTATCCTCGTTTTGCATTTCAATCTGGCCAAAGTGGCTACAGATACGCAGTTATCTATTTTTTTGTGCATGTTTTTGAAATACTTTTTTGTCTTGTAGGACGTCTTCTCCTAGTAACCAAGACAGAGCTGGACCATCTGATTTTCAGTCTTTCTCTGAATCCTTAAAATCTCGCTTTAGTGCAATGTCAACGAGGTATTGACTATTGAGATACATATTATGTATCTTTTCTGTGTTTATGATCTCATATTGAAATGTGACTTTTATCTTTTGCTTCATCCTTTACAGATACAAAGAGTCTATCACCAAGAGCACTAGAGGTTGGAAAGAGAGATTATTTTCTCGGAATAATCCTACAGTGGATCATGGTTCTGAATCTAGGAACGCAGTTAGTGCCGATATTGCTGCTGTATCACGCTTGATGGAGCATCTTGAGACTACAGAGACTAGTAGGACCCCGCTTTTTCACGAGCCAAATAGACAAGAGGAGAATTTACCACCGGATCGTACAGAGCAACAAATCTCTGGGATTGACAGTAATCTTCCTTTGGCGGAGGGCAATAGGCAAGCTCCATGTGCTACTACCTCTGCTTTCAACTGAGTTTCAATTCAGTGTTATTAAATTACAAAATTGTCTCCTTAAGTAAGTACTCGTATCTCTCCCTCTCTATTTTGAGTATTTTCTTTTATGTTCTCAAGATTTTGCAGCTTGCTTATGGCTTATTGGATTAAATAAAACTAATGAGTGTTCTAGGATCCTGCTAATTTTGGCTTATTTGATCACTATTAGCTGTTTGACTTGGTTAAACAATCAATGTAAGTGTTTGATTAATTAGCTTTTTGGCTCCAAAAGACCAAAACACTAACAACCAATATAAGTGTTTGGTTAATTAGCTTTTTGTAACAGCTTATTGCTCCAAAATACTAAAATTCAAAAAGCTGCTCAAAGCAGTTTTTTGAGAAAGTCGTTTTGCATGTATTCAGCTATTAGCTAACAGCTAATTTACCGAACATCTTTCTACAGTCAGTTAATGCTATCAACTAATCAAATCCACTAACCCAATCTGCTAACAACTATTTACCAAACACCCCCTATATATTTTGGTGCATCTAGGGTCCGTTTGGAAAGCAGGAAAATGACTTCTGGAAAATGTTTTCGGGAAAATGAGTCATTTTCCGGAAAACATTTTCCTTTCCAGTGTTTGGTTGCATTATGGAAAACTGTTTTTCTGTGTTTGGTTCATTTTCTGGAAAATGAGTAGAATTGTATAATTATATAATTAAACATTTTAATTATTTTATTTAGAATATTACAACATGTATAATAATATATAATAATATAATATTAATTTTAAATATAATAAAAAATAGCTAAGTTTTTCAAAAAAAAAAAACTAATAATATATCAAAAATATTATGGTGGTGGTGGTGTAGTGGTAGTGGTGTTATTCGTTATATAATAATAATAATAATAATAATAATAATAATAATAATAATAATAATTGGTGGTGGTGGCGGTGGTATGGTGGTGGCAGCGGCGACGGTGGTTGCGGTAGTATGCTGGTGGTGGCAGCGACGGCGTTAGTGGTGTTGGTGTGATGGTGGTGGTAGTATGACGGTGGTGGCAGTGGTCGTGTGGTTGCGGTGGTGGTGGTGGTGGTGGCGGCGACGGTGGTTGCGGTGGTATGGTGGTGGTGGTGGCGGCGGTGGTTGCGGTGGTATGGTGGTGGTGGTGGCGATGACGACGGTGGCGGTGTGATGGCGGTGGTATGGTGGTGATGGCGGCGGCGGTGGTATGGTGGTAGTGGTGGCGGCGATGGTGGTTGTGGTGGTATGGTGGTGGTGGCGGTGGTAGCGGCGACAGTGGTTGTAGTGGTATGGTGGTGGTGGTGGTGGTTGCGGTGATATGGTGGTGGTGGTTGCGGTGGTATGATGGTGATGGCGGTGGCGGTGGTATGGTGGTAGTGGTGGCGGCGACGGTGGTATGGTGGTGGTGGTGGCAGCGGTGGTGGTGTGGTGGTGGTGTGGTGGCGGTGGTATGTGGTGGTGGTGGCAGCGGCGATGGTGGCGGTGGTATGGTGGTGGTGGTGGTGGTGGTAGTGGTTGCGGTGTTGGTGGTGGTTGTGGTGGTGGTGTGATGGTGGCGGGGGTATAGTGGTGGTGGTGTGATGGTGGCGGGGGTATAGTGGTGGTGATGGTGGTATGGTGTTGATGATGTTGGTGGTGGTGTGATGTTGGTGTAAAAGTTGGAAAATGACTTCCCCCCCAAAAAAGGGGAAGTCATTTTCCTCCAAAACAAGCCTATTTTCCAAAGTCAATGGAAAATGATTTCCGTTGACTTGATTTTCCAGGCACATCCAAACACTGGAAACTTGGAAAATGATTTCCAGAACTCATTTTCCAGGTTTCCAAACACACCCCTAATGGAATGGGATGGTGGGAATGTGAGATATGAATTCTCGGCTACTACTAACTACTAAGAAAGGCATGTAGCATTGTCCAAGCCTTTGAACCCCGTGCTTGGGGACTATATATTATTTCATCTTTTATGAGTAGTAATATGATACTCCGTATAACTTTCTTGGCGTTTCTTTTGCGTTTTTTTTTTTTTTTTAAATTATTTTGTTCATTTATTTGGCTGAAATCATTTCAGACGGATAACCTCTGAGAACGGCGGTGTATGGTTGCATGGAATATGTTCTGTGGTTTTGCCCTCTCATCTGGTCTTATGATAACCTGCGGAAGGAGTTGCTTATTGTAGCCTTTCTCCTATAAAATAGGATAGGATGGAGTTTATTTAGTATGAACTTTGAACTGTCATATATAAAATATGTAAATTGGTCTATATGTTGAATTATTCTTTGAAATATATCTAAAATTTTTTTCATTCTATGGTTGATGAAGCTCACCATTTTTCGTTTTGAGAATTCAATCATAGTTTTGCATAACATGAGATGCATCCATTGATAGTTTTCCTAAATGGAATTGCAATATAAACCTCTCCATGTGGCCATTAGATGCAACATATAGATGTTAATTTCCTTCTAGCTTAACCAAAGTCTTATATTTGAGTTTTGCAAATGTAGTGAGTGGTTTGTTATTCCCCCGTCTCATTTTATGTGTTGATTCGTTTAACAAGACTTGACTGAAATTACTTTTAATTCAATTTTAATAATATTAAGTTTAATATTAGTATACAAAATGTATATATTTAAAAACTATACTAAAAGTACTATTAAACACAAAAAAAAAAAAAAAAATTAAACTTAAAAATAAGTAAACAAATGCTAAAGAAAAGAGTAAATACTCAAAATGGTCTCTTAACTATAGCTAAATTCACAAATTGGTCATCGACTTTCAATTTTAACCAATTAAGTCTTTAAATTTGCAATTTAACACGATTTGGTCCTCCGTCTATTTTACCATTTGTTGACTGTGATTTTGAGGATGTATATGTAATTTCATGGTCCATCGTCGATTTTTTAAGGTTCCATTTCATTTTTAGACCACACTGTTACATTTGAATCCACTGCCGAAAGCAATCTGTCAAATTCTGCCGCCTTTCTTCATCCTTCCTTTGGATTCAATGTAGTTGAGTTCGTACCAGAGTGAAGAAGACGAGGTGTTTCCGAACCGGTGCAGTGCCATCCTGGAGGCCTCCACGTGCTCCGACGAGAGCTGTAGGTTCTTCTAGAGATCGTGGATGATGGCGCGACCGCCACCGTTGATGCAGAAGTGTTCGAAGGCCTGTTTCAAGTCAGGAATGTAGGGTTTTCATTTGGGATTAAAGATTTTCCCGATTAGAGTGAAGAGGAAGAGGAGCTGCTCTGACGGCGGGAGAACAAGCGGGCCGATTGTGGTTATGTTGGATTTGAGGGCTTCGCCGGCGATCACCATTAGGTCTTTTGAGAGGTTGATTCCGACTTTCCCTTGCGGATCTTCCTGCTCGTAAACGCAGCGGTAGGCTTTATCGATGTCGCCCTTGTGCGTGTGGACCACGTGCATGAGCCGGTACTTGGGCCGACCTGAATCGTGCTTCTTGTTGGACACGAGAATCGCGGCGCCGCCCAATAGACTCAGACACGGTTGTTTATGGCATTGGACCTGATGAAGATTGCAAATTGGGCTGTAGCGCCGGCAATGATGAATTATGCGGAGGTGTTTGGGCGGTGGATTGTGTCGTGGCAGTAGGTGAAGGCTAGGCGGTGGAGTGTGTCATGGCAGTAGACGAGGGCGGCTGGGCGATAGATGGTGTCACGGCAACGGATGAGGGCGGGCGGCGATGAAATTACATATCCTCAGAGATCACGGTCAACAAACGGTCAAATAGACGGAGGACCAAATCGTGTTAAAATTGCAAAGTTAATGACTTAATTGGTTAAAATTGAAAGTCAATTACCAATTTGTGAATTTAGTTATAGTTGAGGGACCATTTTGGATATTTACTCTAAAGAAAATAAACAAAGAAGAAAGAGTTAGGTTGACTCATGAATAATAAGGCCATCTCCAACCCATTACACCAAATTTTACACCAAAAGGAATATTCTCAGAATATTCTTACACCAAAATTTATTCATCTCCAACCCATTACACCAAATTCTACACTAATTTATTTCTACACAAAAATAATTTATTTTCTCATAAATTAAAACTTTAATTTTTTTATTTTAATTTTTTAATATCAAATTTAATTGTAATGCAAATAATATTTTTATTCCACAATAATATAACATATAACAACTATTACATTTAATTTTCAAATTATCATATTGTTCCCACAAATGCTCAATCAATGCATTTTGGATGTATTCGGTTTAATGTTATAAAAATTACGTTTTTATGTACTTTAATTTTTAATTAATCTATAGATAATATTAGGCTTGTTTTAATCGTCTTGATGCGATCTTTCAAATGATATAATTTATTTTTAATTATTCAAATGTTATGTTTATGTATTTAACAAAATATGTAAATTTATAAAAACAAAATAGGAATACAAAAGGAATTAATAAAAAAGGTAAGAATAAAATTGAAATAAAGCAGCTTACACCATTTTGGCGTAAAAGCTACAGTGCAGCGCCAAATATGGCGCTGCACTGTAGCTTATCGCCAAAATGGCGCCCAATTTGGCGCTACATTGGAGGAGTTTCAGCGCCAAATTGGGCGCTATTTTAGCATTTGGTGCATAAAATGCCGTCCCTTGGAGACGGCCTAAGTAAGACACATAAAATGGGATAGAGAGAATGTTTTTTAGGTATTACTTGGCACGGATAAATTTAAAACTTTAATTTTCAAATGTTTTCATTGTATCATCACATGTTATTCTAATATTTTAAAGCATGGCTTATTGATAGAAAATTTTTTGAACTTTCAACATAATAATATTTAAATCTTCAAAACTTAATAATAAATCTTTGTATTGTATTTAATTATCGTATCTAATTATATAAAATAATTTAATTCTCTTAATTTATGCATTAACCAGTGTTATAATGCTTGAGTAGTTGAATATAATATACTTTAATAGAATGTTAGGTTGAAAAGTTTAATTTTGAATTTTGAATTTAATAATAACGTACATTTTGGTACATTATATTTTAAAAAACACGTTATATATTGTAATTATATTTTTAAAAATAGTTTGTGTACCAACTCAGAAAAGCTGGGATAGGTTGATTTTTTATTTGTTTTTTCATAAATTGAAAATTATAAACTCATTAAGTCATTATTTATGAATAGTTTAGTTTAGTCTAATTTAGGTTGGTTTACTGATCCTTTATCAGTTAGGGTTATAAGGCGGATTTCACCTATATCATACATTTGAATAGCGGTTGTGAACTTTAATTTCCCGAAAATCAAAGTTTAATCTAATCTCCACATAAATGTGTAAAATAAAAGAAAAATAATAATAAAAAATGCAATTTAAGTTGGTGTTGTCCAGTAAACTTCAAACCTATTTTGCATGATTCTGCTGTAGTTTAGACATTTAGTCATGCATGCCATAATATTTCGAACAGTCTTTCAACTATTTTTTTTGCATGATTCCACTGTGTTTAGTTGTGTCATAATATTTTAATGACAATAGGGTCATAAACTAGAATAAATAGGATTTCAGTCCACACTAAATGATGAAATAAAAAACAAATAATATTTTTCAATCAAATCAAATTATGAAAACGAAACCTATAATTTTACATCTGTGTTTTATATATGTTTTCTTTTTGAAATATTTGAGGAAACCAGGAATACTCGAATACATTGGATGAGAAAGGGCATTCAAATTTGTAGAAAAAATTTGAGCTGAGATTTTGTGTTTTGGTTCAAAGTACAATTTAGAATATATCTGAAAGGGCTAGGCCTTAGGCCACTTGAACATGCACTCAAAAATATTAAATTAGACATATTATTAATCTTCAACTAACCACTCTTTTTTAATGCATAAAAACACTATCTTTATCTATATTAAAGTAAAATGAAGCAATGAAAATTTTCTCATTCAATATAAAAGGCGGCCGTAAACATTGAATTCTTTGGTTAAAAGATGGCAACTTTCCATTTACCAAAAAATATTATCACAGTTTTATGAATTCGGTAAATAATTATGTCAATAATTTATTTAAACCGAATACTTTTCCAATGTAATTAATTGCGTTGAAGTTATTGCTGCCCGTTCGTTCACTAACAATTGGTTTCAAATCACAGCTAAACAATTATAAATACATCACTTTGTCTTCATTATAAACACTACCAACATAATAATTAATAACAAGCAGTACATCGTCGTGAAATCTCTCCTATGAACACCAGGAGTGCAATATGCTTGCGTGTTGTTAGAACCTATAAGGTTCCAGAAAGAAAAGGTTCTTCATCAATAAAATCTAAAGAAGTGGACTTTCATGATCAAGAGGTATGTTTTAATTTTATTTTGCAGTTCAATATTTGTAATCAGTATAATACTATTTACACTATTTTTTTAAAATTAAAATCCAACATTTGCAGGGAATCCAACATTAGCAGGGAACATTTCTTTACGATCATATCCTTAAAGAACATAGTTGAAAAGTTCCTCAAATGATTTAGAGGAGAAGGGAGAGTTTATGGAGTTAAACAGAGACACAGTTCATAACTTATTTATAAGTTATAACTTAAAAGAGAAAACGACGCTTTTGGCCGCTCAATTATTTTACTTTTAGAAATTCAGCCACTGTTAATTGATTTGAACACACTTAATCCTTTAATTAATTGTTCACAATATGCCATATTTGGTCCATAATGTTATATAATTAGAATTTTTTTTAATAATATTTTTTCATGAGGGGTTATATTCAAGGACGGAGTCAAAGGGGGGCAGCTGCCCACCTCACCCCACCCCACCCCACCCCACCCCTACCCCTATATAATTTTGGTATGTGTATATGTATATATAATACAGGTTTTAGTGTTAGTATAAAAAAACTATTAAATGTTAAAAGAGATGAGCTAGATTAGTTGGTAGAGCACATGTTTGGCAAATTAATTATGCTTCATATTTTGTTATTAATATTTTTAGGGAAAATGGTCAAATAGGCCCTCGAACTTTAACTTAAAAATCAATTAGGCCCCTAAACTTTTTAAAGGTATAATTACAACCATCAACAATTCATTTAGGTCTAAGAAGTCCAAAAACAAGTTAGTGACCTTCTATCACAATTCATTTATATCACTCAAATGATTTTCTTGATTCGTTTCTGGTCTCACGGATAATGATTTGTGAGACGTTCTCACACAAATTTAATAATATATATAATGAAAATTTAAACGTATTTGAGCCTTATCACTTTTATTGAGATTAATATGAAGTTCCAAATTAAACACAAGAAAATAATTTTTAAAGTACAAAGAAGCAAACTGTTTTCCTCCGATTTGGTCATTATATTGTGTGTGGAAAACATACAATGTCACCCAGAATAATTATCTGATCTCTGTATAAATATAATTATGGATTCTCCCATGAAAATCCCAAATAGAATTTATCCTGCAAAAATGATAAAGGTGTCGTTAAGAAGAAGGAGAAAAAAGTTGAATGGTTGAAAGAAATAGACAAATATAACTTCATAAATAAAAAAAATATTACAAAAAATTCTAATTATATAACATTAGGGACCAAATATGACATATTGTGAACAATTAAATAACTAAATTTATTCAAATCAATTAACAAAGACTAAATTTTCAAAAGTAAAACAATTGAAGGGTCAAAAGCGCCGTTTTCCCTAACTTAAAAGTTAAAATAAACTTGGTCAAACATAGTCTTAGTAAACTTAAGGAAAATATTAATACTGTTAGAAAACTTGTGAACAGTCATGTAACGAATGCAATAATGATAAAATGGAAACGATAATATAAATAATAAGAAAAGAATTTGGAACCTCGAAGCAGTATTTCCCTTTCAAGTCCCCAAAGACTCCATTACCCGTATTCGTGCATAAGAACATGAAAGGCATTCTTTATGTGGCTCCCTTTTGTAATGAGAGCTTTTTGCACTCATTTTAAGGAATTAGGGGTTGTAATTATTTGCGGCATATATATAGGGGTGTTAGCGAACAGAGTTTTCGGCAAATTACTCGTGTTCGTGTTCGGTAGGCGTTCGTTTATGTTCGTTTATTAAGGTAAACGAACATTAACAAACAAAACTTAGACCTCGGTTAATAAACGAACAGAGCTTGAACAGTTGTAAGCTCGTTTGCTAAGAGATCGTGAACAACTTCGTTTGTGTTCGTTTACTAATAATGTTCGTGAACAAGCTCGTTTGTGTTCGTTTACTAATGTTCGTGAACAAGCTCGTTTGTGTTCGTTTACTAATGTTCGTGAACAAGCTCGTTTGTGTTTGTTTAATAATGTTCGCGAACATATTCACAAACATATATATTATATTATATTAGTTTTGTAGTTGTGCTGTTTGTTTGATTATTGTTCGTGAACGTAGATTATTTATTGTTCATGAACGAATTGTGATCATGAACATGTGCAGGTGTTTGTTTATTAAGTGTTCATGAACATAAATGAATATGTTCGTGAACGTGCTTGTTAACGTTAACGAACATGTTTGCGAACGTGTTCACGAACGTTAACAAACACGTTCGCAAACATGTTCGTTAACGTTAATGAATGCGTTCGTGAACGTGTTCACGAACGTTAACGAACGCTTAACAAACGAACATGAACAGGATTTTAAAAAACCTTAACAAACGAACACGAACATGAACACTCCAAATTCCTTAACAAACGAACACGAACAACCTCCGTTCGTTTATGTTCGGTTCGTTAACAGCCCTACATATATATGAGGATTTTTCTTGATTGTATAATAGTGTTAATTTTACTAATTTTATAAATATATGAGTCAAGTTGATAAAAATAAAAGTAGAAGAACTAAATTAAAATTAACCAGTATAGTATAATTACTGCTGAAAATCAGCAATTTTCCGACCACCGAAAAGTGGTCGGAAATAGCCAAAATTCGGTCGGAAACCCATGTTCCGACCAACTTTCCGATCAAAAGTGGGAGTCGGAAAAACCCCCGTCGATACTTCCGACCACCCGATGCAGTGGACGGAAATCCGTCCACATATATAGTGGCATCGGAAAAGTTCGTCGCATGGAAAAGTTGGGCTGCCCGGGGTTTTCCGACCACCATCGGTGGTCGGAAAACTTAATGCAAAGAACATTTAATATTTCCGACCACTAAAGGTGGTCGGAAATGTACCCAAATAAAAAAATATATATATATTTCACTACAGAGAAATTCTCTGTAGTGAAATATATATATATGTGTAGTTGCAAGTTGGTAAGATATATGCTGAATATGCTAACAAACATAAAATACACATTTTATATGCTTGAAGAGAATTCATTCATCAATATACAATCAAAATCTAACATTCCTATATAGTCTCTTAATAATTTCTAAATGTATAAACAACAAAGTGTACATCATTTGAAAGTATATCTGAACTCCCTTACTCACTTAGTTGCTGATAGTACCTACTAACTTATTTCTCACATTGACCAACTTTCCCGCCTTAAGCGGCCACATAGCTGAAGTATACAAATGGAAAAACAAGTCAGACCTAGCACAGCGGCATAAAGACTATACTCATGTTTACATCACAAGGTCCTGTTTGAAAAAATCTTATCGCCTAAACAGGTCTAATTGTTGAAATGTTCATAGTTCAAATGAAACAAACAAAGGTGTATTAATATGGGAAGGAAAAATCCTAGGAGCATATGCAAGTAGTACAAAATAACAAGCAGCACAAAATAAAAAGCAGTACACCAAAATAAAGCCATAAGGATTTTCTTGTGAAACTCAACATACAACAAAACGTGTGAAACAATGCCTAATCTGGTTTGCTATAGGGAATCGAAAATCAGCTAGAGTTGTCTTCAGTTCAATCTGGGAGAAAGATTAACCAAAAGACATAATTATTTTAGCGAAAGAAGTCAACCTACAAAAGGTCAATAGTTGAAAATATTAAGAGAATTTGGAGTAGCTTATTTTTTTCCTAAGGCACAAATTCACAAGTAACTGGAATAAATGAAATGCCATGTTAAAAATCATCGAACTAGTTTGGATAAACTTATGTAAGTCATCGATGAGCATACCTGACTCTATTATTGTGGTCTGGATATTGGTCTGTCACTGGATTGCCTTCCACATATCCTAAATCATGTTTAAATACATCCCAAAAATCATAAGCACATTAACTAACGTAACAATAATAGGATCAAACATGAGAAAGAGAGTTCAGATATACTTTCAAATTTAGATGTATTGAGATATGCGTCCCTACACAGCCACAAATTGGCAATGTTATAGTTCATTACATGAATCAATATTGCTTTAAAGATGCTGCCTATTGAGAGATTTAAAGATCTTTTTGTTCATAACCTTTACTTTTGATTACAAGGGGAGTTTACTAATAATGATCTTCCTTTAACCCTTACCTAGATAGACTCAATAGATGTAATGTGCACAGACACCAATTAGGGGTATTAGTGTATTACAATTTGCAGGAGATTTATAAAATTTATAAAATAAATAAAAAGAAGAAACATACTACCACAGAGTTCTGCAGATAATGATAACCATTCATCATTTCCTAGATTAGTAAGGAGATCTTCTATTTTCCTACCAAGCGCAACAACCCGAACAGATCAAGATAAGCCTGTAGTTCCAACCAGATCCTGTGATCAGTTTTAGTCATGCTTTTGCATCCAAAATGAATGCCTAATTGCCTATATAGAAGCATATGGGCACTTCAACCATTTCTAATGAAGTAGAATGATACTTATAATGTGACTGTTGATTGAAAAATTCATTGTGCCAGGGAGGGAATGTCACTCAATGACAGTAATTTCCAATGATGAAATCAAATGAATCAACAAGATAACAATACACAAAGAATAATAGCACTGGTTGCACATTTTCAAGACAGCCACGGGATGCAAATCTAAGACTGAAACTACAAGTCTTCAACTCAATCAGATGTTAGTGCACTTACCTTTTCGAAGACACAAATTACTGTACTTCCACCAAAAGAGAAATACCCAAACTGTAAATCAATAGATGAAGAGGAAATGTAAACCAGACTGCAACAATTGAAAAAGGAATAGCTAAAAGCTTATGTCATCAATCACAAACCTCATGACCCTTATGAGGGTTATACTATAATTTATGCACCAATCTGCATTAAAACTTGCAAGGAGCTTTGTCTGTGAGATTACCACCACCAATCTGCATTCAAATTTATGTGTTACTCACATAAACAAAAACCCTACCTCATTTGAAAGAAATACAGAATATTAAAAAAATTGATTCGGGAGAACAGATCTCTGAAGAAGAATACACAACATAGGGTTTTTTATCGGTCCTGATGATCTTTTCTTGTTGAGATAGGCCTAGCTGAAAATGGAACCCTGCAATGCAGGCAGAACAGAAGCAAGCAATACCAACAATTGAAGCAAGAACTTTATGCACTTGAGAAAATGAATCATTAACAAAAATATCAACACCAAACGATAGCTGATGGGCAAACTTTTAACAGTTGGACACGTCATCTTTTAACTGAGAAATATCCTCAAACAGAAGGATGTCAAGTTCTATTCTTTTTTCAATCCAAGCCATCATCTCTGACATATACACAATATACTAGTGAACGGACATCTAAGCACGCACAGCAAGAAATATGACATACACAATCCCATCCTAAACACTGGTAATATACAATAATATACACAGTATACACAATATACATAATATACACCGTATACACTGACTTAGCAAGCATGAAGAATATACTTGTGAAGAAGGCATACACAATATACGCAGTATACAGTAGGTTCCATTCTGGTAAATCAATAGATGAAGAGGAAATGTAAACCAGAAATACCTAGCTCCTCTCTCATAAACTAACCTAATAATCTACAACTAACCTAGGGTGTAAGAACATTCATAGCCTTCAAATATGGAAAATTCAACAATACATTTGAGAAATTAGGGATTAGGGTTAAAAAATTGAGAACTAACCTTAAGGAGCTTAAGGGCGGCAAAGGAGGCCGGGAAGAGGCGACGGCGGCGGAGGTTGGAGCAACGGAGACGACGGCGGATGGTGGAGTGACGGCGAGGGCGACGACTTCGAAGGTGAGACAGCGGCAACGTCGGAACCGGATGCCAGAAGGCGAGCTGCGATGTTTTGTTTTCTTGTTCAGCAGAAGGCGAGAAGTGTATGCGTATATTGTGAGCGGGATGTATTTTATTTGAGAGGGAAGATTTTTTTCTTTTGAGAGGAAAGTGAAATTTTTTGCCCAAGTGTGTAAGTTTTAAAAGTCTTCAAAGTTTAATTGTTTTAACTTTTATATAATCTAATCTAACATATATTTAAAGTCAAAATTAGTTTTATTTTATAATAAATCTTTATTTTTTTCAAATTAAATAAGTATATTGATGGTTTATCAGGATTCACCATAAATCGGGTATATTGGTACAGAATGGGGTTAAGAAAATAGTAGTTTTATTATCTGGGGCGCTAGGTCAAAAATAGTATCGGGTATATAGGTGATGTAGCAAAAATGAGTGATGGTGAGTGTACGGGTGTGTTATGTCGTCCTCAGGGGATTGGGGGTTATGGCACGCAATATGCAATCACAAGAAACTAGACACTAGCATAAGGAAATCAACAAGAAGCTAAGCAAATCATAACAAAGTTAAGGTTACGGTAACTAAACAAAATAACAAAAACACATATGAACAAGATGGAAACACAAAATAAAGGAATAGGACTCAAGCTAGGGAGCATTATCATCTAGATGCTTTAACAACCTAAGGGATTAGGGAGAACAAGTAACCAAGGAATAGAGGTGATGCACGTAGGAATCCTAGTCTATAAGTCACTCACGTGAGCAAATTAACAAGGATTAGAACAAGGAATTGCCCCACTCTCGTGGTGAATCAACTCCAAGTTCTTCAAGAACACAAAGCATCTAAAACCCCAATTTCCCCCATTTTCATAGGAAAAATCGGGTTTATGCAAGGAGTAGCTTGGAATTTTGACCCAACTCTCATTGAAGCTAAGAATCCTCCAAAACATGCCAATGAATGTTGTACACCAAACATTAACAATATACAAACACAAATCCTTCATAAACTCAAGAACCCTAGGTTATAGTTCTTCCCCTTTTTGCAATAATCATAAATCAAGCATCAAGAAAGATAATACAACCCTAACTCAAGTCCATAAACTAACTAATCATGATTCAATAGCATAAATAACACAAAAGCACAAGCATTAAACATAAATCTTGCAAAGGAAAGAGATAAGAGAAAGAAAACTTCACTAAGAAATGGATGACAAATCTTGGAATCCAAGTGTTGAATCCTTGATTACAAGCTTGAAATATGTTAAGAAACCTAAATCTAAGCCTAATCTAACACTAAAATATGAAAGAGAATGAAAGAGAGTGTCTAGGGCTCAAGCATAACTCAAAACCGAGTAGAAATGACTAAGATTCGGACTTTATAAAAAGTTGCAGCAGAGGTGACACGGCCACAGACATGGCCGTGTCCTCGGCCGTGTCCAATTTCAGCCAAAATCTGAGGCATTCTGCCTCAGATTGGCACGGCCGTGCCAAATTTCTTCAGACATGGCCATGTGCTGACACGACCATGTACACGGCCATGTCAGTGGCCATGTCAGTTGTCCTGAATCCACTTTTTAAATGTTGCTTCAATTCTTCATTCTTTCTTGCATTGGTTCCTTGACTCCAAAATATACTTGAAATGCTCCAAAATGCTCCATTCTTTACTCATTGTGAATAATTGTGCCTAAGAAAATAAATCACACAAATGAGTCTCAATTAACACTTAGTTAAGAGCACTTTATGTACAAAATGGACCAAAAACAAGGGGTTAAAAGTAGTCAAGAATGAGTGTTATCAACTCCCCTACACTAGAATTTTTGCTTGTCCTCAAGCAAAGACAAATCACCATCCAAGCAATGAAATTGATCACACTCCCACTTTGCACAACCTATCAAACCACAATCCAACTTGTTACAACGCAACTTGTTTCAAGAATCATTTTAGCCTTCCACACAAGTTCCATTCTCAAGCCAATAACCAAGCACCAAAACTATTTAAGTGTGTGATGATCAAGTGTGCACAAATGCTAAGTTGAGATTATGCAAAACTTGGCTTTGAATGAGATTCCATAGGCTTGCCCTTCATACTCCCACTAGTTCAACTCTAAGATTGCATGCTAAGATCAAGTAGGACTTTTATTTGGCTTGTAATGGGGCTAAGGGTGAATGGCTAACAAAGAAGGGGTATGGAAAATAAACAAAGGAGAGAACTTCACATTTATTCACAATTGAGGCTAGAAGAGATATGACAACTATAAATTAAGGAGCAATTTATAATGGAACACAAATCACATTCTAAAGAGGTGGGGTTGAGTACAACTTTCAACACAAAATAGAATTAAACTTTAAGCTTTTATTCTTCATCCTTTTCTTTTCATTTTTTTTTTCTTTTCATCACTTTTTCATGACTTTTTTCTCAATTTTCTCATCATTCCTTTTTCATTTTTTTTTTTGAATAAACAAACTTATGAAACAAGACCCCCACACTTAGACAAGATTAACAAGAGGATTGCTTACAAAACAAGCTCAAATAAAGATCTCTTCAATGAAAAAGAATAAATGCTCTATTCTCTCAAGGGTGGAGGGAAACATTTTGGCTAGATGTTAAGGGTTAAATGATGATGGTTAACACAATGAAAAACAATCACAATGAAGGGACAAGTGCTTAGCACTTATTAAACAAACACAAAAGGCTCAATGGGGACAACTAGTGGTAAACACATGTGTAAAGGGTAGGCTTGAAAGGCTCGGGTTAAACAAAGATGGCCTAAATCATTTCAAAACATGCAAATCTTAGATTTCACACGAGGAGTAATGAGGCAAGTTCTAGCAAAACAACCATCACCGGAATCTCACATAAGCCTTCACTAGCAATGCATAACACACAAGATCAAGAATTAATTCAATTATTAAGTGGTTAACAAGGCTATTGGCAAGAGAATAAATCAATCATGTATTAGCCCTTGGCTCATCAATCACAAGTTGAATTGCAACAAGTTCCACCAAAACAAACCACCAACCAACAAAGAGGGAGTAATCACAACTTCAAGCAAGGAAATGCAATTTACCAAACATTATGCACAAAGAATCATCCAAGCAAAGTTTCAAAATTTTCAATTTTTTTTTTTTTTAGAAAACACCCAAATTATCCCTCCCCCACACTTAAAGGATACATCGCCCTCGATGTGAAAGAAAACAAAGCACAAGGGGAGAAAGGATTGCACAATAAGCACAAGGAGTACAATCTCTACTATCTACACAAAGTAAAACATTATACACAATTAAAGAAAGTAGAGAAGGTAGATGAGACTCCCTTAATGAATCTTCTTGTGTCAAAGAATCATCATGAAGCCTTCTTGGAATTGAACATACTCCTTGGTGTCATTCCTAGAGTCAAGAGCATATAGACATGAAAGCACAAGTGAAAGCATGATATATCAAAAATAAAAGTATTAAGAAAAATAAAGAAAAAAAGTAAAATGCAATAAAATGAAAGATAACATGGGGTGCCTCCCATGAAGCGCTAAGTTTAACGTCGCTAGCTCGACTCAACCTCTCAAGTTTCAACCATCATTGGATTGGAAAAAGAACATTCCATCCTTCCTAGCAAACTTATCCTCAAGATAATGCTTCAAATGGTGGCCATCAACAAATTCCTTTAAGATCAAGTTCGCCACATCATTTGCTAGGATTCCATTTCTCTTCATTCCAAACTTCATGCCTCTTTCCTCAAATCCGTTCTTGATCCATAAATCAATCAAGGATTTCTTCCTAAACTTTGGATCAAGATAGTAGCCATGAGCTTGATTCTTTTCTTGATATCCACATTTTTCCTCTTCTTGATTTTCCTTTTCTTGAGCAAGTAATAGAAACCTTGGGTCTTCATCATGCACCAATAGGAAGTAAGAATCCTTGGATATGAATATAGGCCAATGAGGGCCTACACTTTCAAGAATATTGACTCCTCCCGGTTCCCAAATCACTCTAAAGTCCTCATTCAAGGGAGTGTCATCCATCAAAGGGCATTCCTCATTTGTGCCACAAATTTCATCAATTTTGTCATTCTTGAACACTTCTTCACTCTTACCATCTTCAAGTTGCTTCTTATCACTAATCCCTTGCAATTCTACATTTCCCCAACTTGGTGTCTCCATGTCAATGCACTCATCATAAACCTCATCATCTTCATCTTCATTTTTATCTTCAAGGTCCTCACCCTCCTTTTCATTTCCATCAACCACATGACTTTCATTTGGCAAGAACAACTCTTGTAGAACCTCTTCATTGGAAGATGAATCTTTAATGGGTTCTTGAGTTTCCAAACCTTGTCTTTGAGCCATCAAGTTGTCTAGTTGAATTTGTAGCTCATTCAATTGCATAAGCATGTTGGACATCATGGACTTCAACTCGGACTTTTGATCAAATGGTTGGTATTCTTGTTGAGGTTCTTGGTAAGGGACTTCTTGAAATTGGTCTTGACATTCTTGTTGAGGTTCTTGATGTGGAGGTTCTTGAACTTGGCCTTGATATTGGAAATTAGGATCAAAGATGTAGCATCCTTTGGCTTCATGTGGTCCTCCACATATGGCACACCAAAGAGGTTGTTGCATGAACATTGGTGGTGTACCTCCTTGAAAAGCTTCTTCATTAACATTGACACTATATTCCAAAGCTTGTTGTTGATCATCTTGATGAGGCACTCGGTAGGTGGGAGTCAAAATATGGCAAATTTCCAAAGCATGAGAACTACCACAAATAGCACACCATGGAGATTGTGGCTCCAAAGCTTGAAAAGTGTTTTCTTGAGGAATTTCTTGACTCATATTGACACCACACTCTTGAGGGAAAGGTTGACAATCTTGAGGTGGTGTTGGACTTGTGGAGTTTAACTTGTAACAACTCTCCAATGCATGAGCTTCACCACAATAGGAACACCATTTAGAATAAGAAAGGAATGATTGAAGTGGACAACCTTGAAAGGTCTTTATACCCATTTTGATGAAATCGGGCAATGACATTCCTTGCTATTGGAAATCATACCCCTCCATAATTGAAAGTTCTTGATTGAGTGGTGAGAACTCTTCCTTTTCAATTAAGAGTGAATGCACAAAGAAAAGATCCTTCAACCGAAACTCAAACAAGGTTAAACAATTAGCTCTTTGAACAATAAAAACAAACAAAAAGAAAGAAGAAGCTTAGTCTCCTAAGATTCCCTAAACACCAATGCTAGTAAAACAAGCAATCACATAGAACCACCAAATTACCAATCCCCGGCAACGGCGCCAATTTTTGATGTAGCAAAAATGAATGATGGTGAGTGTACGGGTGTGTTATGTCGTCCTCAGGGGATTGGGGGTTATGGCACGCAATATGCAATCACAAGAAACTAGACACTAGCATAAGGAAATCAACAAGAAGCTAAGCAAATCATAACAAAGTTAAGGTTACGGTAACTAAACAAAATAACAAAAACACATATGAACAAGATGGAAACACAAAATAAAGGAATAGGACTCAAGCTAGGGAGCATTATCATCTAGATGCTTTAACAACCTAAGGGATTAGGGAGAACAAGTAACCAAGGAATAGAGGTGATGCACGTAGGAATCCTAGTCTATAAGTCACTCACGTGAGCAAATTAACAAGGATTAGAACAAGGAATTGCCCCACTCTCGTGGTGAATCAACTCCAAGTTCTTCAAGAACACAAAGCATCTAAAACCCCAATTTCCCCCATTTTCATAGGAAAAATCGGGTTTATGCAAGGAGTAGCTTGGAATTTTGACCCAACTCTCATTGAAGCTAAGAATCCTCCAAAACATGCCAATGAATGTTGTACACCAAACATTAACAATATACAAACACAAATCCTTCATAAACTCAAGAACCCTAGGTTAGAGTTCTTCCCCTTTTTGCAATAATCACAAATCAAGCATCAAGAAAGATAATACAACCCTAACTCAAGTCCATAAACTAACTAATCATGATTCAATAGCATAAATAACACAAAAGCACAAGCATTAAACATAAATCTTGCAAAGGAAAGAGATAAGAGAAAGAAAACTTCACTAAGAAATGGATGACAAATCTTGGAATCCAAGTGTTGAATCCTTGATTACAAGCTTGAAATATGTTAAGAAACCTAAATCTAAGCCTAATCTAACACTAAAATATGAAAGAGAATGAAAGAGAGTGTCTAGGGCTCAAGCATAACTCAAAACCGAGTAGAAATGACTAAGATTCGGACTTTATAAAAAGTTGCAGCAGAGGTGACACGGCCACAGACATGGCCGTGTCCTCGGCCGTGTCCAATTTCAGCCAAAATCTGAGGCATTCTGCCTCAGATTGGCACGGCCGTGCCAAATTTCTTCAGACATGGCCATGTGCTGACACGGCCATGTACACGGCCATGTCAGTGGCCATGTCAGTTGTCCTGAATCCACTTTTTAAATGTTGCTTCAATTCTTCATTCTTTCTTGCATTGGTTCCTTGACTCCAAAATATACTTGAAATGCTCCAAAATGCTCCATTCTTTACTCATTGTGAATAATTGTGCCTAAGAAAATAAATCACACAAATGAGTCTCAATTAACACTTAGTTAAGAGCACTTTATGTACAAAATGGACCAAAAACAAGGGGTTAAAAGTAGTCAAGAATGAGTGTTATCAATAGGCACAGAACGGGGGTAAGAAAATAGTAGCTTTATTACCCAGGACGCTAGGTCCACAATAGTATCGGGTATATACGTACAGAACAGGGGTAAGAAAATAGTAGCTTTAGGATACGAACCAGTGAACCGTAAACCATGCTGGCAAAACTTTGGGGCAAAATGTAAGTGAAGGTGCGAGATTTTCCTTCTTAAGGTGTGTGGTTTTCCTTCTTACGGTGCATGATTTGTATTAAGTCAAAAGTTCCTTATACGAGACTCATGTTACTAACAAGTCATACGGAGATTATTGAATTGCTTTTCGAATTGAAAAACCTTGAAATAAAATGTTAGAAAGTTGAAAATAATGTTGCAAAAGCGGTTTCAATATAAGAAAGTGAATAAAATGTGAATTTCTTACTTCACTCCTAAAATTTTAAATATTTTTTAAATTTTTCTGTCAGTTTTAACGGTCAGAGACCAAATGCGCCGCTTCGCTCATAACTGAGGGACTAAAAATTGATACGATCATAACTCAGGGACTGAGTCGTCACTACTATTATAACTCAGGGACCAAACTCGTAATTTTCCCTTAAAATAATGTTAAAGAATATGCTCTAACGAGTCACGATCCAAATGAAAATTGGAACTTTGAAATTGAATAGAATCTCTCAAAATGTATAACGGAACTGTCACACTAGACAAAATCTCTTAAAACGACATTGAAGAATATTCCTTTATTGAAGATGTTGAAGACTATATGTCTATAGATCATATGTGCTTATCGCCTTAACATTTTTTCAAAGGGCAATCATGACCACTGGCATAGGAGACACCGTAGCAGCGTTAGAGATGATTCGCTCAGATGAAACAACGATAAAGCAATCTGGAATGAACGCCATGAAAAAATCTAGACTGCTGATACAATATGAAAGTTTGTATTATGTAATAAAAATAAAACACAGTACAATAATATACGATGATATATAATACATTATGTAGGATTATGAAATTCAATAGAACTATAATTGTACAGTCCCAACAAGAATAAATGTTTTAAAGAGTTGAAGTTAGAAAATTATTTCATGTATCTACATGGAAAGGGCAACACAATCTTATATTTCATAGCAAGAATGGTGAGAAGGTATCTACTAGTAAACTCTCTGCATCATGGTCGGTTAAAATCGAAAAAAAAATATAAGTGAAATAATCAAAGATAAAAAGATAAAAATCATGTGGTCATCAAACGATTGAACCACAACTAATAATTAAAAAAAAAATGAATTTCCGACCACGTTTACTAGGTGGTCGGAAATAGTTGTAAAAATTTAACCTACCGAAAATATTTCCGACCACTATTTAAAAGTAGTCGGAATTTCCTACCACTCTTGGAAAGTGGTCAGAAATTTCTGACCACTTTCCGACGACCCTAACATTTGACGGAAAAAGGAAAAAAATTCACTTTTTGTGACCATATTTTGAGGTGGTCGGAAAAGTGGTCGGAAAATCGCTGATTTCCAGCAGTTATTAAGGACCTCCATCCTAAATATTTGATCCAACTTTTTGTGCCCGTCTCCTATTGGTTGGAGTTGACACACGAGATGTGATTTATTCATTTATGTAAAGATTTCTAACGTGCATTTTGTCACGCAAATGGTCTAGACGCAGGCTATGTTGTTGAGGGAGGAGTAAGTCCTATAATATTTGTGTTTCCTAATTCCTATAACATATATATATATATATATATATATATATATATATATATATATATATATATATATATATATATATATATATATATATATATATATATATATATATATAGGAGGTTGTAATGAGAACAGTTGCTTAGGTAAGAACGTGAGAACAAATCGTGTGCATCTATCTAATATTCACTGCTGGAAATCAACGGATTTCCGACCACTCAAAAGTGATCGGAAATGGCCTCAAATCGGTCGGAAACACCTGTTCTGACCACTTTTCCGATCAATTTGGGTATTCGGAAAACACCCTGTCGCTATTTCCGACCACCACATGAAGTGGTCGTAAATAGCGTCCACTTTTTCTAAAGTTGTCGGAAAAAAGCGACCACAAAAGAATTGGCGAATTTCAGATTTTCTGACCAAAATTCCGACCACATGTGGTTGGATTCCCACCCGTAAATCAAGTAACTCCATATGAATTAATTCCAATTTTGCCTACTTGAAAGTGAAACTAACTCAATTCTCACTCCCCCTCTCAAAAAAAGTAGAATAAAAACTTTTAAGAATAAAGAGCCCAAACCTCTTGTTCAGTGCTACAAAGTGAGCATATAACCTGCAAGATTGAAATAGAAGACACATTTCTGTTACCAATCCACCATGTGGAAGTGTAAAGGGGAAAAAGCTGCAACAAAAATAAACTAGCATACCCATTTTACTTGATGACTGGGGATGTCGTGTGATCGTGTCTAATGTTTTTGTCAACATCAATATTGTTCTGCGGGCAATCAAATATTTCATTGCAACCTTCGCTGATAAGGAGCTCTAATCTTGCACCAACTTAAGAAAAAGTTGAATAAAAACATGTGAATGATGGACAGATAAACATACTGCCATAATACCATCAAGCAATAAATAAATCAATCAAAATATTAATGACTGAAAACAGCCAAAGAGGACTTGAGTAGTTGAGCATTTAAAGGACCATATTTTCCTTTTATCAGTTTCATCTCAGCAAACCAAAATGTCAAAACTAAGCATGTTTGGTAACATTTTTATACTTATGTTTTCACTCATCTTTTCTTGAATACATTTTCCTTTTATCAGTTTCATCTCAGCAAACCAAAATGACAATCGTTACGATAAACAGTACATAGAAAATGTCATATGCAATAGAAAACTAAGGATAAGTTCCAAACCCTCTGTGGGGAGAGTGAATCTTCCAAGCTGGGCAAAATCAGAAAATTTCTCAATGCATATTAGACTGTTTACCTAGAAAAGTAAAAGCAACAAATTAATATATAAAAAAAAAAAAAACAAAACTCAAACCTATAACTTGATATCCATAACTTGATTAGGTCGAAAGCACACGACAACACAGAGTACTTGCACTCAACATTAATTGAAGATCAAGTAGACAAGCAGTAACAAATAGTAGTTACAAAATCACTATAAACCACATTGATTCTAACATTGAACAACAATCAATTTTGAACCTATGCAAGCAACCATAGCACTAAGAAAATAGGTCTGTCAAGTAAAGACAAGAGAACAATAACCAAGCTTGATAGAGAGGGAAATATTTTTGCTAAATGTTGAAGATGGAAGTTTTTTTTTTTTTTTTTTTTTTTTTTTTTTTTAGAAGGTTAGAGATGGAAGTCTTTAAAAAAAAAACACAATTATGATGACGGTTAAATAAAATCGTTGTTTTAACAAAAAAATACATTAAAATAATAATTTTAAAAAATTGTTGTCTTTGTAGTGTTGTGTATTCAAGTCGCTATGGTAATATTAACCACAAGACCAGCTGAATCTTATCGCTATCGTGATACTAACTGACAATAGTCAAGAGGATGCCATTAGTTGGGGTAGAGGAAACGTAGGATCGTTCTCAGTGATCCTCTGGTTGGCTAGGCAGGTTCGAATAATGTCAAATATAAATATAAAGAATCGTGGGTTCACCTAGTGCAGTATACTGTGGACCGCGATCCACAAAGCTTTGTGGATCATGGTCCAAAATGTCAGACACTATAGTGTATCTAAACTAACATTGTCTCACATATTATTTTTATTATATTATCAAATGAAATTGCACTTGAATTGAAATGAAATTGTAGTTGTGTTGAAATGAAACTGCAATATATACAAAATAAAACTGGATAATAATTTCACATATTTGAGTGTATAATGTCCAGCGAAACTGTAGTTATATCAAATGATACTATAGTTTTGTTGAAATGAAACTGCAGTGCATATTTTGATGTGAGACTAAGGGAGTGTTTGGGTTGCTGGAAAATATTTTAAAAATAAAAATAATTTTAATATATTTTTTAACCCCTAAACATGTGAAAATTTTATATTTTTAAAAAGATACAATTTGATAAATATCATAAATAAATTATTACAATATCATTTATGTTTACAATGAGAATAATTAAAAAATAATAATTCAAATATGTGAAATAATAAATAAAATCTCTAAAGTTAGAACACCGCATGTGTACATCTATATATCGATCTAACTATTAATTTTAACAATTATTTGATCAAATTCAAACAATGATAACACACATAAACGATCCTAAGTATATATATCTTTAATTGCACTATATAATATTTGATGTTCTAATTTAAATAATTATATATCGATTCAAATATTCTTAATATATTACAACAAGTCAATTCCGAACATCGCACGAGCGAAAATACTAGTAATCAATAATAAAAAGATATATCATATGGCCTTCATACCATTAAACCACAACAATAACAAAAATAAAAGCTTTCAAAAAATAAAAAATTTAAAAAGAAAAACACTTTCCGACCACTCTAACCCTTCGTTGAAAAAATGGAAAAAAGTCACTTTTTGCGACCAAATTTTTAGGTGGTCGGAAATGAGGCCGGAAAAACGCTGATTTCCAGCAGTGATTATTTAATGGTCTAAATCAATCTAGATCAACTGTGTTTGCATACACTTAATCGCGTTCGCACACATTTGATGCATTTGCGCACACTTAATCTAGATCAATCTAGACCATTAAATTTATTAGATTGATGCACAAGATTTGATCTCACAATGTCACCTAGACCAATCACATTTGCACACACTTAATCGCGTTTGTTAAGGATATGTGTGGCTGGCATTTTATCTCTTTATATTTGTGATAGTTATGCTCCTGTAGAATACAGCGTTTGCACACATTTAATCCGCGTTCACACACACTTAATCTAGACCATTAAAATTAATTAGATTGATGCACAAGATGTGTTCTCATGTTCTCATATGATCTCATATATATATATATATATATATATATATATATATATATATATATATATATATATATATAGGACTGTGGAATATTGGTTAAGATTGCGCAGATATGAGGAGTTAAAAATGTATATTCCTTACTGTAAGATAAGTAATTAATCACGCTAGGGGTTAAAAATTAAAGTAAAAGGGCAAAGATCGTGTAGGGTTCAACCAAGGAAACCACTGTGATTCTCAACCCATTGAGCTTCAGTTTCCTTAGACGATTTCGGCCACAATTCACAAACCATATTTGAAGTATCATTTTTCAGTAACATTTTTCGAGTGCAGTATAATATGTGTGGTGTAAAGATTCCACTTTCTAGTTATGCTTTTTGTCTTCTTTCCTCTCCTAGACATAGACGGAAATATAATTAGTAGGATTTAACTTTCTAGATGAGTCCATTGGCCCCCATTACATATGCTTTTACAACGAGGAATAAAATAACTGTAATGATATTATGATGTACATTTATCAAAATTATAAATATTATTTTTCAATAGACAGATAGTATAACATAAACA
Source organism: Ipomoea nil (assembly GCF_001879475.1). Classification (NCBI taxonomy): domain Eukaryota; kingdom Viridiplantae; phylum Streptophyta; class Magnoliopsida; order Solanales; family Convolvulaceae; genus Ipomoea; species Ipomoea nil. Next base: position 9,355,219 of record NW_017619273.1, on the reverse strand, counting down.
AGTGGTCCCCATGAAATATGCTTTTATAGCGGATGAATAAAATAATTTTAACAGAGAATTAAAATAATTTTAATGATATTACTATGTATATTTATTGGAATTATAACTATTGCTTTTTCAAAAACTACAACTAATTGAACTAAAAATAAAAAGTAAAAAAAATCTACCCCACAAGTACTGCACATGTTAAAACACAACAATATGTTGTAGTTAGTCCATCTAGAAAGATTAAATAAAAATGTATTAAATTAAATAAAATAATAATAAATTGCTAAAATTTAACAAAATTAAATCACTACTGGAAATTATGAAATTTCCGACCACCTGAAGGTGATCATAAATCAAGTCGAAAGTATTGTTCCGACCATTTTTGGTATCCGGAAAAACCTTTGTTGCTATTTCCGACCACTTTTTTACTTTTGAATTGATTTAAGATCACTTTCAGGTGGTCAGAAATTTCATAATTTCCAGTAGCGAATTATGGTATGATATGCTTATAAAATTGATAGGAAATTTATATGATAACATCGATTAGAAAACAAAAATATACAAATCAAGTTATTATTTTGAATTACAAACACAAAGTATATTAAAACAAGTTAAGCAATATAGTAAATATAGAAATAAATTGATAAATTAATTAATAAATTGCTAATAATTTAAAAAATTGAATAAAATTCTCATGTCATATGATATGCTTATAAAAAAAAAATATAGTAATGTAATAAAAATAGCATTATAGTAATTAATATATAATAACTATTAAATAAAAATCTCGTACTCTTAATTAATATATTTCAAAAAAGTAATTAAATGTCATAATTTTATTAGGAATATATACATATTTACTGTTATTGTTTATTAAAATTAATGAATTCAATCATCTATTGACCTCACGAAATCTTTATACGAATTCTAAGACGACCCAAGACCATCAACTCTCAATTAGTCAAAGTTTCAATAGCAGAAGTGATCCTCAGATTTTATGGTATATATGGTGGCGATGAGCTGTGATAAACAATAAACAAAGTTTCTATTTACTTTCAGATATATTTCACCTTAATCCGCTCACTCGAAGCATAATTTTTTTGGATTTTTTTCTGAAGCAAAGACTAAGGAATTGTTTTTGTTTTGCTTTAATTTCCTCAAGAAAATGGAGGGTTTGTCTGGAAACATTCAATCAAGGAAGGAAATGGAGAAACACATCCGAGGTTCATGCTGTCCTGACACCAAATTCCATCAAGTAAAACTGTCTACATTTTCGTTTTTGTTTTTTTTTTTTTTTAATTACATTTTTGTTGATTAATTAAATTAAAGTTAAATTAATCGTGCTTAACTTTTGAAATTAAACTTAGTTTTGATTAAATGTTTTTTTTGTTTGTTTTTTTGTTTTTTTGTTTTTTTTTTTTTTTTTTGTGATTTTCGATTATTTATCTTCAAAGATTGTTGTGTGCTTTTGTTTCTCAAATGTAGATGTCCGTGTGTGGATAATTTGATAACGATGTATTTTTTTGTGCGTGGAAGTGCAAAATGACATAAAATCACGTTTATGACAACTCAAGTAATTTATTTATTTATTTTACATCCGATGGAGAGATACCCCAAAGTTATATATACATGCATTTAGCTTCCATCTAAACCCCGTCTTCGGTGTATCCCAACTTGGTCGATCATCTCTTGCGATAGCTTCAACATTCACCAGGGGTGCATAAAACTTCATGAACTCTTTTGAACAATCGAGGGCACTCTTTGCCAATTTATCAGCCACACAATTTTGTTCCCGTAGATCAGAATACATTTTAATGTTACATTTTTTGCCTTCTTGAGATAACTGCTACATGCTTCGATTAGATTGTCAAATATTTATGAGTAGGTAGACTAATTTGGCTATTTATTAATACCAATATAAGCAAAATCAAAAGAATATATAGTTTAGGCATTTGAATTTATCTTGGGGAGAAACAAACTTCTTCAAATTGAGAATGAAAATGAATGAAGTTGTTTAAGCACAGGGAAACATTTTACTAACATAAGCATAAAAGGGGAAATAAGTACCCAAAAAAAAAAAAAAAAAACATAAAAGGGGAAATTTTAGCAAAAGTTTTATACTAATGCTAGCTACTCAAATTGTATGATATTGAAGAAACATATATTCTTATTACAATGAGACTGAAAATTACACTTTCCAGAAAAATGAGACAAGAACATTTTTTTTTAAAAAAAAATCCAAAGGAGGGTTGATACCCGTATTTATGAGATGATAAAAGTTCAAAGGTTCAGAGATTATTTTACAAGGCGATATAACGCCAATATGGAAGGCAGTTACAGTCACTATATAAAAGTTCAAAGGTTCAGAGATTATTTTACAAGGCGATATAACGCCATTATGGAAGGCAGTTACAGTCACTATCTAAGAAGGGAATGATTTCTTCTGGTGGATGAGATAAGACATGGACGCCGCGAAGACGGGAGCTTGCTAATCTTGCAAGGGCATCTGCTGTACAATTCTGCTCCCAGGTGATCCAGGCAATTCTCCAATCCCTGATACCCTGTAGCTCACGTCTGCATGTTGCTAAGAGGTTGTGGACAAGGGAGTTTGTTATTGGAGGCGAATTGATGCCATCAACAATAGCTTTGGAGTCACTCTCAAATACAACGTGGTGGAGTCCCAGTGTTTTCGCAAATTGGATACCTCTTAAGAATGTCCAAGCCTCAGCCATAACCGGAGGGCATGAGCCAATCTTGCTAACAAAGCCACCCTTCCAGTTTCCAGAGCAGTCTCTTGCAATGCCTCCGCAGCCAGCCATGGAATTCTGGGGGCATACACTGCCATCAACATTGATCTTGATGTAATTTCCTTGAGGTTTGGTCCAATTGAAGCGGTTCCAAGCTGCTGTGTCAGGGAGCCCATTCGGGTGGGAAGCTTTGGCAAAGGCTGTGGCTATTTCTCTGTGTTGTGAAAGAATCCAGTGAACCTTGGCATTGATTTGCATTTCCTTGTTGTTGAAGATAGCGTCATTACGCCATCTCCATATCCACCAAACTGAGAGTGCAAAGAGGGTGACAGAATTAAAAGGCGATCTGCCATCACTTTTTGCCGAGATCCTTTGGTCGAGCCATGTAGCAAAATGGGTGTTTGACGAAGCAGCTTCAGGGAGAATATGCTTCCAAATCACTTGGGCTTTCGAGCAGTGTCTCAGGACGTGATCAATGTCTTCTGCTTCAGTTGGGCATGCCCAGCATTTGTCATTGGTAGTAAATCTTCTTCTTGCCCTATTAACATTAGTCATGGCTCTATTGTGTTTTGCAATCCAAAGAAATGTCTTGATTCGACTTGGCAGCTTCAGCTTCCATATTTTTCTCCATGTAAGATCTTCGACTTCATCCGGATTCTTAGTCAAAAGGCTGTAAGCTGATGACACGGAGAACAGACCTGAGGTTTCACCACTCCAGGCGACTTGGTCCTGCAAGATATCATCAGAGCATATTACGATCGCAGCCATGGCATCCATTATGGTGGGGGGGGGGGGGGGGGGGGGGGGGAGAAGGCTCTCAAGCTCGTCCCATTTCCATTCATCGAGTTCAGACCAATATTCAGAGACGGTACGCTGCGCAATGGTTTCCGGGATTGGGTGTAAGGCATGTTCACGCAATGGTCGGTCGCCTAGCCACACATCTTGTCAGAACAGGGTTTTTTTTGCCATTACGTACTGAGAGCTTTGATCCTGATTGAATTAATGGAACACTCTTTAGAATTCCTCTCCATGCGTTCGACATATTATGTTTTGGTCGCCAAAGAGAAGGGTTGGAGTTGGAAATAGCATATTTGCTTCTGAGTATCCTGACCATAAGAGAGTCACTGTCTATCGTGATTTTCCAGCCAATCTTGGCAAGAAAGGAGATGTTCATTTCTTCTAGTCTTCGTATACCCAAACTACCAGCATCTTTACAGTTTGTCACCATATTCCAGTTGACCAAATTGCTTTTTCTCTCCCCTTCTTTAGCGCCCCATAGGAAGCTTCGAATAAGTCGTTCAATGGATGAGATCACCCCTTTAGGAACAAGCGTGGTTTGCATAGTGTAGTAGGGAATAGTTGAGAGGACTGATTGCACGAGGATGTGTCTTCCTGCTAGCGAGAGGGATTGTGCTTTCCACCCAGCAAGTCGGCTACGGATCTTGTCCAGAATACCCGCAAAAGAATCATTTTTTAGTCGACCATGTATGGAAGGGATCCCTAAATATTTTCCCAAGTCCTCCACTTTAGGAATTCCAGTTCTTTTTAATATAGCTTGTTGAATGTCCAAGTGAGTATTCTTGGAGAAGAAGATGGAAGATGAGGATTTGCAAAACATATCAAGTTCACCATTCCAAGTTATTGAGAGTCTAGTCGAGCGAATGCAAGCGAGGATATTCCTTCTCCAAACCCGGTTGAAGCCTATATCCTCCAATGTGTCCTGGATAAAGTCCCATGACAGCCGGTCATAAGCCTTTTCTAGGTCAATTTTCCAAATCATCCAACCAACATTTCCTTTTCTTATTTTCATTGAACTTAGGACCTCTTGGTATATTATTATGTTGTCCGTAATTTGTCTGCCCGGGACGAAGCTTGATTGGTACTGCCCTATTAGCTCCTGCGAGATATTCTTCAATCTTGTCGTCATGGGTTTGGTTAATATTTTGTATGTCATATTACAAAGGCCGATCGGTCTAGTTGTTTCACTGTTTCCGGGTTGGGGGTCTTGGGAATGAGTGTGATAACTGTATCGTTACTACCCTCTGTAAGAACGCCGTTGTCGAAGAACTCCTGGGCGAAAGCAATGATCAAGTCCCGTACTGTCTGCCAAGTTTGTTGGTAGAAACCGGCATTAAAGCCATCGGGTCCGGGAGTTTTACACGGAGCCATGTCGAATAAGGCCTGCTTGATTTCTTCCAGGGAGAATGGCTTATTAACTTCACACCATGTCTCATTGCAGATTGGGGGAAAGGAACCATGGGGTAATACCATGGTTACCGTTGGGTCCTCCTTGAAAAGCTCCATATAATAGCAGCGTATGTGATCGCGAATAGCAGTTTCCTCTGTAATCCAGTTCCCTAGATCATCTTTCAGCTTAGTCACTTTCATGGAATTGTTTTTTACAGAAGTAGCAACATGATAGAAGTGTGTGTTTCGGTCTCCAGAGACTAGCCATTCCTCCCTGGATCTTTGAAACCAAAGAAGTTCTTCCTGGTAGAGTATTTCCTCCATCTCCTAGACAAGAACATTAATTCATGAACTTTATACTTTGCTAATTTACATCTGTTATGCTAATTGTTTAACCTTAGTTTTAATCCTTTAGTGAGTTTATTTTTTTAAAAAAATAAAAAATTCTTCCTTGTTATGAATAATAATAATAACAACAACAACAACAACAACAACAATAATAATAATAATGGTATTAGAACAACAGTAGAATGGAGCTGGGAGGAAGATAACAAAATTCTTTTATTAATTTGGATACATTGTACAAAGGGGATGGAGGGTATTGATAGTATTAGGATGAGAATAAACCAATTAATATTATTTATGCATAAATAAACAACTGTTGCAGCTAGCCAGCTAGCCTATCTGGTTGATCGGATGCATATATATATATATATATATATAGTTTAGGTAGTAGAGAGTTATAGACTAGAGTCCTTATCAATGTTAATTACGTAAATTAATATAAAAAATAGTGAATGTTATTATATGTTAATTAATGAATTAAAATATTACTAGTACACTTTTAAGTGTTTAACATTTTCTTAATTGTGATTTTTATTAATGTATATTATTATTATTATTATTATTATTATTATTATTATTATTATTATTATTATTATATCTTTGAAAAATGTATACGCCGGACCGGGCCTGTCCAGTTCATGCACCGAAAATTAAAGTCTAACCCGGACCTTAGTATAAAACATGCTAGTTCTAATCTGCTCATTATAGTAAATGGATCAGACTAGGCAGGCCCAAATTGTTAGGAACATTTTGTTTTAGATTTTGATGATACCAAATGATAGGAATTTTAGTCCCCAATTATTTTATTTTATAGACTTAGTTTATTTTTGATCAACATTCGAACAATGCGAATGGTGCCTCGAGTAGTCACAATTCGATTAAACAAATATCTGAATAATGTTAACTGGAAGGGTCGCATTTCGATCAATCTCAACAAACGATTCATAGAATAACCCAAATGGTTATTTCTCAAATGGCTCGAGATGAAAGCTAGAAGACTTGAAGATTCGAAGAGTAAAAAATTACAAGACCGAAAGGTTATAAAGGCTGAGAGATGAAAGGGCTTACCTTACGAAGTGTTAGTATGACGAATGGTAAAGTCAACCATTCGTAGTCGAAAGGTTACAACGTTCGAAAGATGAAAGGACCTACCTTTCGAGGCGTAAAAGAGACGAATGGTAAAGTCAACCATTCGTATCCGAGAGGTTTATGGTTCGAAGAGTTAACCTAATTGACCATTCAAAAATGACTGCTCGAGACATTCTCTGAGTCAACAGTTTGAGACCTTAAATACTGAGCGAATGTGTCCAAGGCAAAGTGAGTCCTAGGAACACATCCCAAGGAAAATATTTCCTCAAAAGCCTTGACGTTTTGTGCAGAACAAAAGGATATGTTCAACGCAAATTAAGTCTATAACGGCTGGAAAATCTGACACGCTCACCTACCCTCCAGATTAGTCGTCAGTCTCTACCCACTGGTTAATAGTCGTTTGAAAATGGTTTCCCTCCAACAGGCCTTTTTCATTACGCCTATAAATACTCTCTTCTAAGACTGAAGAAGGTGCTAGTCAATCTTATATTTTCTAAGAGTTCAAAGCTTTCAAGCAATCGGTTACAGTTAGCAACCAATGAGAGAAAGAGATCGAAGCTGCAAAGATAAATCCAGATTTTCAAGAAACTTGTGCTGTTTACACACAAAGATCAAGACACTCTAAAGTCGAGTTTTCTTAGTTGGAGAAACGAAGAATTTTATCCTCAACTTTTGTAACTCTACTCATAAAAGTAGAAAGAGGCGGAGTAAACTCGTGTGGACTTGAAAAACCTAGACACTCAAGGCTAGCTTAGCGTTCAAGGCTTGGGTGGTCTCTTTGTACTATAGAAATAGTGCAAACCTCCTTTGCGTTTAAGGAAAAGAGTGGAGTAGTCTTGATATGAACATATTGTAGGTTCAAATAAAATAAAGTATTGTCCAAAGATTGTTCTCAATGCAAGGATAGAGATGGATCGAAAATACCTTAGACCTCACGTGAAACCCTTAGTCCCGAATCCTCAAAGACTTAGAAGAATCTCGTTGTAGCTTCAAGTACCTCGATGATGCAATCTTCAATCAACTAGAGTTGGATCTAGTTTCCTCCGATTCAAGAACGAGTCCATGAACCTAAATCTAAGGTTGAAAAAAAGAAGAATGAATCGAGTCCACGAATCAATTGCTAGTCGAGTCTATGAACAAGCCACTAATTGAGTCCACAATTAGCAATAAGGTTTCTTACACATGTAAAGAAAAACTTAAGGGTTTTATTGAATGAAAGCGTGAATCAAAGCTGCTATGGTTGTGCCCTATTTATAAGTATAGGGTAGCATTGTAATCCTCAATATAATTGGAAAAAGAATCCTAAACCTAATATAGCAAGTACCAAGCAAGTAAAGATAGTCATATTTAGAAAAAATTCCTATTTAGAAAGAGATTTAAGGAACCCTTTCTAAATACAAACTGATGTTCTCTCTTTCATGTCAAACAATTTAAATTAATGATGGCAAAGAATAATAGGGCTGATTTGGGCCTAATTTAATCACTAAAATCAGCACTTAAACAATTATAAAAAGTCTTGAGTTCTTCTTCATCTTTTGCAATTGGGCTTGACTTGGATTTCCACCATCTTTGAACATAATCAATGAAGAATTTTCTTAATTGTTTGTACTTGGACCTTGTGATTGGGCCAATTGGTACTCTTAATGGATCTTATGTATGCTGGGTTGCATCATCATCTCCTTCTTGAAAATGATTCGACCTCGAATCTATACAATCATACGGGGACAAGTCTAAAACGTTGAATGTATAAGAGACATTGTTTTCTCCCCTAACATCAACCTTATAAGCATTGTCTTTGATCCATGATATCATTTGAAACAGTTCACTATAATACTTTTCTCTATCAAATGGAATTCTTCTTGGACTTTCTTGTTTTTTACACCAATGATGCTTTAATGATGTAGTGATGAGCCCGTTGTGGGCTCTTATTTGATCCGGTGTGGGCTGGTTCCTATCACTCTCCCCTTCTTGAAAAGGATTCGTCCTCGAATCTGAATCTGTAATGAGAGAAACTAGCAAGCTCACTTTGTGTCTTATCACGTTCATGCAACTTCATCTTAGAATGCTTAACATGAGTTGCTCCAATTAACATTAATAATTGGAAAGGAATATATTTATAAATATTATTGTAAAAAGTGTATAAATAATATTGTCCCCCTAAATCAATTGGATAGTGCAATTGGGTCCCTTAAGTGAAAAAAGTTTCATTCAAGTCCCCTAATCGGTAAAATTGTTCAATTTAGTCCAATTTGACTTGTTTATTAGGTTAAATCGATATGGTGTTGACACATGTCCTTTTTATTTTATATTTTAAAACAAATGTATTTTATTTATTAAAAATATTATTTATTATAAATTAATTAATTAAAAATAATAATAATTAAAAAAATTAAATAAATAAATAAACAGCCACCGGCTGCTCGCGCTGGACAGCCGGTGGCTGTCGCCCTTCCTCACGGACAGTCGTGGCCGTCTTCTAGATCTGGGCGAGGGCTACGGCATTGGCCACCGTCCTCGTTTCAGACGTAGGGGACTCGTCCAGATCCAGTCACCTCCGTCTGGAACGAGGGCGGCGGCCAAGGCCGTAGCTCTCGTCCAAATCTAGAAGACGACCACGGTTGTCCGTGGAGAAGGGAGACAGCCACCGGCTGTCCGGTAACTGTGTTTTTTTTTTTTTAATTATTATTATTATTTTTAATTAATTAATTAATTTATAATAAATAATATTTTTAATTTTTAAAAATAAAAAATATTTGTTTTAAAACATAAAATAGGAAGGACACATGTCAACACCATATCGATTTAACATGATAAACAAGTCAAATTTGACATAATTGAACAATTTTACCGGTTTTGGAAGACTTGAATGGAGTTTTTTTCACTTAGGTGACCCAATTGCACTATCCACTTAACTTAGTGGCCAATTTGACACTTTTTCCTTGTTTATTATGCGAATGCACACAGTCTAGAGTGTGTGCACTTAGCCCAACATAACTTACACGAGTGCACACAATTTTGTATTTGTGCATTCGTAAAGTAAACTGTGTGCATTCCCATTGTCTCACAATCTCATGGGAAGATCCACGGTATTCGGGTGGCACGGGGCGCGCCAAGTGTCTCGCACCTTTTCTTCGCTGACGATAGTCTTCTGTTCTTCAGGGCGAATCCCCAGGAGGCCATGACTATTAAGGAATGCTTGGACCTATACAGTGCGGTATCAGGTCAATTGATCAATTTTGATAAATCCAGTGCGGTGTTTAGTCTGAATGTTGACCCCGAGCTACGGAAGGGGATATCCGATTGTATTGGGGTCCGAGAGACTAACGATCTCGGGAAATACTTGGGACTTCCGTCGGTGTTAGGACGCAACAAAACAGAAACATTTCGTTTTGTGGAGGAGAAAGTTAAGGAGCGAATAGGGTCCTGGCAACACAAGTTTTTATCGAAGGCAGGTAAAGAGGTGTTATTAAAAAGCATAGCGCAAGCTTTGCCAATTTTTACGATGTCCGTATTCCTTTTACCGGTACGTGTGTGTTACAATATTGAGAAAGCGTTTAACCGGTATTGGTGGGGCGGGGGTGGCACAGGAACCAAGGGGATTCATTGGATGAGTTGGCAACGACTGTGCAGTCCTAAAGCCAAGGGAGGTTTGGGATTCCGTAAAATACACGAGTTCAACAAGGCTTTGCTAGCCAAGCAAGGATGGAGGCTCATGATTCACCCAGATACTTTGGTTAGTCGCATGCTTAAAGCGAAGTATTTCCCATCGTGTGAGTTCTTGGATGCAAACGCTGGAAACAACCCCAGCTATATCTGGCGCAGCATTCTTGCAGGCCAGGAAGTGCTCAAGCTTGGTGTAGCGCGAAGGACCGGGAATGGCCAAAATACGCGTATTTGGGACTGGGGTTGGTTGGCAGACCCTGTAAACCCAAAGTTAATTACCCCATGCAATGACAACTTGAAAGATGCTATGGTCCACGGTCTTTTTGACGAGCAAGGTCACTGGGATGTACACATTCTAAGGGATATTTTTCAGGAAGCCGACGTTCATAGAATTCTCGCAACTCCGATAAATTTGTATGCTGAGGATGCGTGGAGATGGCCCGGGGATCTAAGGGGCTTGTACATAGTGAGGCATGGTTATCGTTTGTTGGTAGCATCACAACTCGATACCGTGGTGAATGACAGCTTCCAGTCCTGGAACAAACTGTGGTCTCTACCGGTTCCGCCCAAAGTGAGGCACTTCTTATGGCGGTGCGTCCGGGATATCCTACCAGTGAAGGAGAACCTGCACCTAAAAAGGGTGTGGATCGGCGGTGGCTGTCCGCTTTGCAGCTCACCTTCGGAAACGGTTGAACACCTCTTCGGTGGCTGTTCGTTCGCCAGAGAATTGTGGAAGGAGGATGACGTGCTACGGGGAGCAAGTATACAACAGTTCATGGAGGAAAAAATCAGTGCGACGAACACCGATCAAGCGGTGGATATGGCTGCTATTTTCTGGACTCTCTGGTTGGCGAGGAACGACGCGGTTTGGCGACAACTTACGCAATCGGCCGGAAACTTACGCGACCAGTACATCAAGTTGAGGAACCTGTGGACAGAGAGTTACGGGCGTAGCGGCGCTACGAGACGGGAGAGACGAGAGCCGGACCAATGGGAGCCGCCATCTCACAATATTCTGAAGTGCAATGTCGACGCGGCCCTGTTCACCACTGGGGTCGATTTTGGTGCGGTGGTCCGGGACCATGCGGGGCGTTTTGTGGCAGCTACTTGCGGCAAGATCCGGTGTCCAAGCGATCCGTTGATGGCGGAGACTTTAGCGGCCAAAGAAGCGTTAAGCTGGCTCAAACAGTTTCAACACAATAATTATTTAGTTGAGTCCGATTGTTTTAATTTCTGCAATGCTTTTAATTCCAGTACTAGTGATTTGTCTTATGTAGGTAATATTGTAACGCAATGTTTGTCAATTGCGAGGGACATAGGGACCGTAAAGGTTCGCCATGTCAGGAGATCAGCGAATCAGGTGGCTCATGTGTTAGCTAGGGCAACCGATTCTATGTCTGTCTCAGGGTCGTGGGTTGGTAACCCACCTGCTTGTATTGCTGCTTTATTAAATTAATGAAGTTGTTTCCTGGTTTTCAAAAAAAAAAATGAAATTTTGGATTAAGGAATTGAGGATTTAGTATCTATATTTAGGTAAATTTGTAAATATAAAAATATTTGGGTATATATATGTGTGTGTGTTAAATATTAAATTTATTTTATAATTTCTACCCAAAAAATTAAAACAAATATACAATTCACATCAACATTCAAAATCTTTGCTATTTTATATTCATATTTTCACAATTAATCAAGCTAATAAATTTCACAATTGATACTAATTAATAATAACAATTTGAAACTAAAATTATCCACATCAATTATTTCATGTACTAAAAAAGTAATTTATTAACACATTCATCAATTAGATACTTGCACCATGTGTCTCTAACTTCATCAATCTCTCTTTTTTTTTTCTTTTTTAATTTCTTTTTTTCTTTTTTTTTTGAGGAAATCAATCTCTTGTTTTTTTTTTTTAATACCACTGACTCTATTACAAAATCAATCTCAGTATTTTTAAAATATGAATGAGAAAGATATTTTATTAAATTACTTGCCTTCTTCATTCTTCGATATGCTTGCGTAATTTAAAACACAAATTTCATAACATAATATCTGCATTCGATAGTTCCAAGTTGTTTGACACACCATATTTGATTTAAAATACATTTAAGAATTATTTTTTTTTTAAATAATAAGATTTATGTAGTTTTAATTTTTAAAAGTGCATTAAATACTTATGAAACATATAATCCATTTTGGCGGATGACTTCAACTGAATATACTTGTTGTCTTCACACACCTATAAATATAAGAGATATAAAATAATATACGTAAATAGTTAAATACTTGATGATTTCACTATATATTAATAATAATTGCTAGTAATTATTTATAAGTTTACATACTTTTTCACTATATCTTTAATGTCTTCACGTGGTTTGCCTCCATTAGAATTAAACCAATAGATTTTATATAATCGAGGACAAATCGCCATCAACATTCAATGTCCACTACAAATAAGTAATTTATTAGTTTTAAGTGAATATAATATATAATAGAAGTATATTATATATAAAAGTTATTGTATTTAAAACAATTAATACTTGAGAACGTATGGGGCTAAATAACAATTTTTCTTCCCATGTTGAATGGTGACATTTATATACCCTATCCTCTCATCACTAGTCATCAATTTTGGTTGAATCCAATTTGGATCTAGGAAGCCGTACGTAGTTTTTGATGCCAAATCAAATTCCTTATAAAGACCCTATTGACAATCACAACCAATCATATATTTTACAATAATTATGATAAATGAAATTAAAACTACTATGAACAAATAATACCCCCTCTATCACATTTTATCTGTCATACTTGCTATTCATTAGTCAAACCAACTCTTTATTCTTTGTTTATTTCTATTAGCATTTTCTTATAATTTTTAAATTTGATTTTTTTTTTGTGTTTAATAGTACTTTTAGTGTAGTTTAATTTCTAAATATATACATTTTACATATAAATTTTAAACTTAATATTGTGAAAAATTAAATTGTAAATAACTTCAGTCAAGCCTCGTTAACCAAACCCGACACATAAAATGGGACGGAGGGAGTACTAAAGAACTTATTACCCTATAAAGAACTGAAAACAAGAAATATCTAAGGTCTCCATATTTAAGAAACGCATGATCTCCAACTTCTCAAGCTGTAACTTACAATCAACGTTTCCCACAATACCACGAGGCATATGCATCACAAGATTTTGTTCAAGATTGCAAGCAATTTTATATGCCTATTTACATATAGTACTTAAACAATCCGGATCAACTATAGTCAATTCAAGAGGAGATTCCTGCACAACCAATTAAAAAGTCAATTTGGACTTTCCTTTTAACTGTTCATTTCAATATAAGTAACAATTCTTATTTTTTTAAAAAGTAAATTAAATAGTATTTTAAAATCAAAAAATGTACAGAGTACATACCTCATCAACTCGAGTACATGACTCTACCAACTTCTTTAGTCAAATAATAAAGTGTTGAAGTGTATCACCTAAGAGATGAACCTCACTGGTGGAGAATGATACATTTACACTTGGATCAATAACTTTAACTTTGCTCATCTTCACATGATTTACATTTAGTTCCACCCCATGAACCTTTCCCCCATTGTAAGTTGTCCCAAATGCTACTGTACGTCTAAGGGATCTTCTAAGTACAACTGACACCGTGTTCCTAACTGTATCTAACCGATCTTCAGACTCATCATCTTCATTTGCTTTGTTGCCAACATACATGTTAGATGTACTAGTAACATCTCTTTCACCGTGTCATATCCATTTTGTATAATTGAGATTAGTCCCATTACATATTATATCATCAAATATGCCATCTTCACTTAATTTTCTCTAATTACAACACTTTGTAAGAAACAAAAGAATCTCTCATTATTATTTGGAAGGTTATGCTTTGCAAAGTCTAAAAATTGTCTAACTCCGTCTTCGTATTTCTTACTAATTCAAGGAGCATTCATCCAACTTTTAGCCATCACAGGTCAATCTAAAACAATATTAACCTTAATTAAACTTTTGTTAACAGTAGTTCAACAAATTTCTAAAATAATAATAATATAATAAATAAAACTAGTTTAAACATAGACCACAGTGTGGCTAACACCAGATGGACAAGGAAAAATTGAAAACAGAAATAAACATAGATCATGGTGTGGCCAATCACTAGATGCACAAGGAAAAGGCTAAAGTTTGTAAGAAAAAAATAGAGAAAGATCTTGCTTCACTAAAGAGTTGTCCACGTCGACAAACAAACTCCAAATAAAACTAATCACCTACAAATTTTATTTGTAAATTAATATACGAAATGGATATTGTCCAACAAGGTAGGTAATTTGAGTGAATAAAATTAGAAACGTAGATTCTCCAATTAAACTAAAATTAGAAACCTACATGTTCCTAAGGAGGAGAACAACGGTTAGGAGAACGATGGTGGCGATGGCGGTGGTTAGAGGAGGAGAATGACGGTGACAACGGTGGTGTTGTGGTTGTGGCAGAGAGAAGAAGAAGGATGAGGAAGAGGAGGAAAACGACGTTGTATGGCGGTGGCGATGGCTAACGGCGAGCTGCGGCTAAGGAAGAAATGAAGAAGAGAAGAAGGAAAAAAAACTACTAAGAATACGACATCGGTTTATAATAAAAACTAATGGCGTATCCTATTTAATTTTATTTTTAAATTGTAATAACATATGACATCTTTTTTGTTGTAAAAATGACATCATATGTTGTGTTTATATTTTTTTAAATTAAAAACATGCAACGTCGATTTTAATTAAAACAAAATACGACGTCACTTTCTTTTAAAACCGCCGTCGTTACATAAAAAAAAAATTAAACAAATTAAAATGACGGTGTTTCATTTATTTATTGATTTTAAAATTCTAAATTTCTTAATATATGATGTCTGTTTTATATAAAACATATGTTGTATCTTTCATGATTAAAAAATGAAAAAAAAAAAATAATACCATATACAACATCCATTTTATTCAAAACCGACATCGTAATTCATATATCACATTAAAAAAAAAAAAAAGTATACTATTCAACGTCAATTTTTTTATTAGTGATATAAAAAAATCAATGTAAAAGTGTTTTTCTAAAAAAAAATTATAAATTTATTTATCGTTTTGACGTTGATTTGACCAAAAATCAATGTTATATGTTATTTCTGTAGTAGTGGTCTCACAGTTCGATTCTATAGAATGGTGGATAGTCTTTGATACTCATTTAGTTACTTGTTTACTAACTTTGTTAGTGTAGTTTGGCCCCATTTTATTTAGTTTCATACTTTCATTTGCTTGCGCTTGTCTCCCTTATGTAGATAATGAAATATATATATATATATATATATATATATATATATATATATATATATATATATATTTTTTTTTTTTTTTTTTTTGATGCAATAATTTTTTTGTCAAAAGTTACATACCTAATCAAGAATAATGAATAAAAAAAATTAAGAATGAATGTTTACGACCACTCTGGATGCTACGTTCATGTACTCTCATATGGAGTAATTAAGACTGACATGTGTTTGTTTTGAATGAAAAACTCTCACCTATTTTGGGTGATAGGTCACTTTACAATAATTAGTGTTGGTTTTACGGCTTAGGATAACCGTTCAACGGACCAACACTACCGTAAAATACTATTTTAAAGATGTAAATTTGTAAGAAGACAATAGAGCAGAGTAACGTTCGGTTGCTTGAAAGACGGATTCGTTACAAGGTGATCCCAGGGGGTATTTGTACAAGGAATTAGGCCGTTTAGAAGGAAAGAAAAAAAGGAAATTAACTAAATTTAGGCTTTAGAATCTACCAATACTGGCAGAGTAACTGCCTAATAATAGAGAAGGAAACTGCTTGCTTGTCGCACAAGGAAGGAATTGAATCTCCACGAAATCCGCCCTTAACCACCTCTGGAACGTGCACTAGGTCGGGGATGCACTGACTGCATAACCTGGTCGCCCGTATGAGCAAGCTAGAAACCTGGTCAAGGACGCACCGACTACTGAGGCTGGTCGTCCATCCGGGCCAGCTAAGGACCCAATCGCGGACACGCCGACTGCACAGCCTGGTCGCTTGCTTGAGCCCCCATAGGGACCCAATCGGAGACACGCCGACTACTTTGGAGTCAGATTGTGCAACTACTCGTGTCATCCCTGCCTGCTGCGAAGGCTTATTCCCTTAGACTGCTAAGTGTTCCTAGGTATTCAGAACCGACGTGACTGCCTTCCATGTTCTAGACTAAGTACCCGATTTGTGGGTATCTATCACGCAACTTCAGTCCTAATGAAAAAAAAAAAAAAAGAATGAAAATTTACGACCACTCTTGATGTTACGTTCATGTACTCTCATATGGAGTAATTAAGACGGGCATGTGTTTGTTTTGAATGAAAAACTCTCACCTATTTGGGTGATAGGTCACTTTACAATAATTACATTTTTAATTTCAATCTATCAATCAATGCATCACATATATTTCTAAAGAGTAATGCTGCATATTCCTCCAAAATTTTCTTGTTCAATATTTCTTTCTTTACATGACATAGTCATATTCTAATTGAAAAATTATCTTCTTTTTTTTTTTTTTTTTTTTTTAACTAATTGTAGGATCACCTAATTCATGAGTACCCAATGATTATAAGCCACATCATGAGGGAATTGAAATATATATTAGGGAAAAAATTTGGAGGAAAAAAATAGTATTTTTTCATTTCTAATATATAGTATTTTGTCCTTAAAGGGTGATCAAGTTGGTGAATTGTGATGACCATATTAGAAAGCAATGTGTTCAATTCTGTTGCACTAGAAGATCACGA
This sequence comes from Ipomoea nil, assembly GCF_001879475.1. Taxonomy (NCBI): domain Eukaryota; kingdom Viridiplantae; phylum Streptophyta; class Magnoliopsida; order Solanales; family Convolvulaceae; genus Ipomoea; species Ipomoea nil. Next base: position 9,338,359 of record NW_017619273.1, on the reverse strand, counting down.
GTTTCATTCTGTCACGCTCCAAAAGGTCAAAAGTTTGATTCTGTCGCACATGGTTTTCCTAGTGCAGTTTACGTACATTTCTTGTGTGGTTTGCGGGCTTTACATGGATATTGATATATCAAGTAGGGAAAATTATGCTATGCGCACGTGCGCACCTTGCAAGGTGCGCACGACGCTAAAACGGCGTCGTTTTTACGGAAAACGACGCCGTTTTAACTAAAAAAAAAAATTTGTTCGAAACGCCGTTAACGGCGTTAACGGCATATTCGTTATGAAATTATGAATATACAGTTATAACATTATGAATGTACAGTTATAGAATTATGAATGTATAGTTATAGAATTATGAACTTACAATTATGAACATAGAGTTTCGAAAATTATGAATGTTCGGTATGAAATTATGAATATACAGTATGGAATTATGAATGTACAGTTATGGAATTATGAATGTACAGTTATAGAATTATGAATGTACAGTTATGGAATTATGAATGTACAGTTATGAAATTATGAACATAGAACTCTGACATTATGAACTTATAATTATGAACATAGAACTTCGAAAATTATGAATTTACAGTTATTGAATTATGAATGTACAGTTACGGAATTATGAATGTACAGTTATAGAATTATGAATGTACAGTTATGAAATTATGAACACAAAGCTGTGAATATATGCTCCTATAACGAAACGGTCTGAAATTAAATTTAAAAAAAAAAAAAAAAGAAAAAGAGGGAAGAGAACGGTGCCTGACGGCACCGTTATCCGTGCCCATGAAGCACGCTGGGCACGAGCCCACAGCATAACTAGCTAGTGGCTGCAAGTTTCTCTCATATTGTTAGGATCAAGTGCTTAGGATTTACAAGGACATTGGTATATCAAATAGCTAGTGGCTGCAAGTTTCTATCATATTGTTAGGAGCGAGGATCAAGTGCTTACTGTAACGTTTTATCCGTTACTATTATTATAACATTAGGATAAGTTATGATAATATTCAATGTTTGATATGTGGTGCAACACTAATAACCCAATAGCTAGACTACTATTATGATTAGGAGTCTAGTTAAGGTTTAGGAGACCTAAAGACATACAACCACAATGATGGCCAGTGGTTATATAAGGTCACTAGTCCTCTCACTGCTCACACTACATACCCCATACACCATCTAGAGAGGGCTGAGTAAAGTGAGAGACAAAACACTCGCGTTATCACTGCAACAGTTCGGATCGTTCAACTGTCTCAAGAACTATGGCTAGAAGTTAGTCGGTCCTATGTCACATATTATGATGCATGTAGTATTATTTAATCTAACAGTTGGTATCAGTCGCCTGTATAATCTCTGCCATATATATATATATATATATATATATATATATATATATATATATATATATATATATATATATATATATATATATAATATTTGAATATTTGAGATACGTATTTGAATAATTGTGTGCAATTATATGTCTGGCTGTTGGAAAATTGAGTTTTTTTTTTCCGCATTAAGAAACAAAAAAAAAAATTAAAATTGGATAATTAAGTTTTGGCTTTCTACTACTTCGCCAATTTTTTCTCACCCAGAATTTTGCTCGCCGGTGGTGTTTGGAGCTTGACCTCAAGTTTGTCTCGCCAGCGGCCATTCCGGTGGTAGAGACGAATCAACGGCGAAGATGGTGGCTAGTTCGCACAGTGGCGGGCGGACGGCGGCGGACATCGGCGTTGTGTGGAGGCCAGGTGGCGGCTGCAGCATTGGGTTTCCCGGCGACGAGGCTGCTGTCTGCTTTCCGATTGGCGACGTCGGCGAACTTTTGGCTGCTGTTTGTCCACCATAGCTGCTGTTCGCCGATGATGTAGCGTCCCTGGTCTCCTGGTCTCCTTTCTTCGATCTTATTGACTCTCGACCTTCTACGTCATCTGGTGGGGTTGTACTTATTCGCAGTGCTCCTTCGATTCTGCCTGCAGATATACCACCTACTGTTGAGGTTCCACAAATTGTTGAGACTCAGCCTGTAACACCCTTAATTTTTAAAACATTTAAAGCTTACGAAATAAAGGCGAATCTAACATTAATTCCCACACAGAGCATAAACTAAGCATAAGAGTCGAGGTGCTATGCCACATCTAAGCTAGAGAACATAGATGCGCAGGCTAAACTCACTAAAGAAAGTATAATTCCATAATCGAGTACAAATCAAGGCACGCAGGCCAACCAACGAATACTAAACTATCTAAGCTAGGTCCTGGAAAACATACAATGTAACAACCGTCAGCAAATAATGCTGGTAACCCACTCTCACGTGTTAAGTACAATATAGGTAGATATAAGAAAACTATTTTGAGACTGGAATACATATATTATCCTAAACAACTCTAGCTTTAAAACCAAGATCAAGGCTTAAGGCACAACAACATGTTTAGCATCATGAATCATCATAAAGATATTCGCATGCGTCATAACTCACAAGATAAGATAATCACAAATCTCAATCATAACAAACAATAACAATAACAAGGCACGACAACAAGCAATGGCAACAACAACAAATGTATCACAATCCAGCCTCATACCAAGTTCCAACATTTACTCCTCTACATCCTTATATTAGTTCCAACCTATACCTCCAGGCCATCCTTATAACGCCCCCCCCCCCCCCCCCCCCTATCCCTCCAGAGCACTTCATGGCTCCCCTCCAACATATCTCCAACATAACCACCGATCTGATAGCACCGCAATACCATTAACACATAATCCGTGCCTATAGCACTATAATCAAGGGATCTTGCATATAGCACGAAGACATGGCACCGCAGGGCTTATAACTTGACCCATGCCTTTAGCAATCAAGTCAATGTGGTCTGTGCCTTTAGCACGATAACCGAATGGTCTGTGCCTTTAGCACAATAACCGGGCACTCGTTGTGCCAAACTCCAACAATCTTTTTCCACCAATCACATCTCTTTCTCACCAGGTACAATCAATCAATCAACACACACAATGACAACAGTGGCCACCGCCCAATAACAACAACATCAATACACATCAACACATAGCAAGGGGTAGTCAAAGGGAAGGGCACAGAAATCACATAGACTTTCAACAAAAAACGTCATCAACATAAACACGCAACCCACAAGATATAACCTAAACTCTACTTTCCAAGATAACGAGACAACCACAAGACACACACGAGATCATACAAATCCCATCCTAGGCCAACGGGATACCAACTTTAACCACATGCAATCACCAAGACTCACAACTCCTAAAACGGTACCCGAAACATCAAACGGGGCACAACGGGACATAGGGAAACAACAAACGGAGTAAAACATCACAACACGCCGCCCCGTTCCAGCGGGTGGTCAACCACCCGCCGGCCACCCATCGGTGGGCGGCTATGTACCAGCGAGTACACGGCGGGTGGTCAGCCACCTGTTGGTACGACGAACCTGTACTGGCGGGTGGTCAGGTGGGGGTTCGTCCCCACCACCGACCCCCCACTGGTACGATGGTAACTTGGCACTTTTCCCAACCCGAGAATTCCTCAATTAAACCCAAAACCAAGTCCGAATACATCCCAATACACAACAACAACAACAATATGGACTTGAACCACAAGAATTAAGCCAAGAAACCAACACCAAAAAATCCTAAATTCATGCTTCTAACATATCAAGATTCAAGAATCAATTCCCAAACATGCAAGAACAACGAGAATCACAAGAACATCAAGATTCCATTAAAAAAAACCCTATAACAAGCTCCAAACATGCCTAAACGCAGCATCACACATATAATCAATCACAACATCAAGATTATCAAGATTATCGAATAAACCCAACATAAATCCTCGGCAAAGCTCTATTAAGACTCAATCACAGAATCACACACACACAATTATCAAAGGAGCCAATAATCAAGATATCGCAAGGAAAATAGGTTTGGTAAGACATGGGTTACCTCTTAGCCTTAATCAATTTTCCCTTAGCTACTAAGGTCATTCTCTTAGATTCTCCTTCGATTGATCTTCCTAGGCTCGGTGGTGGGGAATCCCTTTTGGTAGGTTTCTTGGGCAATTTCGTGAGACAGAGTTAAGAGAAGTGAGGGGGTCCTAGTTGCTTCCTAATCCCCTATTTATAAAGTTAAGGAGTCCTAATTAGAATCTGAATGGTAGAAGGTGTACACTCCTTGTTCTTATCCAACTTAGAGTCCTTAATACAGACGAGGGTCCACTGTCCATGGTGGACCGTACTAATTAATTAGGGGGGATCCTAACCAAATTAAAACCCTTTTTAACCATTTGTTAACGAGATTAATTCAATAATTAATCTGGATTTGAAGGTTGTAACACGAGGTGTTACATAGCCTTTGGAAAAACCAGTTACGGATTTACAGCAACCGCCTGAATTAGATTTCAAACTGATGGTTGAGCCAACTCAGGATATACAACAAGATTCTGAGCCGATGCAGACTGAACCTGTAACACCCCAGATTTTCAAGACATTTAAAACTTATATAATAAAGGTAACATTTCATTAAATCCCAAAGCGTAACATAAGTGTACGGGGTGCTATGCCACACCTGGGCTAGAGAACCCAGGTGCATAGGCTGTCTAACTACTATCCTCCGAAATATAAATGCATAACATGGCACGCAGGCCGAAAGGGAAACTACACTACTTCTACGCTCCAGTTCTAGCGCGCTCCAGTGCTCTAATCCTCTGTGCCTGAAAGCCAAATATATCTGTTCAGCGAGAGATGCTGGTAACCCACTCCAACGCGTTGAAATACAATACATATAGCAATATATATAGGTATACGAAAACCATTTTGAGCATGAAGATATATCCTACGAACTCTAGCTTTAAAACCGGGAATGACTCGATAGATAAGGCCAGACACAAGCAACAGTTATAACAGTCATAAGCAGTTCATAATAGATAAGGCAAATAGGGCAAAGCATAAGCAGTAATCATAACCCATCATAGACAATCCCCAAAATGAACCCATAGTCACATCCCGAGGCACTCATAGTCACAACTCGTCCATATCACCACACATAACGCACATTGTTGGCGCCACGGGACCGATCGCATGCCCATACATGAGGGTCAGCGCATATAGCTCTGACACAGCCCCGCAGCACCATGCCCCGTATCGCAGCACGGGGAGGTCGATCGCAACCGACCGATGAACCGCAGCTCATCATAATGTTTGATCGCAACCAAACAGTGGACCGCAGCCCAGGAGAGTGTCATCTGACCGCAGCCAGGAAAAAGGACGAACCGCAGCTCGTATAGAAACGTTTGATCGCAACCAAACGGTGGACCGCAGCCCAAGAGAATGTCATCTGACCACAGCCAGGAATACCAATCTGACCGCAGCCAGCTTCTGAACCGCAGCTCAGGATAACCAATCCGATCGCAACCGAATTGGGGTAACACACACACATAACACATAGCAAGCACATGCAACCCACATTACACATTGGGAAGGGGATAAAACGTATAACGAAACCTAAGCGTGATCCATCACATACTAAGAATAGTCCTAAGGGGATCATACTTCTTCCACCTAGGTCAACGGGATACCAATTCAACTAGCATGCAATATATTAGACTCATAAACCTACGAACGGTACCCGAAATATCAAACTAGACATAGGCACGACAAACGGGGTCCGTTGGGACACCACGGGGATCGGGGAAACATCAAACGGGGAAGCCGGGATCCCGAAGTGGGATAATTTCCAGCGGGTAGCCGGTGGGTGGGGGCCACCCGCCGGCTGCCCGCCGGAGTTACTGTTCCGGGCAGCGGGTCGCCGGCGGGCAGCTGCCCGCCCGCTGCCGGGAACACTGTTCCGGCAGTGGGTAGGTGGCGGGTCCCCTACCCCCCCACCTATCCCCCACTGACTCTTTTCATCACATTTACGTCCCGCGAACCACCGTGGAACCCGAAACCATGCTTAGACACTTTGCAACGTAATTAACGATAACACGTAGACAATTAACGGATCAAATACGAGAAACGAACGGCACATATCCTATCATGCTTTTCTAAGCGTAATCAACTCCCAAACATGCGATTTCCCACCCGATAATCCAAGAGTAATATCACACGGTACAACCTAGGGTTCTAATCACTTTTATATCAACAAGAATACGGTTCGTCTTCTAATTGCAAGATTCGGTAAGAACAACACATAATCACCAGGGATACCAATCAATCACCAAGAACACCATAATCGCCAAGAACAATACATAATCATCAAGAATCCCAATTAATTATCAAGAACATCATATTTATCAAGAAACTCCCAATATCAAGATTATCAAGATTCCTCATGAAATCATTATACCAATACCAATAATAATCATCATAAACCGCCATTCACAATTATATGGGGGAAACCCTAAGGGGAAATCATAACTATGAAAATAGGTTTTGTTGAGACATGGGTTACCTCTTAGCCTTAATTAATTCCTTGGCTATGAAGGATCTTTCTTTAAGCTTTCTTGACTTCTTGATTCCTCCTAGGGGAATTCTTGGAGCTCTATGGGTAGTGAGAGATTATTGTGGTGGGGATTCTAAATGCCTTCTAAGTTCCCTATTTATATGCTATGGGGTTTTAATCCTCCTAGGATTAGGTATTGGGCTTTAGGGATGGGGGTCCGCGGACTATGGTGGGACTTTTTCCCAATTTAATCATAGAGGCTTATTCTTTCTCATGGGTTATAGATTAATTAATTAAGTGGTCTTAGGGGCCGTAACACGGGGTGTTACACTCTCCCCCCTTACAAGGGGCTTCGTCCCCGAAGCCCGGTGTGGTAGTCCACCCCTTCACCCCTAGACATCTCGTAGCTTGGCCTCCTGACTAGGAATGTGGCCTTACGTTTGCCTTGGTTTGGGATAGGCTGGACTGATGATGGTGTTGTGATAAAGAAGTTTTCGGTTGTACCTCGGTTTCCAGCGCTGGAACTGGATGCCCCACGAGTGCCCAAGGCAGCCTCAATCGCTGCTACCCTCTGGTCGAGCGCGCGGGTGGTGCGAATCAAGGATGAGAACCCCTCTTCCATGATCTGGTTCTGTCGGTTGAGTTGCGCGAGAATGCGCTCATTGACCGAACCCTCGCTTTGTCCCCTCGGGTCCCTTCCTGATCGTGGTTGCACTGACGGGTTAGGCCCATCATCCTCCTCTTGCTCCTCATTTCCCTCCGAGCTCCCACAATCCTGCATGGCTCGCTTGAGCTTCTTGTTGGAGATGTCCAACCGGTCAACCAATTCTCTTCGTTCTTCCTCGGGTTTTTGGCAGATTTCTTCGAGGGTGAGGTAATGTCCTCCCTCAGTGAAGTAGATGTCTTTGCGGCGCAGGTTTTGGGCATTGAAAACCATACCATTGGGGGTTTTGACCTCGGTGTGGCTTAGATCCACCCCCTTTTTCTCCATGATCCAACTTAGGATCATCCTGTAGGGTAGGCTAAGCCGGTTGTTTGTCTTACAGAATTCCATATGCTTTAGCATGAGGGCCGGCAGGTTGAACTTGATCTTATGCTTTAGGAGATACGCAAAGGTGCACTCCAAGCTTCCCATGTCCTTGCTTTTGTTATTGGTGGGCAAGAGGCTATCGGTTACAATCATAACCAATATCTTTTGCTCCGCCGATAACCACTTTCGGTTTGGTCGGGTGGCCGAGGTGAATCCGTCCTCCTTCCCGAGTAAGTACCCGAGGTAGTCCTTGTATCCCGTAGTTTGGGTGTCAATCCACCCCTTCCGGTCGTAGTTGGACACACCCGTGGTGGTCAATTTCAAGAGCTTGGCCAAACGGCCTTCGGAAAGCACAATTTCCTTGCCACGGACCTTGGTGGCGATTTCTACCTTGTCACCCCGTTTGGTGGCCACAAGGTGTTGATAGAATTCCTTCACCAATTCGGGGTATGTATCCCCTTTGATGGTGAGGTATGCGTCTAAAAGGCCTTGGTATTTAAGCATATCAACCAATTCCGGAGAAAATTGGTCGGGTTCAAGTGCTTTACCTCCGATTACGGTGTAATCGGCGTTGCTCCATTTCGGGGTACGGATTCCGAGGGGTTTCTTTGGCATTGTGACGTTCGTTTGATGGCGACGTTTTCCGGCGGGACGGCGGCGATTTTTCCTGCGATTTTCCGGCAGGTTCTCCGGCGAGCTTCTTCCGGCGACGCTCCTTTTTCTGGCGAGGGCGGCGACGGTGGGGAGGGGTTTAGGTGGCGGCTCGGTGGGAGGCGAGATGGCGTGGTGGTGGCGTCGCGTGGTGTGCGGCAGTTGGGCGAAGCTCGGGCGGCAGGTGGGCTGGCGTCGCGGGTGGTCTCCGGTGGGGTGGTTTGGGTGGCAGCGCGGTGGTGTGATGCCGTCAGGGAGTGGCCGGGTGGCGACGGCGTCCGGCTGGCGGCGGCGTCGCGGGTTGGGGTGCGTTTGTGGTGGTCTGCCGGCGAGGTCTTAGGGGGGGGGGGTCGTGAGAGAGAAGAGAGAGGTTGGGTGATTTGGGGAAGAAGGAGGAGGGTTTATGATTTGGGGATTTTATGGGTTTTAGGGATTTGGAGAGGTTTATTAAGAGGGTGTTCCCTTATGGTTTCAAGAAACACACATGGGCTAGTGGTTAAGGGTTTGGACTTGTAAATGGGAGGTCTAGAGTTCAATTCCTAATGGTGACATTAAGCATTGCTTGATGGTGTGGTTTTTCCTTGTCTTTTTCCTTATTTCGTCTTTTAGTGGGGGAAGGGTTGAGTTGATGACATAACTTGTGATTTACTTTTGTATTGGATCTTGGTCAACGAAATCCTTATTCATAACACCTTTTAAATAGCTAAGCTAAGTAGACATAATGTTTCCGAAGTAATTAAACTAAATAGGTGGTCTATACGATACAGGGGGTGGTTACAAGGGGGTGGTGGCTTATCCTAGACAGAATTCGCTTTCGGGATTTTCTTCGGTGGGTTCCGCATGATCCTCGTCTTCCGGGATTGGGTTTTCCCCTTCTAGGTCTTCTTCGTTTCCGAGGTTGGCTTGCGTTTGGCTCATGACGAATACTTTTCCGGGAGCGCCGTAGCCCCCTTGGTGACCGGTGCCCCCGTGTCGACCCGTGGTGGAGGGACGCGGTCTTTGGGGTTGAGTGCATTGGAAGGCCTTGTGTCCTTCCTCCCCGCAGTTGAAACATCGCCAGGGGTTGCCCGCGCAGTCCTTGCCTCTGTGGCTTTTGTTGCATCTCGGGCAAGGAAAGTTCCCTGGGTGCGATTCGTTGTTTCCCAGGGGCGGTCTTGGGTTGGTCGGGTTGTTTGACCTCGTGCCGATGTCGTTCCTTGTTCTTTTCACCGGTGGCGCCCCACTTCCGGTGTTCCTTCTTCGCATTTGTTCCTGAGCTCCGCGTTGAAGTAGTTGAATTCGATAGAGATTCGCGGCACTAACGTAAGCCTCGTTGAGGGTCCGGGGCCTACTTACCACTAGTGCCTTCCGGGCTTCGAAGTTGAGGCCCGATACGAATCTTTCTACCTTGGTTACCTCGGTGGGGGCAAGTTCGGGCGCGAAGCGTGCCAGCTCGAGGAATCGTTTATGATATTCCACGACGGTGGCCGTCCCTTGCTTTAAATGAAGGAACTCTTCGTACATGGATGCCTTCACGTGAGTTGGGTAAAACCGTTCACGCAGTCGTGTCTTGAGGCTTTCCTAGTTGAACCCTGGTTCTTGTCGGTGGGTGGGTCCTTCGTGGATCCACCAGAGATCGGCCTCGTGTCCGAAGTAGTACGAGGCTATTTCTATGCGGCATTCCTCCGGGCATTCTACCAACCCTAGAATCTTATCGAGGGTCCGGATCCATTCCTCTAGGACCGCGGGGTCCTCCTCTCCGAAGAACGTGGGTGGTCGGTGATTCGAAACTTGTCGGGCGACGTCAGAGTTTGTGTTTGTCGGAGGTGGTGGGGGTCTGATGTTGCGAAGGGCCGCATCACTTAGTGCCTGCGCGACTTGTGTTAGCTGTTGTAGAGTCTGGGTCAAGGGGTCGTCAGTGGCGGGTTCCGGAGTTCTTGATTGTCTTCTGTTCGGTGCCATGTTATCGTCTTTCTGGTCAGGGTTTATAAGAGCGTTAGATTAGAGTCTGTTGTACCTCTTATGAAGTGATAAGTGGGGAAGGGTAACGTGTGGGGAATTTATGTGTAGGTTTCACAATCTCACCGTGCGTCCTAAAATTCCTAAGCCCTATGTTCCTAAGTACCTAGAGTTCAAGCCTAACGTCCTAAAGTCTGGTCTTAAGAGTCCTTATCCTAGGGTCAAACTTAGGCTCTAATACCAACTGTAACACCCCAGATTTTCAAGACATTTAAAACTTATATAATAAAGGTAACATTTCATTAAATCCCAAAGCGTAACATAAGTGTACGGGGTGCTATGCCACACCTGGGCTAGAGAACCCAGGTGCACAGGCTGTCTAACTACTATCCTCCGAAATATAAATGCATAACATGGCACGCAGGCCGAAAGGGAAACTACACTACTTCTACGCTCCAGTTCTAGCGCGCTCCAGTGCTCTAATCCTCTGTGCCTGAAAGCCAAATATATCTGTTCAGCGAGAGATGCTGGTAACCCACTCCAACGCGTTGAAATACAATACATATAGCAATATATATAGGTATACGAAAACCATTTTGAGCATGAAGATATATCCTACGAACTCTAGCTTTAAAACCGGGAATGACTCGATAGATAAGGCCAGACACAAGCAACAGTTATAACAGTCATAAGCAGTTCATAATAGATAAGGCAAATAGGGCAAAGCATAAGCAGTAATCATAACCCATCATAGACAATCCCCAAAATGAACCCATAGTCACATCCCGAGGCACTCATAGTCACAACTTGTCCATATCACCACACATAACGCACATTGTTGGCGCCACGGGACCGATCGCATGCCCATACATGAGGGTCAGCGCATATAGCTCTGACACAGCCCCGCAGCACCATGCCCCGTATCGCAGCACGGGGAGGTCGATCGCAACCGACCGATGAACCGCAGCTCATCATAATGTTTGATCGCAACCAAACAGTGGACCGCAGCCCAGGAGAGTGTCATCTGACCGCAGCCAGGAAAAAGGACGAACCGCAGCTCGTATAGAAACGTTTGATCGCAACCAAACGGTGGACCGCAGCCCAAGAGAATGTCATCTGACCACAGCCAGGAATACCAATCTGACCGCAGCCAGCTTCTGAACCGCAGCTCAGGATAACCAATCCGATCGCAACCGAATTGGGGTAACACACACACATAACACATAGCAAGCACATGTAACCCACATTACACATTGGGAAGGGGATAAAACGTATAACGAAACCTAAGCGTGATCCATCACATACTAAGAATAGTCCTAAGGGGATCATACTTCTTCCACCTAGGTCAACGGGATACCAATTCAACTAGCATGCAATATATTAGACTCATAAACCTACGAACGGTACCCGAAATATCAAACTAGACATAGGCACGACAAACGGGGTCCGTTGGGACACCACGGGGATCGGGGAAACATCAAACGGGGAAGCCGGGATCCCGAAGTGGGATAATTTCCAGCGGGTAGCCGGTGGGTGGGGGCCACCCGCCGGCTGCCCGCCGGAGTTACTGTTCCGGGCAGCGGGTCGCCGGCGGGCAGCTGCCCGCCCGCTGCCGGGAACACTGTTCCGGCAGTGGGTAGGTGGCGGGTCCCCTACCCCCCCACCTATCCCCCACTGACTCTTTTCATCACATTTACGTCCCGCGAACCACCGTGGAACCCGAAACCATGCTTAGACACTTTGCAACGTAATTAACGATAACACGTAGACAATTAACGGATCAAATACGAGAAACGAACGGCACATATCCTATCATGCTTTTCTAAGCGTAATCAACTCCCAAACATGCGATTTCCCACCCGATAATCCAAGAGTAATATCACACGGTACAACCTAGGGTTCTAATCACTTTTATATCAACAAGAATACGGTTCGTCTTCTAATTGCAAGATTCGGTAAGAACAACACATAATCACCAGGGATACCAATCAATCACCAAGAACACCATAATCGCCAAGAACAATACATAATCATCAAGAATCCCAATTAATTATCAAGAACATCATATTTATCAAGAAACTCCCAATATCAAGATTATCAAGATTCCTCATGAAATCATTATACCAATACCAATAATAATCATCATAAACCGCCATTCACAATTATATGGGGGAAACCCTAAGGGGAAATCATAACTATGAAAATAGGTTTTGTTGAGACATGGGTTACCTCTTAGCCTTAATTAATTCCTTGGCTATGAAGGATCTTTCTTTAAGCTTTCTTGACTTCTTGATTCCTCCTAGGGGAATTCTTGGAGCTCTATGGATAGTGAGAGATTATTGTGGTGGGGATTCTAAATGCCTTCTAAGTTCCCTATTTATATGCTATGGGGTTTTAATCCTCCTAGGATTAGGTATTGGGCTTTAGGGATGGGGGTCCGCGGACTATGGTGGGACTTTTTCCCAATTTAATCATAGAGGCTTATTCTTTCTCATGGGTTATAGATTAATTAATTAAGTGGTCTTAGGGGCCGTAACACGGGGTGTTACAGAACCAATTCAAGAACTGCCACCAGTTTCTGAAGAGGTAGTTGACCCGCAACCTGTACAAGGTGATGGGGGTCCAACTTTAAGACCGTCTACTCGTAAAAGATGTTCAGCAGTTCCTAGTTATTATGTTTCTTATCTACAAGAATCTGAATCTGACATAGGGGTTGAAAATGATCCTGAAATTGTGCACAATTTGTACACAGTCTGACTTATGGTTAGAAGCCATGCAAGATGAAATGAATTCCATGAAAGACAATGGAGTTTGGGATCTTGTTGAGTTGCCTAATGGGGCCAAGGCCATTGGCTGTAAATGGGCTTTTAAGACTAAAAGAAACTCATTAGACAACATTGAGAGATACAAGGCCCGGCTTGTTGCCAAGGGATTTACTCAAAAAGAAGGAATCGATTACAAGGATACATTTTCTCCTGTATCAAAGAAAGATTCACTTCGGATCATTCTGGCATTAGTTGCACATTTTAATCTTAAGTTGCAACAAATAGATGTGAAAACCATTTTCCTTAATGGTGATCTAGAAGAGGGGGTTTATATGAAACAACCTGAAGGTTTCTCTTCTAGGCCGGGGTGGTGAGCATTTAGTCAGTAAGCTTAAGAAATTCATATACAGTTTAAAATAAATCTCTCGTCAATGGTATATCAAGTTCGATGAGGTAATTTCTTCATTTGGTTTTTTTGAAAATCCCTTAGATAATTGTATATACCAGAAGATGAATGGGAGTTAAATTTGCTTTCTTGTTTTATATGTGGATGGCATCTTACTTGCCACCAATGATAAGGAGATGCTTCGTGATGTGAAACAATTTCTTTCTAAGAACTTTGATATGAAGGATATGGGTGATGCCTCTTATGTTATTGGCATTAAAATTCATAGAGATAGGTCCCGGGGTATACTGGGTTTATCTCAAGAAACCTATATAAACAAAATTTTAGAGAGATTTCATATGTTAAATTGTTCACCAAACGTTGCTCCCATAGCTAAAGGGGATAAATTCAGTTTAGACCAATGTCTGGAAAATGACTTGGAGAAAGAATCCATGGAGAACATCCCTTGTTGGATGTCTTGGATATATTCAAGTATGTACAAGGCCGGACATTGCTTTTGCGGTTGGAATGCTAGGGCATTACCAACACAATCCGGGGTTAGACCATTGGAGAGCTCTAAAGAGGGTTCTAAGGTATCTAAAATGAACCAAAGGTTACAAGCTTGGGTTTAGGCAGACAGACAATTTAGATGTTGTCGGTTATTCAGACGCGGACTTCACTGGCTGTGTTGATTCTCGAAAATCAACTTTAGGGTGCGTCTTTATTATGGCCAGTGGGGCTATCTTATGGAGAAGTGTTAAACAGTCCTTAATAACTACTTTTACCATGGAAGCCGAGTTCGTTTCCTGTTTCGAGGCTACTTCACATGGTGTTTAGCTAAAGAATTTTATCTATGGGCTTAGAATTATGAATTCTATATCTAAGTCATTGAAAGTCTACTGTGACAGCTCATCTGCAGTCTTCCTAGCTAAGAACGACAAAAGTGGGAGTCAAATTAAGCACATCGTCATCAAATTCTTAGCAATTAGGGAGCGTGTAAAAAATAAAGTTTTATTCATTGAGCACATTCATACTGAGTTGATGTTAGCAAATCACTTGACTAAATGCATGCCATCAGTTAAATTCAAGGATCTAGTTTAGAAAATGGGACTTTCATCCACTTTGTGATTAGTATATACATTCAGTTTCAATAAAATTCTTTGGCATTCTGACATTTTCTCAATTAAGTGTGTACACCTTCAATTGCTTTATATTGATGAGAAAATGTGCTTCAAGGACTTGGAATAAACATGGGGTTTGTTTCATTAGGTTTTGTTTCCTAATTAAGTGCTCAATGGTAGTTTGCATTTGATCATAATGGATACTACTCGCGCTAATGAGAACATATCATTATGGTTGGTGTTTTTCTGTTATTGAGTGGTGGTGTTTGCACCAAGTGGGAGAATGTAACGTTTTATCCGTTACTATTATTATAACATTAGGATAAGTTATGATAATATTCAATGTTTGATATGTGGTGCAACACTAATAACCTAATAGCTAGACTACCATTATGATTAGGAGTCTAGTTAGGGTTTAGGAGACCTAAAGACATACAACCACAATGATGGTCAGTGGTTATATAAGGTCACTAGTCCTCTCACTGCTCACACTACATACATCATACACCATCTAGAGAGAGCTGAGTAAAGTGAGAGACAAAACACTCGCGTTATCTCTGCAGCAGTCCGGATCGTTCAACCGTCTCAAGAACTATGGCTGGAGTTTAGTTGGTCCTGTGTCACATATTATGATGCATGTGATAGCATGTGATATATTTTAGTCTAACACTTACTACTATACCAAAATTTATAACTAGTCGCGAATGCATAACTTTATTACGCAATTAACGTCATGTTTCGATGGCAAATGTGATTCGAATTCGTGATCTTCTAAGATACCAATTGTTAGGACCAAAAGCTTACCACTATGTAAAAACTAAAGATATAACTAGTAGCGAACGCACAATTTTATTTTCATTATACTTGCGTAGCATTTAATACCCTATTTATGTAACAGAATATTGAACTCGACCCTCCTAGCATTGTATTTATCGAAAACGCATGAAAAAGAAGATCTTATGATTAAAATCTACAAATCTAATAAGAGCCAATAATGTTAGGCCCTTAACTGGAACAAAAAAAAATGTCGGTAGTAATTGTTTCTTAAAATGAATGGTTCATATTATTTTGATTTTAGTATTTTTTTTTAATGATTTTCCTTATTTACCCTCTATTATATTATTTTATTCCCTTAAATAACCCTAAATTCCGTTAGTATAAATTTTAGTAACTATCTGTTCATCTATACTTTCTCAACCTATTATTGAAGCATAAAGAGTCAACATCGCCTCCACTAAGGCTCAAACTCATGACCTCCCATATGGAAAGTCACTACATATCATCTGAGCACAAGGTGCTTGGCCCGTTAACTATTTATTATTCTTAACATACTCATTAATTTGTATAAGAAAGGTCTTTGGTTCGAACCTCACAATAATTAGAATTGGCATAATTGTTAAACATATATTATGAATATGTTAACATGTATTAAAAATATATATAATATAAAATTTAACATAAACTTTGGTCAAATAATTAGCCCAACTAAATACATAGCATTCAAAGTTGAACATCAAAGATTATAAATCAGGAACTTTAAAAATCATTTGATTTTCTTGAATTTTATTTAAAAAAAAAAACAAATTTAGGTTAAGTTTTTTTTTTCTTTTTTAAACATTTAATTAATCTTCTTTTGATTATTTCGAACAAACCTTAATATTTCAATTATGCTTTTGCATTATTGGAATGATTTAGGTCATTATGGCATTATTTTTTTTTGTATTTTTTTTTATAATGGTACAATTGTAAATTACTTTACAAATATTATACTATTATTTTTTTATTGAACAAAATTGTTCTTACATCATTGTCAGACCTGCACGGCCTAACTACAAAGTTGTTGATCATAAATACAATTACACATGGACTCTAAAACGGTAGGACCATTTTCCAAATAATTGACAATGTTAGCATCCTAGTAACTCCAATTGAACAAGTTTACACATCAGAATTTTATCAATGCATGAAAACTTCTAAAAAATTTGTAAGTTAATTTTTACTATATCATTATAACAATATCTATTGTAACCATATATTTTATATTATTTATTATCATTCTCTAAATTGATAGCAATTGTTATTGACAAACTCTCAAAACAATTTGTCTTAACAAGGAATGTAAATTAAAAAAAAAAATCATTGATTTCATTATTGTTGATGAAATGTATGTACGACACTTTATTACTCTTATTAAATTAAATAAATTAGTAGCTACAAAAAAAATACATATGCATTTAAATAATTTAGAATTAAATGTATTTAATGCTTTATTTTAAAAAAAATTATTCATTATAAAAGAATTTAAAAGAAATATAATTTCATTAGTTATATTATCTTTATTTTCTACAATAATTCAAAGATTTCTTTCCTTCAAATTTATTAATTTATTATATTCACTACATTGTTCAGTGTCTTCTTTTTACATTATCTTGTAATTAAATATCAAAGTTATAATACAAAACATGTTGTATATATTTATTTATCAAGTATTTTATACAAATATAATAAATATTAATATTTTGTTCAATCCCTTCACATGATAACCTACGATGCACATGTCACAACACATGAAACATGTAAGGAAAAAACTACCGTACCACTACTAAATATCAATAGGTGTTTGTAAGATAAAGAGTTCATATTACAACTAAAATCTCAGTCATATACACAGCAAGCTAAGACAAATCTAAAGCTTCCTACACCATAATCTCATTGCATGATGAATCCCTCCATGCTTCCACTAGTAACCTAATTGCATATGACACACTACCAAAAAAATAAAAAATAAAAAATAAAAAAAATAAAATAGGACATATACTGAAGATGAAAACAATGATAATGCTACCCAAAAGAGAATTAAGAAGAATTAGAGAAATTTAAATCAAAAGTAGTATTTATTTAGACTATCGCTTGAAGACTAAGTATTTAGACTAGCGTTATTACAAAGTTGCAAATATTTATTTTAGTGACAATTATAATCAATCTCTCATATATTATCTTGAATTTAAATAAACAAATTCAACATTTATTTACCTATGCATAAACATCTTCTATATAATATTGCATTGATATACTTTGAAATACCACTGCTGAAAATTATGGAATTTCCGGCCATCTGAAAGTGATCTTAAATCAAGTCGAAAGCAAAAAGTGTTCAGAAATAGCAATAAAAGTTTTTTCGGATACCAAAAGTGGTCGGAAATAGCAATAAAATTTTTTTCGGATACCAAAAGTGGTCGGAACGAGGCTTTCGGCTTGATTTAAGATCACTTTGAGGTGGTCGGAAATTCCATAATTTTTAATAGTACACTTATTTAAAAATAATCATTGAGCATAATCCTATTCGCACAAAGCGCGTAAAAAAATTAGTAATAAATTATATAGTGTAACTTTATGATTTTGACATAATTTGTCAGTATATATAGAATTCATTGAATTTTAAAACTATAATAAATAAATAAACTAGTCCCGTTAAATTGTAAAGGCCCGTTGTGTTAGATAATGGCAAATTATACTATGGATCATGGTCTACTTTGCATTATAGATCTTGGTCTTAAATAAAATTTTTAAATTATGTGTCTATAGTTGATATATTTTGTATTTGTAGTTAACAGTTAGTTTATGTACTTGTAAATTAATTAAAGACACATGACATGTTAATTGCAGATACATAATATGAAAGTTATAGACACATAATATGTTAACTACAGAAACATATATAATATTTTAACAGCATATATATTATGTGTCTGCAGTTAACATATTATGTGTTTATAGTTACCATATAATTTAATTTATTTATAGTTAAAATGTTATGTGTTTTCAATTTATTTATATGCAAATAATCTGTTAACTGTATATACAAAATATGTGACACAATTTTTGGAACAGTATCCAAAATACAAGATGACTTTGTCCATGGTATAACAATTGGTTAGATTACAACTAGTCATCAACTATAGATCTACTAAATTTTAACACCAAATCGTTATGGTCACTGATGGGGTGAGAACCCAGGCCCAAGAAAAGTAGGCCCAAAGAGGAAGGACCAGAGAGGGAAGAATGGGCTGACACAAGACAGGCTCGAGGAATGCGTGGGCCGAGTCCAGGACTCGGCCCAGGCCCAAAGAGAAGGCCCAGTCCAGGGCTACGAAGGGCGGCCCGGCCTGAGTATAAGCCAGAGATGAGGAGTCGGTCCGGGCCCAGCCCAGGGGAAGACTCGGTTAGAATAACCGTTGAGGATGCCTTCAGCGAAGTCGAGACAGAGAGCCGTTGAGGCATTAATGGTCGGACTAGGTCCGCCGGTTACGAGCTAGAGAGAGCCGTTGGCAGACTCTGTAACGTCGCCCAACGGCTCAGTACATTGAAAGCAGCCTTGAAGTCGGCCATTATGGGCCTTTAAGTCGGTAGAGGAGGAGCCACTATAAAAGGGCTCCTCCACCCTTGTAAGAGAGACTCGTCGAGAACCCAGAGGGGGAATACAAAGAATTAGCATCTCATTTCACTGAATCTTATATTTTTGTGAAAGGTGTATCCTCCAGCTGAAAGGTTGTGTTGGACCTCCTTGGGCCCGAAAACCCAAAAACCATCACTGGCGCCGTCCGTGGGGATCGAAACAAAGAGTCGCGTGCCTTCTGAGCAAAGCGAGTCCAAGAGAACATCGAGAAGAGTCCTAGTTGCGAGAAATCGAAAGGTTTTACCATGACAGGGAGCCAAGAACAATTGAGTCAACGCGATAATGGGCTAGGAGCCGACCTAAGAGATCAATTGAATCGAAGAAACACCCGAAGCCAGGAAGACGACGCGACACCGCCGCCAACACCACAGATAAATCCGCAACCGGTCGCGGTGCAGTTCACCCCGGACCAGTTACAAGCGATTGGACGCGCTTTCGCCGAGGCAAGTCGGGGAATACGGGAGCAATTTGCTACTCGAATACCGCAGCGAGACCCCCAACCGTCGCGAAGGCCAGACAATCGACAATCCACCCGCCGGGCCGAGAGTCAACCGGTCCAGTCTGTTCATTCTCGGTTGGGTCCAGGTGTTGAACGACGGTCGGCGAGAGAACGGCTGGGACGAAGAGAACCCCTTCGTGTCCCGATGGAAACTCACGGTCGACAGAGCGCGCGTGAACGTAATCGTGCGAGGAAGGCCCGGACGGTGGCTCGCCGCTTAGAGCAGCCCGCCCACGACCATGATCAACCTGCCGAGTCGGAGGTCGGTGAGAGCACGGAATCGACAGGAAACCGCACCCAAGAGAGGGTGGAGGTGGCAAATTTAGCCCAGGAAGTACGAAATCTGAAAGAACAGGTGGAAGGAAAAGCCAAGGCCCCTGGCCGATCGCTGCTGACTGCGTTGCCATTCTCGGCCGAGATCATGGCCTTCAAGATACCTGGCGACTTCAAGTTCCCGGAGCAAGCCACGTTCGATGGGTCGGGCGACCCGCGAGAACATCTACTGAGCTATCAAGCCAAGATGCAAGTTTTAGGGGTACGGGACCCGGTCATGTGCCGTGCCTTCCTACCCACACTCAAGGGGTCCGCGCAGAGATGGCTTGTGGCGCAACCCCCAGGGTCGATTCACAGTTTCGAGGAGCTGGCAGATCGTTTCATGAGCCACTACGCCGCCAACATCAAGCCACAAAAGGACTTGACTCACTTAGGCGACATCCACCAGGACGAGGGCGAGTCCTTAAAAACCTATCTAGCCCGCTGGCAAAAGGAGATCCAGTCCATAGAGGAAGTGGAGGACCAAACGGCACTCACTTTCTTCATTGAATCCTTGCGGTCCGGCCAGCTATACCGAGACCTAAGGGACAATCGCCCGACGATATACGCGGAGGCTATCCAGATGGCCAACAAGAGAGCCAACACTGAACAGGCCATGAAGCATAAACGACAGCGCGAGGTCGGCGGCTCCGCCAGCGGGAAAAGGACGCGAGCCGAGATGAGGGAAAGGCGTTCGGATGTGGTCCGGCGACCCGAGGTTAGGCGACCGTACGACCGTCCCGTCTTCCACGCCTATCGACCGGTTTCGGAGCGGCCGGTCCATGAAATACAAGCCGTCGCCCCAGCTCCGCCTCCACCGATCGACGACCGCGTAACAAGTGAGGAGACTGGTAAGACTTCTAAATACTGTCGTTATCATAAATCTTACACTCACAGCACAGAAGAATGCTTCTATCTAAAGAAGATCATGGAGGGGATCATCCAGCAAGGGACCCCGCCCCCTAACCAGTGGAGGCGAAGGTCGGCCAGTCGAGGAGAGGAGGGACTTGCCGCCGACGCAGAGAACAGCCGAGGTAAGCAGCCGGCTCCTGAAGAGGACGAAGCCCAATGGCGCCAGAAGCCAGTTATCAACATGATAGTCGGCGGGCCAGAGGGCGGCGACTCGGCAAACACTCGAAAAGCCTGGGCTCGGCAATTGTATGTCGGGACGGTTTATGGTCGCGAAGAGAGCTCCAAAAAGGTATGCCGAGAACCCATCGTGTTCACCGACAAGGACCTGCCAGCCGGAGAAATCCCGCATCGAGATGCGTTGGTCATCACTATGGACATCAATGGTTTAGTCGTTCGCCGAATCCTGGTTGACACCGGGAGTAGTGTCAACGTGCTATACCTGGAAACCTTCACCAAGATGGGGCTCACTCGAGAGCAGCTGAGACCAGTACAAACCCCTCTCGCCGGCTTCACCGGGGACTCGGTGGAGGCGGAAGGGTCGATCACCCTTCCCGTGGAGATTGGCAGTTACCCGGATGTGCAAAAATTAAGCATGAAGTTTATCGTGGTTAATCTGGCCTGCTTGCATAACGCCATACTCGGCCGCCCGGGTTTGGAAGACCTCGGAGCCTTGATCTCGATCGAACACCTGTGCTTGAAGTTTCGCACGCCGAATGGGATAGGAACAGTACGTTGTGACCGCAAGGTCGCCCGCGACTGCTATTTACAAGCATGTAGAGGAATGGGCAAGCGTGAGATGCAGGTCCACGAGGTTACCGAGAGGCCCCCCAAGAAAACAGTGATACCTCGCCCCGAGCCGGCCGTCGAGCTAGAGGAAATCGAGATTGACCCAGCACAGCCTAGTAGGCGAGTGAGAATTGGGGTCGGCCTTCCTGAGAAATTAAGGGGGGAAATCGTGAAAGTGCTCCAGGAGCACTGATTGGTTTTCGCCTGGGGCCCGGAAGATATGCCCGGCGTGGATCGATCGATCATATCACACCGACTCGCCGTGGATCCAGAGCACCGACCGGTCGTGCAGAAGAAACGGTACCTGGCCAACGACCGGAGGGAGTTCGTAAAAAAGGAAGTTAGCACGCTACTGGCGGCTGGGCACGTCCGGAGGTTAAGTACCCGGAATGGTTGGCAAACGTGGTCCTCGTACCCAAGCCCCCGGCGTGGCAAATGTGCGTAGATTACACCGATCTTAACAAGGCCTGCCCAAAAGACCCGTTTCCTCTGCCCCGAATCGACCAGTTAGTCGACGAAACGGCCGGGTCGGCGCTGCTCAGTTTTATGGACGCCTTCAGAGGGTACCACCAAATATTTATGCACCCGGCGGATGAGGAGAAGACCGCCTTCCTAACGCCGGACGGAGTTTACTGTTATCGAGTCATGCCCTTCGGACTCAAAAATGCCAGGGCTACGTACACCCGAATGGTCGCCCGGCTGTTCCACCACCTGCTAGGGAAATCAATGGCCGCGTACGTCGACGACATGCTCGTCAAGAGCCGGGAGGAGGACAAGCACGCGGAGGACTTCGCCGACTGCTTCAAGGTAATGATAAAGTACAACCTTCGACTGAACCCCAAGAAGTGCGCGTTCGCCGTCCAAGGTGGCAAGTTCTTGGGCTACATGGTCACCAAGCGAGGCATTGAGCCTAATCCGGAGAAAGTACAGGCCATCCTTGTAACACCCCGTGTTACGGCCCCTGAGACCAATTAATTAATTAATCTATAACCCATGAGAAAGAATAATTTACAATGATTAAATTGGGAAAAAGGCCCACCATAGTCCGTGGACCCTCATCTCTAAACCCAACCCCTAATCCCAATAGGATTAGACCCTTAATAAGACCCTAGATCTATAAATAGGGAACTTAGGAGGCACCCAGAATCCCCACCACAATAATCTCTCACCACCCAAAGAGCTCCAAGAATTCCCCTAGGAGAAATCAAGAAATCAAGAAAGCTTAAAGAAAGATCCTTCATAGCCAAGGAATTAATTAAGGCTAAGAGGTAACCCATGTCTCAACAAAACCTATTTTCATAGCTATGGTTTCCCCTTAGGGTTTCCCCCATATTGTTGTAAATGGCGATTTATGATGATTATTATTGATGTTGATATAATGATTCCATGAGGAATCTTGATAATCTTGATATTGGGAGTTTCTTGATAATTATGATGTTCTTGATAATTAATTGGGATTCTTGATGATTATGTATTGTTCTTGGCAATTATGGTGTTCTTGATGATTGATTGGTATCCTTGGTGATTATGTGTTGTTCTTACCGAATCTTGCAATTAGAAGACGAATCGTATTCTTGTTGATATAAAAGTGATTAGAACCCTAGGTTGTATCGTGTGATATTACTCTTGGATTATCGGGTGGGAAATCGCATGTTTGGGAGTTGATTATGTTTAGAAAAGCATGATAGGATATGTGCCGTTCGTTTCTCATATTTGATCCGTTAATTGTCTACGTGTTGCCGTTAATTACGTTGTAAAGTGAATAAGCTTGGTTTTGGGTTCCACAACGGTTCCCGGGGCGAAAAGTGATTAAAAGAGTCAGTGGGGGGTAGGGGACCCGCCACCTACCCGCGGCTTCTCGGGCAGCTCCAGCAGCGGGCAGCCGGCGGGCGGGCAGCTGCCCGCCGGGCACCCGCTGCCCGGAACAGTGACAGCCGGCGGGTGGACCCCCACCCACCGGCTACCCGCTGGAAATTACCCCACTTCGGGATCCCGGCTTCCCCGTTTGATGTTTCCCCAATCCCCGTAGTGTCCCAACGGACCCCGTTTGTCGTGCCTATGTCTAGTTTGATGTTTCGGGTACCGTTCGTAGGATTATGAGTCCGTTATATTGCATGCTAGTTGAATTGGTATCCCGTTGACCTAGGTGAAAGAAGTATGAACCCCTTAGGACTATTCTTAGTATGTGATGGATCACGCATAGGTTTGTTATACGCTTTATCCCCCTTCCCAATGTGTAATGTGTGTTGCATGTGCTTGCTATGTGTTATGTGTGTGTGTTACCCCAATTCGGTTGCGATCGGATTGGTTATCCTGAGCTGCGGTTCAGAAGCTGGCTGCGGTCAGATTGGTATTCCTGGCTGCGGTCAGATGACATTCTCTTGGGCTGCGGTCCACCGTTTGGTTGCGATCAAACGTTTCTATATGAGCTGTGGTTCGTCCTTTTTCCTGGCTGCGGTCAGATGACACTCTCTTGGGCTGCGGTCCACTGTTTGGTTGCGATCAAACATTATGATGAGCTGCGGTTCATCGGTCGGTTGCGATCGACCTCCCCGTGTTGCGATACGGGGCATGGTGCTGCGGGGCTGTGTCAGAGCTATATGCGCTGACCCTCATGTATGGGTATGCGATCGGTCCCGTGGCGCCAACAATGTGCGTTATGTGTTGTGATATGGACGAGTTGTGACTATGAGTGCCTTGGGATGTGACTATGGGTTTCATTTTGGGGATTGTCTATGCTGGGTTACGATTACTGTTTATGCTCTGCCTTATTTGCCATATCTATTATGAGCTGCTCATGACTGTTATAACTGTTGCTTGTGTCTGGCCTTATCTGCCGAGTCATTCCCGGTTTTGAAGCTAGAGTTCGTAGGATATATCTTCATGTTCAAAATGGTTTTCGTATATCTATATATATTACTATATGTATTGTATTTCAACGCGTTGGAGTGGGTTACCAGCATCTCTCGCTGAACAGATATATTTGGCTTTCAGGCACAGAGGATTAGAGCACTGGAGCGCGCTAGAACTGAAGCGTAGAAGTAGTGTAGTTTCCCTTTCGGCCTGCGTGCCATGTTATGCATTTACCTTTATTATATAAGTTTTAAATGTCTTGAAAATCTGGGTTGTTACAATCCTCGACATGCAGCCCCCTACCACTGTCAAGGATTTACAACGCTTGACTGGACGCCTGGCTGCTCTTAGCCGCTTCCTGAGCAAATCGGCGGATAAGACTGTGCCTTTCTTCGAAGCCATGAAGAAGAAAGAGGGATTTTCTTGGACCGCCGAATGACAGTAGTCGTTCAAGGAGTTGAAACAATATCTTTCGACTCCCCCAGTACTGTCTACCCCCCAGGTGGGCGAGCCCTTGTTCTTGTACCTCGCCGCCTCGGCCAAAGCGGTGAGTTCGGTATTGGTTCGAGAAGAAGACCGAGTCCAGCACCCGGTTTATTATGTAAGTCGCTCGCTGAAGGCCGCTGAGACATGGTACACCGCCCTGGAAAAGATCGTGTATGCATTGGTAGTCACCGTGCGCAAGCTGGCACCTTACTTCCAAGCCCATACCGTCCGGGTCCTGACTGATCAGCCACTCGGGAGCGTGCTACGAAATCCCTTGTCCTCCGGCCGACTGGTAAAGTGGGCTGTCGAGTTGATTCAGTATGGGATTGAGTACCAGCCCCGGCCTTCCATTAAAGGTCAAGCCTTGGCCGATTTCCTGGTCGAATGTACAGCAGGCGAGGAAGAGAAGGAGCACGCCTCGGAGAGCTGCCCGGGCGAATGGTGGGAAATGCATGCGGATGGAGCATCGAGTCGACAGCACTGCGGAGGCGGTGTCATGCTCGTCACCCCGGAAGGATTCCGACTATATTACGCTCTAAGATACATGTTCTCTACATCAAATAACGAGGCCGAGTATGAAACGGTGTTGAACGGCCTCCGACTCGCCAAGGCCCTGGGAGTCGAACGGCTACGAATAAAAAATGACTCCAGACTGGTAGTCGGACAGATCTCGGGTACGTGTGAAGCTAAGAACGCAAGGATGGTATTATACAAAGAGTGTGCAGTCGAGATGTTGAAGGAGTTTGAGGCCTACGAAATAGAGTACATATCCCGAGCGGACAACGTGGAAGCCGACACATACTATCCAAAATTGCCCTGGAAGGGGTACCGGACCACCTGATAAAAATTTGCCAAAAGGAGGAGCTAAGTCAGCCAAGTATTGAAAAGGCGCCGCTGGAGGTCCAGCAAGTAAACATCGAAGAGTGGAATCGGGAGAAAAACCCTGAGATGTTTTGGATAGACGACATCCGGCGATTCAAGGAGACGGGCGAGTTACCAGGAGACCCAGGAGTCGCCGCTAGGGTTCGGCGAAAAGCCCCTTCCTTCCAGATCATCGACGGGCAGCTATATAAACAGTCGTTCGGAGGACCCTTACTAAAGTGCCTACTTAGGCCTGAGGCCGAGAAGATAATGGACGAAGCTCATAGAGGCATCTGTGCCGCGCACCAGGGTGCTCACACGCTCGCCCGGAAATTGGTCGTCCAAGGGTATTACTGGCCCACCATGATGCGAGACTGTATCGAATGGATGTCCAAGTGCGGCGTTTGCCAAGCATTCGCCAGGAAAGACAACCGGTCGGCCACCTTCTACACCCCGGTCACCACTGCCATTCCTTTCGCCAAGTGGGGGATAGACTTATTGGGACCATTGCCCGTCGCCCCGGGAGGTTTGAAGTTTTGCGTCGTGGCCATCGATTACTTCACCAAATGGGTCGAGGCGGAACCCTTGGCTACCATCACCGAGTATCAATGTCGACGTTTTCTGTGGAAAAAGGTGATCTGTCGCTTCGGTTTGCCTGAGCATATCGTCAGCGACAACGGGCGACAGTTTGATTGCCAGGCTTTCGCCGACTTCTGCCGCCGACATGATATCAAGCATACCAAGGTGTCGGTGGCGTACCCGCAAGCAAATGGGCAGGTCGAGAATGTGAATCGAACGTTGGTCGATGGGATCCGAAAGAAACTCGAAGACATCCGAGGAAATTGGGCGGACGAGCTTGACCGAGTCCTATGGGCTTATCGCACTACTCAGCGGCGAGCGACTGGAGAGAGCCCGTTCTCGCTCGCATACGGCTTCGAGGCCAAGGTTCCAGTCGAAGTGGTCGAGCCCACCCACCGGGTTCGCACCTACTCGGATGCAGCGAATGAGGAGAATCTGCGGATCGAGAAAAATTTCCTAGAGGAAAGGAGGGAAGCCGCGAGTGCACGGATGGTCGAGTACCAGCAGGCGGTGAAAAGATATCGCGACCGCAGGACTCGCCCGCGAACCTTCCAGGTTGGCGACCTCATGTTACGAGATCGACAAGCCAGTCAGCCCACCGAAGGGGGCAAGTTTGCGGTTAAGTGGGAGGGGCCATACCGTATCGCAGCGGTGGTCCAAGCCGGAACCTACAAGTTAGAGACTATGGAGGGCAAGCCCATAGATCGCATATGGAACATCACCCATTTGAAAAGGTTCTATCAGTAGAAAAGGGTAGGCCGTGTACAGGCTCAAGGATTCCAAAAATCTAAATAAAGCACATGGGTTACAACTAACCGTCCCAGGGACTCGGCAAGTATATATAGAAACGACGGGGCACTGACCCTAAACCGTTTCTGAGAAAGTAAAAGCCTAAAGAGTCGCCTCGACTGAGGGACTCGGCGAGAAAGAGTTAGGAAACAAGGGCCCAGACCCTTAGTCGTTTCCGAGAAAAAGCCAAAAGGAGTCGCCTCGACTGAGGGACTCGGCGAGTATATATAGAAACAACGGGGCACTGACCCTAAACCGTTTCTGAGAAAGTAAAAGCCTAAAGAGTCGCCTCGACTGAGGAACTCGGCGAGAAAGAGTCAGGAAACAAGGGCCCAGATCCTTAGTCGTTGATGGACAATTTTTATGTCCTCGCAAGTGCACGAGTCGGTTATAGTGATAGCGTGCAAAGGCAAGGGTCGATCCGACGAGGAATTGTACGATGCAATTTAATTCTAATTACTTAAATTTAAGAAACAATTGACTTGATAATGTAAGGTACTAGAATCAAAAGCCAAAGATACCGATCAATTAAACTCAGGAAGTTAAATAATAAAATTAAACCAGAAAACAGAATAACAAACAATCAATATGGACTAAACTAAATGGAAATGCAGGCAAAAATAGTGACACGGCAAAATGATAAATTAACCACAAAACAAATCAACTAGGGAATAAAAACTAGATTAACTCTAACTAAATTGATCAAATTCAACTAAAGTCATCTCAATAAAAGTATCATTTGATAAAACATAATTAATGGGCAATATTAAAACTTAAGTTAATAATGCAAGAAATTCATGGTTACTAGTTCATGTTCCAGAGAAATAAACTAGCAAAACATAATTATGGAATGAAATTGAATTTAACCAATTATTAGAAATAGCAATTACAAAGCTTAGTTTTTCTTTGGGATTTGAAGAAGTGAAACACTGTAACCACAATTTGGGAATTTAAACAATTGAAACAGAGAACATTACGAAATACGAATCGAAGAAAAGGAAGACAAAATAGGAAAAGTAATTTAAGCTTGCCAAATTTCGTTGTTGCCACCGTCAAAGCTAGGCTGCTTGCGTCCGGAATAAGAAGTTGTCGCCGGAGTTCTCCAACGCTGCCACCGGAATTGGTCCGGGGCAAAATTGATCCTTCTTCCTCTGCACATTGCCCTCTTTTATACTGCTCCTCCCCGCTACTCGCTCAAATTGTTGAAGACTGGTTCGCTCGTCAATGGCCGAAGAAGTTGCGATCTCCTTTTCCGTTCCTAGTGATTGTTGACTGGTTCGGAGCTTAAGTTTACCGCACAAAAGCTTTAACCGCGGAATTATCAGAATAATTTTTACTTTAATAATATAAAGTAGAACCCAATAAAATTCTACAATTATTAAAACTCCATACTGACCAAGTATAACTAAAATACTACTACTACTATTATTATTATTATTAAATTAAGATCAAATAATTATTAGACTGACAGAATTCAATTACTAAACAAATTTAATAATAACTATTCTAAAATTGAACAAAATTAATAAAGCTATTAAAAATAATAATAAATAAAAATATATATATATTAATTAATTAATTATTAATTATTACAAATAAATTATAAAAAGATTATATAAAATAACACTAAAAATAATGTTTATCAGTCGTTTCCGAGAAAAAGCCAAAAGGAGTCGCCTCGACTGAGGGACTCGGCGAGTATATATAGAAACAACGGGGCACTGCCCCTAAACCGTTTCTGAGAAAGTAAAAGCCTAAAGAGTCGCCTCGACTGAGGGACTCGGCGAGAAAGAGTTAGGAAACAAGGGCCCAGACCCTTAGTCGTTTCCGAGAAAAAGCCAAAAGGAGTCGCCCCGACTGAGGGACTCGGCGAGTATATATAGAAACAACGGGGCACTGACCCTAAACCGTTTCTGAGAAAGTAAAAGCCTAAAGAGTCGCCTCGACTGAGGGACTCGGCGAGAAAGAGTTAGGAAACAAGGGCCCAGACCCTTAGTCGTTTCCGAGAAAAAGCCAAAAGGAGTCGCCTCGACTGGGGGACTCGGCGAGTATATATAGAAACAACGGGGCACTGACCCTAAACCGTTTCTGAGAAATTAAAAGCCTAAAGAGTCGCCTCGACAGAGGGACTCGGCGAGAAAGAGTTAGCAAACAAGGGCCCAGACCCTTAGTCGTTTCCGAGAAAAAGCCAAAAGGAGTCGCCTCGACTGGGGGACTCGGCGAGTATATATAGAAACAACGGGGCACTGACCCTAAACCGTTTCTGAGAAAGTAAAAGCCTAAAGGGTCGCCTCGACTGAGGGACTCGGCGAGAAGGAGTTAGGAAACAAGGGCCCAGAGCCTTAGTCGTTTCCGAGAAAAAGCCAAAAGGAGTCGCCTCGACTGAGGGACTCGGCGAGTATATATAGAAACAACGGGGCACTGACCCTAAACCGTTTCTAAGAAAGAAAAAGCCTAAAGAGTCGCCTCCACTGAGGGACTCGGCGAGAAAAAATGAGGAAACAAGGGCCCAGACCCTTAGTCGTTTCCAAGGGATGGCCCAGGAGTCGCCTCGATTGAGGGGCTCGACAAGGGAGAAGGGCTCGGAGCCTTAGAAACTCGGCAGTATTAAGAAAGATTCGAAGATAGAGCACAAGAGAAAAAGAAGAAAGAGCTTTTTCATTAACATAAGGCCGAAAATGAGGCCAGCCTTTTACAAAAAAAGGGCTATCCTAAAAAGCCCTAAGCTACTGGGGAAGGGGTGTCGACGTCGACCCCTTCAACTTGCGCCCCTGCCGTTGGTCCAGCTAGGGGAACAGAAGAAGGGTCCTCCGCCTGAGGAGAGGACTCGGTAAGCTCTGGAGGCGTCGCTGTAGGAAGAGTCGCCGAATTAGCAGGCGCTGCTGGCCCTTCAGCATCCAACACCAGTTTGAGGCCCCAGCCCTCGGGAGTGAACGAGGAGTCGCGGGCCAGCAACGTGGCGTGAATCTCTGTCTGCGCCTCGCGGAAACCGAGGCGGTAATCACGGTCGCCCAGATCCAAAAGGAACTCGTCGCCTTCTGGGGTCGCCAGCCACTCCTTGGCCACCTCTTTCTTCCGAGCCTCCACCACCGCTCTCACATCCGCCTCGAACGCCGCCGACTTCTTGTAATCTTCGACGGAGGTCGCGGCGATCGTTTCCACCTTATCCCTCTCCTCCTCCCATTGACGGGTAACCCTCAGCAGCTCGG
This sequence comes from Ipomoea nil, assembly GCF_001879475.1. Lineage (NCBI taxonomy): Eukaryota > Viridiplantae > Streptophyta > Magnoliopsida > Solanales > Convolvulaceae > Ipomoea > Ipomoea nil. The sequence goes on along the minus strand of NW_017619273.1, from coordinate 9,308,262 downwards.
AGTTGTGCACCTCCACCGTCTTGAGGTGCTTCGCCTGCTCTTCCAGGAGAGCCTCCTCTGTTTGGCGCAGCTTGAGAACCATGGACCGCATATCGTTCCTAAAGTTCTGGAGCCGCTTGCCCATCTCCATCTGGAAGGTGACGTTATGCGCGGTTGTCGCGAGTCAGATAAAGAAAAGAAAGAGCGGGGAATAGGGACCGAGTCAGTGACACTTACGCGGTAAGACTGGCGAAGCGAGGCCTCGATGATATACCCATCCCCCAAGGCTTGAGTCGCCGCCACGTCATTGGGCAGGAGGACGTCGGCACACCACTTGCGGACCGAGGTGGCGCCCATCCAGATCTGAGCATCCGCGTCCACCTCGTGGCACAACTTGAGCTTCTTGGGGGTCGGCTCCTCAGTGTGTTCGGCTGGGCGCTTGGAGCTTGGGCTCTCAGTCGAAGGAGGAGGAGGCTGCCGAGTGGGCGACACCACTGGCGAGGGCGTGAGATCGACCACGTTGTGGGAAGGAGGAGGAGTCGGCCGAATCACCGGCGACGGTTGAGAGGAAGAAGCGGCGGCGGCACTGGTGGAGCGCTGCGTCAAGCGACGCCTCATCTTTTCAGCCCTGTCTGCCATCTCAGGAGTCGGTGCGACGGCCTCGTCGGAGCTGGAGGAGTCGGAATCGTACGGACCTGTAGAAGAAACCCGCACAGTTATGAGTGTTTCAGGATGAAATAAAAAAAAAAAAAAAAAAAGAAGCACAGGAAAGTTGAGAACGGGGTAAAGAGACGCTACCTATGATGGCCGCACCCTCCGGCAGTAGGCCATGCTTGGCCATGGCCCGGACCCGGGACCAATACTTGACCGAGTATGGCCCCAGGCTCTTCAAGAACTTGCCGCCCTGGACAGCATCTTCTGTAAAGACAGCCCGCCGAGAGCAAGGCTTGAAGAGAGTCGCCGGCCACAGGGTCGGGAAAGAGAAGGAAGAAGAGCGGGGTCGGACGAAAACGTAAAGGGGCTTCCACTCTTTGATCGAGTCGGACAGCCCCAGTGGCAGAGGTTGATGAAGCTGGTAAGGAGGCGGTGAGAATTGGGCACCAGCTGGCCCGGAACCAGGTTGTAATGCCGGAAAAGAAGTGAAAGAAATGGGTGAGGAGGCACTCGGAAGCCGAACGCAACCGAGTGCAGGTGAATGCCTACGAAACCCTCCGGCGGGTCATGGATAGGCCGGCCCTCCGCCGCGATAACCATGGCCGAAAGGCCAAGCAAAAAACGGGCCATGTCAAGGTCCGCTGCTGTAGCACTCGATGAGAGAACGGACGGCCTAACTATCGAGTCGAACTTGCCTCGCGGCCGTTCGACGCCGTCCGGCAGAGCCGCCACCGTGGTTAGCGGGGCTGGGCTCATCAGAGTGGCCGCCCCAGAAGAAGACGGGGTTAGAAAAGAAGAAGAAGACACCGCCTGGAAGCCCGCCGGCATTTCCAGACGGCGGACAATAGAGGAAGAAGAAGAGGACGACGGCGAGGTCCCCGCCGGATTGTCAAAGGACTGACGACGGGTGGAAGAAGAATGAGAGGAGGAAGACATTACTTACAGATCTGAGTTGAGGCTGGAAACACGATGAAGGAGCAAAGAAGCTTGGGTGGAAACTTGAAGAGGGAAAGTAGGAAGAAGAAGAGCTATTTAAAGAGAGAAGGAAGTCCAAGAGGCTGCCACGCGGCGCCTTCTCAGTGGAGGAATCGGAGGCGACAAGACGTCGAAGGGACGCCGCGTTTAATGCCTCGAAGGGCGGGGCGACGGTTCAGGCCTAGGGCTAGCCTGTAGACGGCGCGTCTACCCTAGGCCGAGGCTGGATAGCTGTGACCCGGCCTGCTAGGCCGAAGGCCCATCAAGGCCGAAGCCATGGGGGCCCACCAAGATCATGCTGGAAGTTTCTAGAAAAGACCCGGCTGGGTCCGGCCAACTGAAGGGCCCGGACAAGTTTCTGGTTGCGAGGTCGGCCGGTGGATTCGGCGAGTCCCTCACCTAAGAGGATCAGCCGGACAAAACCCTAGGAGTCGGTCATGATAACCGGGAGTCGGCCAAGAGACAGGCAAAACCAAGAGTCGAATATAAAGACACGATTTTTTATTCCATAAAACAGGGGAGTACAAGACCGAGGACTCGGCCACACATGTTACAAGGAAAAGACGGGCCTAGGGCTTAGCTTCTTTCTCCTCCGCATGACGCACCGGCTGCGGACCCTCCAGGAAGTAGTGGGGACGGAAAGGCAAAGGACTCGGCTCAGGCTCAGGCTCGGGCAGTTCATCCAGATACACTGCGGGCTTCCCATCATCAATCATCTGCAGGGGCCTCTCCAGAGCACTCGGCGACATGGCAATGCCAAAAAGCGGGGGAGCCACCCATTCTTCGTCCACCTCAGGGTCCGGGTCCTCTACCACAGTCTCCATCTCGGCGTCATCCGGCTCTACGATCATCAGGTCAAGCATGTCGAGAGGCACCACGATAGGGTTAGAGGTGGAGTCGCCCACCAGGTGCCCTCCGTTAGCCGCCCTTTACTGCCGGAGCTCCTCCAGCCGGGCGTGCTCCTTGTTGCGAATAGACCAGCGGCAATCACCGTCTCTGAAGCTCATGACTTGAAGTTTCAGAATGAGGAATAACGAGAAGTGTAAAGCCACCAAGAGCCCTTATATAGAGACTCGAAGGGGCGATAAACCAGGCGCAAATCACGGAGGGAATCATAACTGACATGACTGAGCCGGATTGGATGGGTGGCGCGAATCTCTGTCAAAGATTAATCCCATCAAATTAGCTCGGGAAGGGCGAGATTCGCACGCTAAACTGAAAAAGCCTGGCTCGCCCTGGGAAACGAAAAATTTTACAGGTGTCAAACGAAGGGAGGACTCGACATTGTGGCCGACTCCTCAACCATTCAGGCGGACGAGTGCACTAACAATACGAGAGCGGAAGCAGAATGCAGAGAGTGTTTTATTATAATATAAGAGGGTGTAGGTTATATGGAGCTTATTACAGCAAGAGTAAAGCAAATGCTCCTAAAAGACTACCCCCCTAGAACATAAGGCCAGCCCCGGCCTACGTAATTACTCGCCCGGCGAAGAGGAGTCGCTCCCAAAAAACCCTCCCGATGGTCCAGGAGGGGATGGGCAAAGCGAATCCCAGAAGGCTGGCATGAGTGGTGGCACGACCAGCTCTTCATCGTCCGGATACATTTCCTGGTAGCGGGCGAAATCTTCCTCGTTCATTAGCCCAGTAATCGGACCATCCAAGTCATCCAGAGGGATGGAAAAGGTCATGCGGAAGGTCAGTTGCTCCGGGACGGGCACGTCAACGACGGTTCCGCCCGGGGAAGTCACTCGAGCGGTCGCCGGAGTGGGAGAATGGCGAAAAGACGGAACAGCTTCACGGCGAGCAGGATTCGGCGGACGAAGAGCTGGAGAAGCAGCGCCGACAGGAGATCTTTGGGGGGCTGGACGAGGAGCCTTCTTCTTGGGCTCCCTTTCGGGCCGAGTCCGCTTGGAGGGTAACGGGCGCCAAGGCGACCCAAAGTCAATTCGTTTCCCTTTCAATGGTGAGCGACCCATGAAGAGTTAGTGAGTAATGAGAAGAGCGGCTGAGGTCATTTATAGGTGCCCAGACAAGTCGAGCAGATTCGAACGGTCCCGCGAGATCTGGGAGATAGCGGATAATCTGGGCTATTCATGAGTCATTCAAGGCGCGGATCCGGTGAGCTGAAGGAGGAGACGGTTACTACTTTTCCAAACCCAGGTTGGTGGACCGGGTACGGAAAAGTGAGGGACTAGTTGATGGGGTGAGAACCCCGGCCCAAGAAAAGTGGGCCCAAAGAGGAAGGACCAGAGAGGGAAGAATGGGCTGACACAAGACAGGCTCGAGGAATGCGTGGGCCGAGTCCAGGACTCGGCCCAGGCCCAAAGAGAAGGCCCAGTCCAGGGCTACGAAGGGTGGCCCGGCCTGAGTATAAGCCAGAGATGAGGAGTCGGTCTGGGCCCAGCCCAGGGGAAGACTCGGTTAGAAGAACCGTTGAGGATGCCTTCAGAGAAGTCGAGACAGAGAGCCGTTGAGGCATTAATGGTCGGACTAGGTCCGCCGGTTACGAGCTAGAGAGAGCCGTTGGCAGACTCTGTAACGTCGCCCAACGGCTCAATACATTGAAAGCAGCCTTGAAGTCGGCCATTATGGGCCTTTAAGTCGGTAGAGGAGGAACCACTATAAAAGGGCTCCTCCACCCTTGTAAGAGAGACTCGTCGAGAACCCAGAGGGGGAATACAAAGAATTAGCATCTCATTTCACTGAATCTTATATTTTTGTGAAAGGTGTATCCTCCAGCTGAAAGGTTGTGTTGGACCTCCTTGGGCCCGAAAACCCAAAAACCATCAGTCACATTTGTTAGTTGTATTCTTGTTCCCACAGTAACTTTTAAGTGTATAATAAAAAACATGCACACCATCATTAATTTTTTGGGTGTATCCAAAATTTTCATCGTCGGATACAGTGACTAATCCTCTTGTTGAATTGTAGGTACTTCTTTTAGGTAATTTATTTTGAAGTATTTTTCTTTCCCTTCTATTTATAATGGAATTATCCATTGTTGAGAGAAAGCCTATAAGACCAAGCTCAAAATCTTATCATCAAAATTGAATATGAGGTTGACTACTATGTATATAGTGACTTGCAAGTATATAGTGGTGCGGCTCTAATAGTCTGACCAACTTGGTAGGAGTTATCTATTCTGACCAACTTGGTAGGAGTTGTCTATTTAAATAACTGTTGATTCTAAAAGTGTCTTGGATATTATTTTTCTATTTTTAGTTTATATATTTTTTTTTGTTCTAATTAATCAAGTGACGATAGCAATTTTGATAAATTATGCTTAGGGTGTGTTTGGAAAGTATGAAAATGACTTCTGGAAAATATTTTCTAGAAAATGAGTCATTTTTCATAAAACATTTCATTTCTCGTGTTTGGTTGCATTCCAGAAAACTGTATTGACGTGTTTGGTTCATTTCTGAAAAATGCACATAATTATTTTTAATTTTAGATATTTAAAATATACAATGATAGTGGTGGTGGTGGCGGCGGCGGTGGCAGCAACGGGTGATTGGATGCTCCACTGCAAATAGAAAATGACTTCCTAAAAAACAGGGGAAGTCATTTTCCAGAAAATCCCCTCTATTTTACATTGACCATACCCATATTTTTCATTGACTTCCATTTTTCCCTTCTAGCCAAACACTAGAAACCCGAAAAATAATTTCCAGAAATTATTTTTCAGGTTTCCAAACGCACCCTTAGTGTCAATTCACAAGACATTTATTATTATTTAAAAAAAAAAAAAAAAAAAAAGAATACCCAAAATTGGTCCTCCGCTTTCGTCTCAACCATAGAAATTTATAGTGGTTTTCTTCATTACATTTGTTGGTCCCGGTAGCGTTAAAGCGAGAGTCTAGAGGGGGAGGGATGAATAGACTCTTTTCGTATTTTGCTAAATAGCAACCTTTCGGAGTTATAGTGCAGCGGAGATGTTGAATTCGTTTTACTTGCTTTGCACGGTTTGTCGTTATAATGGAAACTTTCGGTATTGGCGCGAAAGATGATATGATGCAAAAAGTAAATAGAGTAAGTAAAGAGAATGGGAGACGAGAGTTTTTATAGTGGTTCGGCCAACTTTGCCTACTCCACTCTTCTTCCACAACTTATGGAAGGTTTGCACTATCACTCGTTAGTACAAATGCACGAAAGCTTCCTTGATCACTAAGCCGGACAGCTTTCGTAGGTTTTTCAACTCCACGAGTTTACTCCGCCTCTATCAACGTCTTCTTCAGAGTTGAGGTTGGTAGAAAATGATTTCTGATTTCTCCAACGTGGTGAAGTCTTGACTGATGAGAGATGGTTGCTTCGTACAAGTTGCAAGACTTCTTCAAGGTGTAAGATGAGGATCAATGAACTTCTTCAAGTATCTTCACACCTTAACACTGGTTCGCAAAAGCTTGCTGAGGACTGAGAATGTTTAAGAGCTTTTGCTTGAAAGTTAGATCGAGTGAAAAGAACCAGCACCTTCTTAGTTGATGAAGGTGGGTTTATATAGGTGAGGAAAATTTCATCCGTTGGAGGGAGATGAATTTTCAAACCTATTGTCTAGTGGGTAAGGACCGGGGAGCTTCCCGCATTAAATGCTTCATTAATGAGGTTTGTACCTTGTAGTCGTTGATGGCATGGATAGCCCTAGGGTTTTGTCTTTTAGCTTCAGGAAATAATACATCTTCATTTAATGCTCCTTGGTATGTGTGTCCCACAAGTTGATGTCCTTTTGTTCCTAGGATGTTGTCAAGTCAGACAGTGGAGACATTCTTCTTGCTATTGAAGAGGAAGAATGTCTTGAAGGATTGTCATAAATAAGACTGTTCTTTCGAGTTAACTCTCGTTGTAGATGCTTCATGCTTCGTGTCTTCTTTCGTCTTGATAACCCTAACATCTAAGCACAACTCGCCTTCGTGTGTTTGACTAGCTTAACACGAATTACATGTGAGTTATGGCAACTCTCGTCTAGGACGAAAGCAGCGATTAAAAATAATAAAGGTTAGGGGTCTACATTCTAGGTTACATTGGTATCATCAAAATCCTAATACAAGTGTTCCTAACAACATTTCTTCAAATCCTTCTTCAATTTTTCCGCTCTTTCTTCAATTTCAATCTCCAAGCTATGTTAATCAATGACTAGAAGCTTGAAAGTGTGAGACGTGAAGGTAATGAGATGTTCACTTGGTCCATGTCTTTCGTGATGTGTAGAATAAAGCAATTGACTTTCTCATTGATTTTTTCATCAGGTATACCCTAGGTTTAGAAGTGTTGGGAAAATCCTTATCCTCTTCTTCAAAGGATTCTCAATGATGATTTTATGAGCATTTCCCGATAGCGTAAAGTTTGTCACTTGAACTAATTTCTTGAAGTGTTCCCTCTCCAATTGATCTAAAAGGAGAAGAAACACAAAAATTAAACTTGATTATACGAAATAAATAAACAAATAAAGTAAGGGCCATTAAACACACTGACGGGTCCAAATCAAGAAGTCCAATCTGCTCCGCCTTATAACCCTACCTTGTAGGCAAAAGACCACAATGAAGTACACCTGTTAGGTAAATCAATTGATCAGCTCAAACTGATAAAGCAAATATATAGGCTACTCTACCTTATAACCCTAATAGCTAGGCAAAGGACCATTATATATAAAGATACACCCGTCAGGGGAAAATTATGCCCTGGAAACGTGTTCACCGTGAATGGTGCACACAAGTCCAAACGACGTCGTTTTTAGGCAAAAAAAAAAAAAAGTTCGCGGATGTGGAGTTAACGGCGAGCGTTTGATCAAATTATGAATTTTCTGTTATGAGATTATGAATGTAATGTAAATTCATAATCTCATAACAGAAAATTCATAATCGCATAAAAGTAAAATATTTATTAAATTATGAATTTTCTGTTATGAGATTATGAATGTAATGTAAATTCATAATCTCAGCTCATAACAGAAAATTCATAATCTCATAACAGAAAATTCATAATTTCATAATTGAAAATTCATAATCTTATAACAGAAAATTCATAATCTTATAGTTCCAAAGTGAATGTGTAGGCATGGTTCCAAAGTGAATGTGCATGCATGGATTCATAATTTATGAATGTCCGTGATTTCGGACGGGATGGAATGCGTAGGCATGGTTCCAAAGTGAATGTGCAGACATGAATTCATAATTTATGAATGTCCGAAATCATTGCTTATCTCAAATTAAAGTGAAACCGCAAAATGTGAAAATGAAGAAGAAAAGTCACGCAATTAATTAAGGAAAACAAAAATATCTCTTTTATCTATTTCAATTTTGGGCTTTTTCAGAAGGAATGCATGCGCTCACAACGCTCTGAAATACAAATGTTCAGTGGCAGTATAAGATAGAGAAGCAGCAAGTTAAGGATATACAATACGATGAAGACCCATTGGCAAATTAAATGCCAAGAGATTGAGTCGTCACGACACCACTCCAAAATTTTTAACGTCTCAATAGGGTATACACCAGTTTATAGTACATAAATAATAATAATAATAATAATAATAATAATAATAATAATAATAATAATAATAATAATAATAATAATAATAATAGGTGGTGGTGGTTGGGGTTGTGTCGTCCTGGTATTATGGTGGTGGTGATAGTTAGGCATGGTGACCTAAAAATGCACAAAAGAGTAGAGAGAAAGAGTTCGCCACCGGTGCACCACACATTGGCTTGGAGTAAAAAGAAGTGGGGGTGGTGAAGGAAGGATGTTGGTCCAAATCTTGTTGGGCTAGGAAGACATGGTAATCCAAAAAGACACAAAAGAGTAGGAGAGAAGGAGTTCACCACGAGTGCACCACACATTGACTTGGAGCAAGTCTAATCCAAAACCTCCAACATAGCACACATGTACCAACCCACCACGCCACTCCATCATTTGTGTGCTAAAGTGTTACTGCTTCTATTTGTTCTGACATTTGTGGTTGACATATTTACAAACTTGGCATGACCCGCTAGCAATTCGGCGGCGTGGCCGCTGGCCACCTCCAGACATGGCCCCCAGCGAGCCTGATGCCCCCATGGTGTGGCGACGTTGCGACGAAGCCATGCAAGAAGGCGGGCGCAGTATTGAAGGTGTACATGTGTGTAGCTAGGGTGGTGAAGACGTGTTAACTACTAATGCATGCAGATTGATAGCATGGACAAGTGGGTCATGAAGAGTGAAGCATCTCCGTTCACTTGGCAAGATATGGGGAGCTCTTGAACACTATAAAAGGGAGTGTCCTGCCTCCCTTAAGAGGACATTATGATCTGATCAATGCAAGCGCCCCTGATCTAGTTGTTTCTTGGCAAATTATGCCCTGGAAACGTGTTCACCATGAATGGTGAACACGGATTCAAACGGTGTCGTTTTTACGAGAAAAAAATTTTGCTAATGTGGTCTTAACGGCGCGCGTTTGGTCAGATTATAAATTTCCTGTTATGAGATTATGAATGTACTGAAAATTCATAATCTCATAACAGAAAATTCATAATCGCATAAAAGAAAAACATTTATTAAATTATGAATTTTCTGTTATGAGATTATGAATTTACTGTAAATTTATAATCTCATAACAGAAAATTCATAATCTCATAATAGAAAATTCATAATCTCATAAAAGAAAATTCATAATTTCATAACTGTACATTCATAAATCCATGCAATTATGAATGTGCAGGCATGGATTTATGAATGTGCAGTCATGAAATTATGAATTTTTCTTTTATGAGATTATGTTGAAGAAGTTTGCGCGAAGAGGAAGTGAAACCGCAAAATGTGAAAATGAAGAAGAAAAAAAAGTGAGAAGAATTGAAGCATGTGTTCCATCTCAACTAAAAACCTAAACTGATAGTTGGATTGCACATTAATGACTATATGCATCAAAAGAAAACAGAGTTTCTTCAATTCAAAGGGTAGTCCATTACCACATGTATGGCCTTGGTGTTTGCAATATAATGCATCTGATGGATGGTCCAGAGCCATCCCCCACTGCACCAGACAGTAAAGCAAAAACCTAATTAACCTAGAATTATGGGATATCCCAGAATATATAATGTTACATTATGGATATATCTTTGTTTCACTATTTTTTTTAGAATTATATATTAAAGAATCTTAGTGATTTGAATGAATGGGTGTGGTTAATTTGTGGAGTTCAAACATTGTTAGGTTAGTGTGCCTTGCATGAGCAGCATGCTGAACACTGTTGTAGTGAGATGTGGACAATGCTCCAATTTGCTGTCTGTTGATCTGGGAGCTTTGCCTCACCCTTTCCCTCTCCAAGATTTCCAGGTAACCATAAATAAATAAATTAAATAAAAAGTTTATTTTTTGTTATTGTTGTTGTAATTGAAACTTAGGCCAGAAATTAATGGGTATTAGTAAGTTTTTTATGTTGATGCAAAATTATATTGTTTGTTGTAATGAGCAGCAACAAGAACAACATCAATTTGAAGATGCCATGGCGGGGTCGGTTCCATTTAATTACAACTGCAACATGTTTAGTGTATTTGAGTCTCATGATCAACTACTTGAGCAATCTATACTCACTCCTATGCGCAGTTAGTTTTCTCTCTCTCTCTCATATATATATATATATATATATATATATATATATATATATATATATGTGTGTGTGTGTGCGCGCGCGCGCCTATTTTTCATTTATTAATGTTATATCATTTTGTGCAGCCTTAGAGAAGAGACAACGTGCTCCTTCTGCATACAACCGATTCATCAAGTAAGTTGGATATTGTAATTACATTTCTAAAATCTAATTTAAGTTGATTTTATTAAATTTATTCAACTATATATATATATATATATATATATATATATATATATATATATATATATATAACATAATAATCAAATAAAACAATATTTTCTTGTGAGTCATGTATGTGAGACCATTCGAAAATGCACAAAAATTACTACACGAATACACAGTGGTTAGATTGTGTGCAATTCGCCTAGCATGGATGCACACAATTAATCTATCTTGTATGCGTTTGTGTAGTAGCTTATCTCATTTACAAAGGGTCTCACGGGACTCACGGGAACCGGTGAATGTACTTAAACATTATAGTATATATATATATATATATATATATATATATATATATATATATATATATATATATATATATATTCTGGATCATATGAGAACACTTATTAGATGAGAATGCATGTGGGAACAAGAATAAGTGCACACAATTTATTTGATCTCAGGCATGTTTTGATGACAGTAAAAATCTTGGAGTAGATTATGTGCATTCATGTTTGGTCACACGTTCTCACTTAAGGAAGTGTTCTTATATGACCACAAGCCTATATGTGTGTGTGAAGAGAGTATGATGATGTCGTCTAATTTGATTGGTAGGGAGGAGATCCATAGGATAAAAGCAAGCAATCCAAAAATTAGCCACAAAGAAGCCTTTAGCGCTGCTGCAAAAAATGTAAGTTAGTTACTACTGTTAAGATATTGAAAATGATATTATTACTTGTATTATATATACATATATATTTTTTGGTTTAATTTCTTGGCTGTCTTCATTGAATATATACATGCTGCTAGTGAGGGGAACAAAAAGAAGCCAGTTTGCAACGTAACACTGCGAGCAATATTATATTACTCCTCTTTTCCACTTTCCTTTTGACCAGAAACCCTGCTCGTTTGGATGGCTACTACTAATACATTTTCAAGAAAACCCATCACTCCGTATATTTTATTTTAGAGTAAATTTCAGTCAAAGTCTTCCGAGTTTAGTGATTTCGCCCACCTTTAGTCTTAAATTTTTAAATCGATCTTATGTGATCCTTCGAATTTCGAATTCGACCTGTCATAATCTTTTTGTTAAGATATTCCGTCGCAATCGTGAAATTTAAGGACAAGACAGTCTTTTTATTGCAACTCCAACCAAAAAGAAGGGAAGCCTAAGGAAAAGATCAGAGATGTTGATTTTTAAGGAAAATGAATTGTTTTGGCCAGGGTTGCAATAAAAAGACTGTTTTGCCCTTAAATTTCACAGCTGAAATGGAACATCGTAACGGAAAAACTACAGTAGGTTAAATTCAAAACTCAAACTCGAAAAACCTTGCCTGGTATTTACTCTTTATTTTATTTTAATTAAATTAAGTTGGAAACTTTTCCTTGAGAATATACATTTCCGTTACGTATCCTTTATTTATTTTTATTTTTTTTTGAAACACTATATTCTTAACTCTTTTTTTTGTTTGAGTACTATTGACAAGCACAAAGAGTCAATATTATTCCCACTCGAATTTAAACTCATGAACTCCCATTTGGGAGAGCCACTTCATGCCACTAGACATCAAGGTCATTGACCTTTATTGATTGAGATTTAAGAGAGAGAGAAAAAAATAATAATAACAGAGTCAACCCTCTAGCAACCATCTTAAAAGTATATAGTCTATATATTATCCGCACAAACTTAGCTCAATGATTCAGTAGGCAATATTTAGAAGAAAAGACCAAGGTTTGAATCTCGACAGTGACAATGTAATTCTGTGTGAGTATTATGCTTAAAGTGGACAAATTTCTTGTGCGCACCGAATGTGAATTAGTTTAGCTTCTTTTATCGGTAATAAGTAAATGGATCCTGCTATATGATCCGAAATAATATTACTGTGATGCTCAATCATTAATCGTTAGAGATTTTTTTTTTTTCATTCGTTGACATTTTTGTATGTAAGTTTCATTATAAGTTGACTAAAATATACTAATTGGTAACTAAATGGTAATTGCAGTGGGCACATTTTCCTCTCACTCATTGTGGACTAAATCTGGTTGGAAACAGACAAGCCAATGTGGATGATGCAGTTGGAGATCAGGATGCCACTCAATAATTAAATTATCAATGCCCAACAAAACATAAATTCATAATTATATATAGGAATAAGGGTCAAATAGGCCACTGAACTGCACATAAGAATGCAATTAGGCCATTGAACTTAAAAAACCTACAATTGGGTCCCTAAATTAACCAATTTCATTCAATTTGTCCATTTTTCAAGTTTCTCAAGTTACTAACAAGTTACCCCTCCACCTAGGATGCATATGTGTCATTTTCTTAAAAATAATTTATTTTTATATTAGTTTTTTTTAATATTTAATAAATAAAACTAAAATAATTTATTTTTAAATTAGTTTTTTAATGTTTAATAAATAAAAATAAAAATTTTTTTTTTTTGAAAATAAAATAATTTGTTAAGACGTCGTACATGGCTTGGATTTTATTTTCAAAAAAAAAATTATTTTAGTTTTTATTTATTAAACATTAAAAAAATTTAATTTAAAAATAAATTATTTTAATTTTTATTTATTAAACATTAAAAAAAAAACTAATTTAAGGTTTTCAAAAAAAAAAATTAATTTTTTTTTTTAAATGTCACACATGCATCTTAGGTGGAGGGGTAACTTGTTAGCAACTTGAGAAACTTGAAAAATGGACAAATTGAATGAAATTGGTTAGTTTAGGGACCCAATTGTAAGTTTTTTAAGTTCAATGGCCTAATTGCATTCTTGTGTGCAGTTCCGTGGCTTATTTGACCCTTATTCCTTATATATAATAATAACTCACCCTACTCTCTCTCTCTCTCTCTCTCTCTCTATATATATATATATATATATATATATATATATATATATATATATATATATATATATATATATGTTGAGGGAAGGTTAAAGGGTTGAACCCAGCATTCTACTATTAAAATGTGACATCGACGGTTACGCAAGTATAAAAAAAATATAATTACACATTTATTACTAGATATAACTTTTGGCATAGTAACAAGTGCCTTATTTCTAGTAATATAGTATCTTTAGTTTGTGTTTTTCCTTTTCAGTGTGTTTCCTTTTTTGTTTGCATTGTTGCCCTTTTTTTTTTTTTTTTTTTTGGATACTTCCATGTGCTAATGTGACAGTCATATCGGAGGCCGTTTATGGTCAAGATGAATATTATCATATCTATCTATACTTATACTATATATCTACAATCTATCTACAATTCTAATAAGAGCTAATAATGTTAGGCCCTTAACTGGAACAAAAAAATGTCGGTCCTATTGTTTCTTAAAATGAATGGTTTATTGTTTCTTAAAATGAATAGTTCATATTATTTTGATTTTAGTATTTTTAATGATTTTCCTTATTTACCCTCTATTATATTATTTTCTTCCCTTAAATAACCTAAATTCCGTTAGTATAAACTTTAGTAACGGAATATTCCGTTAACTATTTATTATTTTTAACTTACTCATCAATTTCTATAAGCAAGGTCTTAGGTTCAAACCTCATCTCAATTACAGTTGGCATAATTATTAAACATATACTACGAATATGTTAAAATATATTTTAAAAAATATATAATATAAAATTTAACATAAACTTTGTTCAAATAATGAGTCCAGCAAAATACACAACATTAAAATTTAAGCATCAAAGATTATATATCAAGAACTTTAAAAATTATTTGATTTTTATGCATTTAAAAAAAATTAGGTTAATTTTTTTTTCGTTTAATTAATTAGTCTTCATTGGATTATTTAGATCATAACAAAATTTAATATTTTAATTATACTTTTGCATTATAAGTATGATTTAGATCGTTATGGTATTAATATTTTTTGTATGTATTTTTATAATGGTACAATTGTACATTACTTTAAAAATTTATACTATTATTTTTTTTATGTCCCGTATTTGGTTTCAACCATACCTATACAATTATTTTATTGACAATTATAACCAATCTTGACTATATTATCTTGCATTTGTAAACTTAGAATTACCTATTTAAGTACGCAAATTCAACATTCAATTATCTATGCATAAAAATTCCAATATAATCTTACCTTGATATATACTTTAAAATACTTATTTAAAAAAAAAACATTGGGCATTATCCCAATCGCGCAATGCGCGTAGAAAACTAGTATACTAATAAGAGTCCAAGAGAGTTAGGCTTAGAATGGGTAGAAAAAATGGCAGTCAAATTTTTTAATCAAATGAATGGCTTAGATTGATCAGATTTTAATTTTTCCTTAAGATTTACTAATTTATCCTTAATGAATATGATTATCCGTTAACTTTTCCGTTAAATATTATCTTTTCCGTTACTTTCTGTTCACCGTTAACTTACTCATTGATTTCAATAAGAAATGTCTTAGGTTCGAACATCATCCTAATCAAAGTTTGCATAATTAGTACTCTATTTTAGTTTTATTAAATTAAATAATAATTTAGTAGCTACAACAAAAAATTATACATATGCATTTCTTTAATTTCGAATTATGTGTCTATAATGTCATTATTAAAAAAAAATTAGTCATAATAAGATAAATAATTTCATTAGTCATATTGTCTTTATTTCTCTCCAATATAAAAATTCTTTACATTCAAATTCATCAATTGATTATGTTCGCTACATTGTCCCTACAATGTCTTTACTAAAAAAAAAAAATTATTCATTATCAACAAATTAATTAAGAGACATAATTCTATTAGTTCTATTGTCTTTATATTTCTCCAAATAAAAATTCTTTACATTCAAATTTCAAATTAATCAATTGATTATATTCACTACATTGTCTATTATTTTTTTTGTGCACTATTTTTAAATTAAATATCAAAGTTATAATACAAAATAATGTTACATAGCTATTTACCAAGTATTTTATTAATACCATGAAAATTTTTAAAAAATATAATTAACAAAGCCAATCATATTAACTATGTGAGGGATTTGTTGACAAAGAGAGTATTCAAATCACACAACAAATTGAAGTGAGAATTACCTCGCAATGTCATTGTTTGACAATTAGCAGTTAGCGTTAGCGGATTATATTAGCGAATTTGACCAGCGAATTATATCAACGGTCGGTAAAAAGATATTTGAAAAATTAGTTGTTGTTTAGATTAACCTGTAAAATGACCTAAGGGTATACATATATTTAATAATAATAATAATAATAATAATAATAATAATAATAATATTAATAATAATATTAATACTAATAATAATACTAATAATAATATTATTATTATTATTATTATTAATATTAATAATAATAGTTTTAAAAAAATAAAAAATATATATATAATTAAGCTAATCATATTAACTACTTGAGGGATTTATTGACAAAAAAGGGTATTCAAATCACACAACAAATTGAAGTAGGAAACTAACTCGCAATGTCCTTGTTTGGCAATCAGCAATTAGCTTTTCAGTATTAGTATATATTTAATATTTTATGCCCTAATTTTAATTTACTTTCCCTTATGTCCCGTATTTGATTTCAAGCATATCTATACAGTTATTTTATTGACAATTATAATCAATCTTGACTATATTATCTTGCATTTGTAAACTTAGAATTGCCTATTTAAATACGTAAATTTAACATTCAAATATCTATGCACGAACAATTTCAATATAATCTTGCCTTGATATACTTTAAAGTACTTATTTAAAAAAAAAAGAAAAAAAAAAAAAAGACATTGGGCATTATCTCAATCGCGCAATGCGCGTAAAAAACTAGTATATATATATATATGTTGTTCTTGCGCGTAAAAATAGTGGTCAAATAAGTGAAAATAGACTAATAGTAATTCACAAGTTGTACGTATGTTGTTCTTGCACGTACGGCATATTACATCTATTGATCAATTGTAAGTTTTGTGTATATAGATATATTTATATTTTGGGCGAGTAATAAGGTCTTCCTGAATTTAAACTTGATTAGTTATAGCAGTAATATGTTGAGCGAAAGTCAGTAAAGGTCTTGTCTAGCACTCAGCAGCGAAAGAATTGTTAGGTGGAGACTGATAAAGAAGTTAAAAAGGACAAGTCCAACACCGAGCTGAGCGTCTCTAAAATGTGTGACTATATATAAGGAACCTCAATGGAGGGAAATTTGTCAGTTCACTATACCATTGGCTTTTCAGGCGTGCAACTTACCTTCTTCTAAAGTTACGTTGCTGCAGCCTGCAGGCACATGTTAAAACTCAAACAATATAGCCGCCCTGTTGAATTGGCAGCACTACTTTGCACAAAGAAGTCTTGCTCTATCGGGAGGGTGGGGTTTGATTCCATGTCCCATAAAGACATGGAAGGTCATTGGAGAATCAAATCGAAAGCAAAAAGTGGTCGGAAATAGCAACAAAAGTTTGTTCGGATATTAAAAGTGGTCAGAACACTTTCGACTTGATTTAAGATCACTTTCAGGTGGCCGGAAATTTCATAATTAATTTCCAGGAGTGAATTAAGCTGTACCCAAACACACATTTAAATATATTCAGGACCGATCTACTTCATTCACGCACTCTCTTTCTCTTAGTCTCCCCTTGACAAAAGGCCTGCCATCGCCATGACAATTCTCAACTCATCATCCACTTTAAGTTAACCTTTTATTACATACTTTAATTACTCCATATCTGATTGGGACGAGTGTGGTATATATGATTTGACTTCTGAGGGTATGAGTGAATGAAGTTCGGTTGGTTTCACTTTTACTTTTGGGGTTTGGCTTTCAATTGCTTCATTCGTATCAATTTATGAATCCACCCTGCAGATGGGACTGGGGGTGGTGGATGGCATTGACTGCACATAATTGGAAAATGTAATGGCTGCATCAAAAGTTACACCAGAACGAATTGAAGCAACGGCTTTTTCGGCACGGGACTGCAATTATTGTCTGCATGGGCAGATGATGGACGAAGATTTGGAGAGCTTTCAGCTTCCTTTGATTTTCTTTTTTTAACAACTCAATTAGGCCTGATTTATCAGTTAATTTTAACTTATTTGACTATTATTTGACTTGGTTTTACAATCAATGACCATGATTGGTAAAATATAATAGTTAGCCCTATTAGTCTATTTTGACTTATTTGACCACTATTAGTTGTTTGACTTGGTTAAACAATAAATATGAGTGTTTGATAATTAGCTTTTTTAACAACTTATTTCTCCAAAATGCTAAAATTAGAAAAGATGTTCAAAGTATCTTTTTCGACCAGTTTTTTGATAAAAAAAAAATATCACTTTTGGTAGTGTTTGCCCTTGGATTTTGTTTATTGTCATGACATAAGATAACATCAAAGGAAATTGTTTTTGTTGGAATTTGAAAGGCAATCTTGGATCCGACAGTGTTAGTGCTATCCGGGGAATTAAGACCTTTGTTCCTGCATTTGTACCACACATGATCTTCGTTTAGGGATGGCAACAGGGTGGGGCGGAGAGTACAATCCACGTCCCCGTCCCCGTCCCATCTGTGACAACCCAAAATTTAATTTTATAAATTTGATTTTAAGAAATTCCAAAATAACCATTTTTCACTCTATAAAATTTTTGCGATGAAGTCGGTGTTGGAATAAATTATTTTTAGTCATTTTAAAAATAAATTCAACACTAAGACACGATTTAATTCTAAAATCATAGATTTTCGGGTACATTGCGTACCAAGTTTTGAACTGAAAAGCCTTTCTGAGTGAGACCGGGAGGAATCTGAGAAGCCTAAATCAAGTGTTCATCTAGAAGTCATTTTTGGGAAATTCATTTTAACCCCAAAACTATTTGAAATCTTGGTTCTAAACCATGGTTCATGAAGCATGGTGGACCACAAGCATACAAGCACTGTATGGTGTTTTCTTGAACCAATCAAGAGTCTCCTCTTTATCATCAACCAATCATAAATAGATCTCCTAGGGTTTTGTACCCTATAAAACCCACCTTATTCGCTCCTTAGATCCCTGATCTCAAACCTTGCCTCTCCAAGTTGTCTGATAAGAAAACATTCACAGTAAGTATACCCCTTTTCAATTCTTCACTCTGTTGTTTCCTTAGTTTCCCCATCTCTGAAGTTCTTAGGCCTAGTGTTGTGGTTGCTTGGGTGTTTAGGTGGTGAAGGAAGTGGAGCTCCTTGAAAGGAGAGGAATTGAAGCTGAGATCCATTCTAGGAGAAGAGGCTACAAAGGTATAACCCATGGACTCCCAAAGCTTATTTGTAGACTCTGTGAAGTCTATTTTTGTGGTAGAAATGCTAGTTTATTGAAGTGCTTGAGCTATTAAGTGATCTATTGTTGATCTATGATGAGTTGTTGAGGTTTTAGAAGTGTAAGAATGCCTGAAATAATTTTTTGTAGGTGAAAGAAACCATCTGGTGCACAAGGCAGTATGCACCAGACAATCTCACGGGCCTAGCCAACGACCCTAGGCAGGAGCTATTGGCTAGCCCCATGAGTAGGCGGCCCCAGGGCACGTCCCTTGGTGAAGGCCGTGGCCCTGAGCCGTGGAAGGGCGGAGCTAGAAGGCGGGTCATCCCAAGTGTTGGTCCCAAAAGAGGTAAGGTAAAAGTCTGGGGGGGGGGGGGTGAATAGACTTTTAAACTTTTTAGCACCGCATAATAATTGCTAAGGCAACAGAGAAACCAAGACTCTTAACTAGATTGTTAGAGTCTGGTGCACAGCGGAAATAATAAACGGTACGGTGTGTATGTATTTGTGTCAAGATTATTCTCGTGAGAAGCAAGCAAGAGCAGTAAGTAAAGAAAGCAGTAAAGAACACAAGGCAATTTATAGTGGTTCGGAGGTGGTGTAATCATCCTACTCCACTTGCTCTTATCTCGAAGAGTAATTCACTATATTCACCACTACTTGGTTCCTAGATACAATGAATTTCGTGATCTAGTGCTTTGATCACCAAACCCGCACTAATCACGCCCAATGCCACTAACACTGTTGCTTCGGGTTTCACGTCGTCGCGCTACTTTCTTGAGATTCTTTAGAGATTCTTGGGTTAAAGTGTTTATGAACCTATGTGCCTGAGCTCTCAGATTCTTTAATATATTATTATTTGGGTTTAATACTTGTGTTGCAATAGTGATTTGTATTGTTGTTGTTAGTAGTTAAATGGCCGTAATTACTTGCTTAATAACCATATTCATGTCTGAACGGGAGTTAGGCATAAATTAGGACATACACACCTGCACCTAATTGTTGCGCCTTGGGAAATGATAATTTATTAGGGAGATTTAATTCTTGATTATTGCCAGTTCGGGAGATGGTAGTAGTTAGGAATTTATGATGATTGTTCTTGTTTTATTGGGTGATTATCGCACGGGAGTGGATATTCACTAGTGTTAGTAACTACGGGAGTAGCTCTAACCGCTTTGCATCCTCACACTTGTATGAACCCAGATTTAATATTACATTAGGTTAGGCACTAGGGGAATAAACACTTAAATCCCAGGAATCTCAGTCTTTTCCCATTGTTTTCGAAACTCCTGAATCATTGCTTTACTTTATTTATTTTATGCAACCTATCATCCAAGTCAATTGTTAGGATTATCTTTGAAGAATAAATTAGTAACTAGTGCTTGATACAACCACTTCCTTGTGGATCGATTACTCGATACTCCGGGTATTATTTGTTTGCAAATATACTACACATCAGTATCACATGTGTAGAACTGTACATAACATATTTTCCTTGAATGCTAAACTTGCAGTATATGAGTATAAGTTGAGTATTTTGAATTCAAGTGCATGTTGACTACTTGCTAAGAGTTTGCTAAGAAGATTGGTTAATTATGAATTACAAGCATGTCAAAGAATTTGTTGAGAGTTCACAGTGAATCGAAATTGAAGTATGCTTTACAGTAAATTGCATATTCGAGCATAACATGACTTAAAGTGCATAAGTGGCTTAGAGAAAGCCTAAGCACTCTTTCAAAAACTTATATCTATTTTGAAAAATCATTATCTAGCCGCATTGAATAGTTGCATGATATTTGATTTCCTTTTATGATTTAGTTTGTTTATCTTTAGCATGTGCAATCACTGTCAAGGGCGATTGTGGCGGTGACACCTCTATTAAGTTACTTAGTAAAGTTTATTCCGCTTCTTTAGATTATCTTTAAAGGTTTAGTCTGTTAATGAAGTTTAAGAAAAGTGGGGTGTTACACCGTCCCCATCCCCAGCGGGAAATTGAAAGCACTCCCCATCGCCGTCCCCGTTCAACTCTTAGTCAAAAATTTAAATTATAATAATTTTTAATTTTTAAAACTAAACCTAAGTATTAATTTTAAAAATAATATATATATATATATATATATATATATATATATATATATATATATATATATATATATATATATATATATATATATATAGGGTCGCACTCAAGTGTAGCGACCCCTTCCCGTGTGGTCATGTAGCGATTTCCAAAATACACAAATAGTTAAGTCAGATATACACCATCAACATAAGGAAATGCAGCACAAAAAACGTACACAAATTAGGTACGCATCACCAACAACACACCATTAGGTGTGAGTAAAAACATCATACAGTATTCAGAAATACACCATTATTGAGGTTTGGTTATATTGTTTATTTTTTGGGTCTGTTGTGTATTTTTTGGTATTTTTTTTGCATTTCATTGTGGTGTGTTTCCCTTACACTGTAGGTGCATGTTGTTAACACTGTTGGTGTATTCTGAAATTCCGCCACACGACCACACCTAACAGCATGACCACATATGAGCATTATTCTATATATATATATATATATATATATATATATATATATATATATATATATATATATTTATTTATTTATTTATTTATTAATTTATAAAAATTATTTGAGGACGGGGCGGGGAGGGGTATCCCCGTCCCTGTTCCCCGAAAATTTTCACAATCCTCATTCCCGTCGGGGATGGGGCAAAATGCCATCCCTATTCATAAGATAAGACAGATCACCGTTTCCGCTTCGAAACAAAGGGAAGGTTCTATCAACAATTGCAAAAATAGGATCATCGTTACACTTCAATAATAAGTGATCTGGTATTGTAATATTTTTCTCACCGTCAGTTGAATTACCAATTACTCTATCACCTATATTAGCTATCAATTTTACGAACTCTTTAATCTTTTCAGCTTCAATCTCTGATTGTATCCCTCTTAGGCGTAGACTCTTAGTTATCTTAAACACTTTACAGGATCTCCAAAGATAGGAAGAATTTATACTTGCCCCAACAATATCTTGCCTTGTGCCATTTGGAATTACTGGTAAAATTTGTCTGAAATCCCACCAAACACTTTTACTACCAAAGGTCATATAATAACTATTCGGATTTCTGGAGCGTAACAAATCCCTCATTATCCGGTCTAAAGCTTCAATGAAAAATTTGTGCATCATTAGATCTTATCCTATATTATCAATTTGCTTTGCATAATGAGTTCCGCCAATGGACTACCTTGATGTATGTTGCAAGTTGAATCTCCATTAGCGGTGATAGGTATGACAAACCTATAATGGGCAATCCTTCCCCCTGGTAATAAATTAAAAGAGAAGTTATACCGCTAGGTGCAACATTTAAAATAATTTCACCATTAGACCTTAAAGCCGAAGACAGTGCTCTCCACAAGAACGTTTTACCAGTACCTCCATATCCATAAACAAAGAATAACCCCCCAGCGCTGCTTTCAATATCTCCTATCACCTCATCGTATATTAGCTTATGCTCTTCTGTTAAATGATTAACCAATAATTCATTCTCTTGTTTTAGAGCATCACAATCATATGTCAATTCCTATAGTTCTCAAAATCTAGAATTGACATCTCTAGTATGCCACCCGTGCAATGCACGATCTATAAATATTTTAAAGTTAATAACTGGGAATTTGTTATTATTTTGATAGTATAATATGCATATTTGAATGTAATATAAATTATTGTTAAAAAATAGAAGTGAATTTATATATTTTATTACAAAACACAGAAATACTCACTAATTGGACAGTTAAATCTTCTCGTTGAAACGATTTTGTAATATCTCGTTGGCTCAAAATTTCATTCTCTACAAATACAAAAAAAAAAATAATAATAATAATTACATGTAATAAAAGAACATTATAGCTAAAAATTATATATTATATAAAACATCTAGCTCTATAGCTTAGTATCGATTTTTTGTAGTTTTTGCTTTTATTTCCATAGATCTAAGGTCTGCATATTTTTTTCCATAGATTTCTACACATTGCATTCCCGATTGTGAAATGATAATATATGCTAGTTCCATATTTTTGGGGACTTTTAGGATTAACCTTATTTTTAGTACGAATTATATGTCCTTACACTGTTAATGTAGAAACCCCTAACTAAATGTAGAGTTTAATTGCTAATACTTGGATGCAATCTTTGTTACTTAATCAAATTTGCAGTACTTACCCTATTAAATTAGCAATAAAACTTCATTGCTTTGGTATGCAAACTTTTTTACTTAATCTGAGTGTTGTAAAACTTAATTGCTTTGTGCCTATTTTTTAATTAACTGTATTGCGTAAGTGTGTAATCACAATTCTAAATATTTATTCAGGCTACTAAATTTAAAAAATTCTTCTTAGCAATCTAAATTATATGTTTTGAAATGCAATCTTTTTTACTTAATCTAATTTTCCGAAAATTAAGTTTTCTTTATTGCCTAATGTTCTCTTGTGAATATCCATTGTAGGTTCATTGTTACGAATAATGAATGTTTAAGATATTATTAAAGTCATAAGGATAACATAAAATCTAATGAATTACAAAAGGTAAAATATTGGTTCCAAGTTCATACACATGAATAATTCTCAGCTTCATGTTTCTCAAGCCTTAATAAAAGTAATGTTTATTTACAGGTTGACACATTTATGATGTCTTCTATAAATTGCTGTTTATCAAGGCTTGCACAGTTGCATGTTGACACCTTGCTACACACGTATTAGTATACTTTTATCATGTGTCTTCATTCCTTGCCTTGCGAAATACATGTCCAAGTTTGTGATTAAATTATCTGAAATAACATGTAAGCAAACTGCAAGATAGATATTGTAAATTATCAAATGGGAATAGATAATAGAATAGTCTAAGAATAGTGCCACAATTATAATTTAAATTTAATGAATAAAAGGTAAATTTATATGAAACCAATTTAGACATCGCTTACCATAGGATATAAATCTTTTAATTATGCAACTGACAGTCCTATCAGATTAGAACATTCTCTATCCCACAGCAAAAATGAGTATTCCCATTGATGGAATTAATTAAACCGGGGGTCCGGACTAATTAACCCAAATGAATAAATAAATGTAACAAGTATCGGATTGAAACGATAATAGAGGTAGAGATATAGTGAATTTATAAGCGGATTACAACAGGTGTAACGCTATTACAGTAGAAGATTAAGACAAGATAGAAGGTTCCCTTAATAGGACAAACGCATGCCTATTTATACAAAACAACCCTAACTAACTCGCTAATTTCACGATGGGCAAAAAGACTAAGTTAAGGCCCATGAGGTGGGCCGTAGGACTAAGTCCAAGTCCATGTGGTGGGCCGTGAGACTAAGTCAAGGCCCATCATCATGGGCCTGTAGGCAGGCTCCAGGCTTAAGAGTCTTCTTGGGCTGCTCGTGTAATGCATCCTGGACCCCAGGTCTTTATTATTATTGGGCCATTTCCAATATATCCATCATCAGTCCCCCACTCTATGAGTTGTGAGAAGTCGACAACGAGAGAGAGTAAACGTTTGGCCCAATTGAAATTGCTCGGGGCTCCTTGCTTGGGTGAATGCTTCAGGGTCAACTTGAAAGAATATTTCGCTTATTCCAACACCTTTTAAGCTTTTAGCTTTGCACTTTGATCTGTGATCCGAGTCCTCTCCGTTCGAGAACGGGCTGTCTAAACGACGCGGGGTCGTTTATTAGATTCTTGCTCGCGTTATTTTGCTTTTTTTTTTTTTTAATTTTTTTTTATTTATTTTTACGTAGTATGTAGTTATTTGGCCAAGGGTACTCTTGGTCCAAAAAATCTTCCGTTGGGGTTGGTACGCGAGGTCGGACCTCATGCCCCCTTAGGGTACGTTAGCCGCTTGGACCTAGTCCTGCCGGACTAAGCCACCGAGCTCTTCCGTCGGGGTCGGTACGCGAGGTTGGACCTCGTGCCCCCTTAGGGTGCGCTACCGGCATGAGCCAAGTCCTGCCGGACTAAGCCATCGGATTCTCCCGTCGGGGTTGGTACGCGAGGTCGGACCTCGTGCCCCCTTAGGGTGCGCAAGCCGCTTGGGCCCAGTCCTGCCGGACTAAGCCACCGAGCTCTTCCGTCGGGTTGGTACGCGAGGTCGGACCTCGTGCCCCCTTAGGGTGCGCTACCCGCATGAGCCAAGTCCTGTCGGACTAGGTCATCGGACTTTCCCGTCGGGGTTGGTACGCGAGGTCGGACCTCGTGCCCCCTTAGGGTGCGCAAGTCGCTTGGGCCGAGTCCTGCCGAACTAAGCCACCGAGCTCTTCCGTCGAGGTTGGTACGCGAGGTCGAGCCTCGTGCCCCCTTAGGGTGATGTTAACATTTCCGTGCCCGAGCCGGGGGCTTGATCACGGAAAGGTTCTTTCGTGTTGGGTAGCTATCGGGTACCGATTCCGTGCTGGCCCTTAGGAAATGCATTGAGCGAGCGATACATATATGTTTTCTTTATGATCATAACTGAGCGAGCGAAGTCCTTGGTCTTGGCCCCAATCTCCCCTCGGAAGGGTAAAATACTCCACAACATACTATGATCAAACTACCTGATCCTACCACGTGGAAAGTTCCTCTCCAAGCTCCAGAGAACCAACAAATCATGTACACGCACCAAATTAATATCCTTAATTATGTAGCAACTAGCTATCATAATTTTATTATCAAACAAACGTAGATAATACTATATACGTACGCATACGTTGGAATTGAAGTGCATGCATGCATACGTGCTCCCTCTTGATCTCGCTAGCATGTAAAATATATCTTCTGGATCAATTTCTGGAGCGTCCAAAACGAGCTATGAACTAGCTCACAAAGAATTTGGTTTGTGCAAGGGCAAAGGACAACATTAAGATTAATTGTGTGGCTCCCAGTATATCAAAAACTTCCCAATTGACAAATTAAGGCATGCGATCTCTGTTAGCTCTATTTGCATTGGCAACTTTCTTACTCCCTAGCTCTCTCAGGATTGGTTTCTATCAAAAAAATTGCCAAATAGAGCCTTTGTGATTTTTGATCATATCCCAAAAAAGAGAATCGCCAGAATTTTCTGTATTCTGAGGTGAGAAAATACACAATCCTGCAGAGAATACCTAACTTCCAATTGATGCAAATGCAGGTACCTTTCGGAACACATCCAGTAGACTAGGGCTCACATAGACATGAATATTTCTGCCTTCACGTAGCATTGGTTTGCCCATACATCCATTAATTCCACCAACCAAGTTAATACCTAGAATCTCAGCATCAAGAGCATCATCATGGACTGCAAAGGATCTTGAGATGAGGATTGCTAATTGAGATTTTGGGGTTTCCCATTCTAGTGTCATTTAATGGTCTCAGCCATGAATTTCCAGCAGCTGGACTTCCTCCAAGCTTCGATCTATGTCTATATGATATATGACATTGATCAGAATCACAAACTATTTTACAACGACAAACCATCTTCACTAGGTCGCCTCCAGAGAACAGTTTAGTTGGCCAAACACGAAGGTGGTTCCTCCTCCGGCAACCACGGCATTAATAAGAATAATAATAATGTCCATTCTGCCAAAGTCGTGGACGTCGTATGAAGTAACATAACTACAGATACCCGATAGAGAGATCAAAATGTTCCCCCTTCGCGTCTCCTTCCTGCGACCCGGAACCTATCGCAACTGCTCGAGCAAATTAAGGGGGCGGTAGTTTCGGTTAAACCAACAATAATTCACCTTCTTCCTTCCTCTGATCCGCGTGAAAATCTCCAAGCCAGATTAAACTCGTGAGAAACCTGGCCAAACGCTGTTAGAGTGAACGACGAATCCGGCTTCCGATGCACCGTACTCCGATCAGAATCCGGTGGTGTCATTTTATGTGATGGAATGTGCTGAAACCTCTGTGCGATCAAAAGAGCTTGGATGATCAAACCATGGGAGATTGACATCTCTTGCAGGTGGAGTGGGCGACAGAGCGATCGTAATGGCAACCCGACAACAGGGGACTCTGGCGGCGGAGTTTCTTTCACGGCGATCCTCTGCAGCTCCCTTGTATCTCATAATGGCCACCATTTTAGTTAGTGTGTTCCTTGTTAAGCAGTGCAGTGCCCTGATGCCATGTAATTATAATGAGATTTTCGTCTAGAAAAAATGTTCCAACCCCTCTTGGTTACAGTGCCCAAAGAGACTCGCCGGTTCTACATCTGCCAAGGTTTTGTGCATACTCTATTGCTTTCATGTCACAGACCCAGACTAGGATCATCGATATGCACTCCTCCGCCATAATCATTCAGCGAACATGCATAGAAGGTACGTGTCAAAATTCCATACTGCCATGACCAACACTGGTTTTATGGTTGCAGGAATGAAGATCGATAGAAGAAGCTGTGGTTGCCAAAAATGATGGCGACATCAGATCCTTGTCATCTCCGATCGGCAACTTTCAGCGAGCGATTCATATTAATATTCTCATTGTAGCTATGAAATGCCAAAGATCTATAGCACGAGACGTTATGTTCAGGGCTGGAAAAGCACCAGGGCTATTTCAGTGTGCGACCCTATTCAGTTCCACCGGGAATGCCAGATCACTTGAACGATGGACTTTGTCTTCGGTGACAGTATGACCATGTTCCAAAGCTGCCAGATCTCGACCGTGAAGGGCCACCCCCATCCAGATTACATCAGTGCGCAAGGCCGGAACGACCCTATAATGTCACAATGGAGCGCGCAGGGGGTGCTAACTTATGAAATCTTCATAGAAACTCTCTTCACTCATGGTTTTCATGCAATCGTACATGAGTAGTGCTATCCGGCCAAAATGGCGACTGGAATTGGATTTTGGCATTGTCAAAGCGTGAAATTCATAACAAAAATGATGGTAGGGAGAACACTTAAGCTTATACAGCAGCTCTCAATAAGAGCACCAATGATGGAATTAATTAAACCGGGGGTCCGGACTAATTAACCCAAATGAATAAATAAATGTAACAAGTATCGGATTGAAACGATAATAGAGGTAGAGATATAGTGAATTGATAAGCGGATTACAACAGGTGTAACGCTATTACAGTAGAAGATTAAGACAAGATAGAAGGTTCCCTTAATAGGACAAACACATGCCTATTTATACAAAACAACCCTAACTAACTCGCTAATTTCACGATGGGCCAAAAGACTAAGTTAAGGCCCATGCGGTGGGCCGTAAGACTAAGTCCAAGCCCATGTGGTGGGCCGTGAGACTAAGTCAAGGCCCATCATCATGGGCCTATAGGCAGGCTCCAAGCTTGAGAGTCTTCTTGGGCGTAATACATCCTGGACCCCGAGTCTTTACTATTATTGGGTCATTTCCAATATATCCATCACCCATTAACATCTACCACTCTAACTTTCAACCTATACCTCCAGATACCTTCTGCCCAAATTCTGCTACATTTTTCACATGAAAATAAGTCATTCTTAGTCACCGGTGTTTTATTACACCCTTTTACGTGATTTTTGAATTTACATACATGCTAATGTCGCAGATTTGAACATTCGAATAACGCACGCACCATGCATGGATGACGCACGCACGATACATGCACACCACAAAGTGTTTGAGATGGAAATACTTGATATGTTTCAAATGTTAGATTTTTGTTTCATAAAATAACTTACTATATATATTTATATTGTTCTGATAACTTGAATTATTGCTCTGATATCACATGTCACCCACAACAAACTATTATGAATCTATATGGGAATAGAGATACTATACGTCTGTAGTCTTTACCAGTTGAAGACATTGATATCAGTTGTTTTTGGCATGACCATAAGCTCAGCTAGGTAGATTAGTATCATTGTACGCATGCATGGAAAATTCCATTATATGATAAAATTGCCATGAACTGATAAAAAATTTTCTTAAAACAAAGAACTCAACTTCAAGGTTAATTCTAGCACCAGCTATTATTGGGATCACAACCCCATTCAATTCTTCCTCAAAAACCACTTTCTATAAGTCCTTCACGAAATCTTCCCATGGAGCTCTTGCTGATCCATCCAGAAATGGATCCATAGCTACCTCTCGACCATAATAATCATATTCCATATAACTGACCCTATAATCATTCCATGACCACAAGATATGGGGTAGTGGTTCTGAAGCACTGATGCCATGTCCCTGAGGACATATGCAAGGGTAGTATAACACATATTAGGTCCAACTTGGATATATCATATTATCTCATCTTCACATCCATCCGATGGTCTTATGACCACCAGAAGATCTCTACCATTGGTGCTGGCAGTGCTGGAGCCGCCACTGCTATTCCTAGCACCACATTGCCATTGTTACCTTTGATCAGTGCTGCCATCATCGCTTTGTATCGTTCCAGTTTCCACAGTTTCTATATATATATATATATATATATATATATATATATATATATATATATATATATATATATATATATATATATATATATATATATATTACTCTGTTACCATTATTGCTCTGATATTACATAACGCACGCACCATGCATGGACAACGCACACACGTTACATGCACACCACAAAATGTTTGAGATGGAAATACATATATACTTGATATGTTTCAAAGGTTAGGTTTTTGTTTAATAAAATAACTTACTATATATATATATATATATATATATATATTTTGCTCTGATACCATAAATTATTGCTCTGATATCACATATCACCCACAACAAACTATTGTGAGATTTTCTTTTTTTCATTATTTACAATTTTTTTATTTTGGGTGATTTTGGAATTTACATACATGCTAATGTCGCAGATATGAACATTCGAATAATTGTCCCATAAGGATCGATGCTCTTCTGTTGTGTACTTATTGGAAAATTCTGTTCTAGTGTTTGTCTATATTATTGTTAGTTATTGTGTTTTATTTGCTGTCTTTGTGAGGTCAAAATGGATGTCTAAGCGCCCAATACTATCATGGTATAATTGCAGTTTCAAGTCTATAATCAAAAGTATTGGCTGGGAATTGTGTTATTACACTCAAAATTTATGGTATCAGAGCTCTTCTTCGACTGATAAGATTTGAACAATTACAATTTTTTTTATTTGTTCTTTATTTGCCGGCTAAATCGCCTGTGGGTTCCAGAGGTTTATGAAAATATGCATGATTATTTATTTGAATCTCTTTATTTGCCGGTTAAATCGCTTGTGGGTACCAGCACTTGTGTTTTCTCCGGCTAAACCGCCTGTGGGTATCGGAGGTTTATGAAAATATGCATGATTGTTTATTTGAATCTCTTTATTTTCCGGCTAAACGGCCTATGGGTATCGGCACTTGTGTTTTCTCCAGCTAAAATATGCAAGGTTGCAAGTGTAGTTTTTTTTTTTTTTTAATTGAAATGTAGCATTGAAAAATATAGGTGATACATACAATGAGTTTAAATCGTCATTGGATGTATACACGAATTAAAAATGGTCTTCTCACTGAAGAGTTTTTGGCTGGTCTTGAAACTTTCATCTAATTTGCTACTAGTCAACATAGTTGGATGCACAGGGAAAGAATTAAGTGTCAATGTAATACCGTGTAATACCGTGAAATTCCATTTTAGATGTGCCTACCGTGAAATTCCACTTAGCAAAATATGGATTTGTGTCGAACTACTATGTTTGGCGCTTCCATGGCGACTGCAATGTGAGTGTAGATGTTGATCGAGACGTTGGTGGCCCATCTCAAATGGCTAGTGAAGAAGCATCTAATGCTTACCACACAATGGTTATGGATGCTGCTAGGCCTGAATTTAATGTGGATGAAATAGAAGAATCGCGAAATCCCGAGGCCCAAAAGTTTTATGATATGTTAAAAGCTGCAGATCAAGAGTTGTGGCCTGGGAGTATAAAACACTCGCAGTTGTCTCTGGTAGCTCGACTTATGAGCTTGAAATCAGAGAATCACATATCAGAAAAATGTTTCAATGAATTCACTGAACTTTTGAAAGAAGTTGTTCCAGAGGATAATCTAGTTCCTGACAACTTCTACAAAACCAAAAGGCTATTACGGGGTATGGGATTGCCGATTCAAAAGATTTATTGTAGTAATCACAGGTAATGATGCAGTAGGTATTGAAGCTCTTAAATCTTTCCTCAAAGAAAAGTTTCACACGAAAGATTTGGGAGTGTTGAAGTATTTTTTAGGGATTGAAGTTTCTCTCTCTCCCAAAGGAAATATGTGCTAGATTTGCTTGATAATACTGGGTTGTTGGGATTAAAACCATGTGAGACCCCTATGGAGCAGGGTGTGAGACTTGTAGCTGGTGAGGGGGGCCTTTGATTCTTCAGAAAGATATAGGAAGTTGGTGGAAAAGTTGAATTATCTGACCATTACGCGTCCTAATATTGCTTTTCCAATCAATGTGCTAAGTCAGTTCATGCAAACACCCACGCGAACTCATTGGGAGGTAGCAATTCAAATTGTAAAGTATCTCAAGAATGCACCAGGTAAAGGCATTATATATGTCGATCATGGACATGTGAGAGTTGAGGCATTTTCAGAAGCTGATTGGGCAGGTTCGGTGAGTAACAGGAAGTCTACAACAAGGTATTATGTTCGTAGGAGGTAATTTGGTTTCTTAGAAAAACAAGAAACAGACTGTTGTGGCTCGGTCAAGTGTAGAATCTATGTATGGGGGATGGCTCATGTGGCATGTGAAATAACTTGGGTGCATAATATGTTGAAGGAGGTTGGTGTGGAAGTGATGAAGCTCATACGTTTAAGGTGTGATAATCAAGCAGTTATACACATTTCAAACAATCCAGTGTTCCATGAGCGTACCAAACATATTGGGGTAGATTGTCATTTTGTGCGTGAAAAGATTCAACAAGGCCTCATTTGCATGGCTCATGTTCGTAGTGGCGATCAACTAGCTGATGTGTTCACGTAAAGGCTTAGCCGGGACAGGGTTGAGTATATTTGTAACAAGTTGGGCATGATTAATATCTATGCTCCAGCTTGAGGGGGAGTGTTAGAAATAAATAGTTATAGAAGATGGAAATGCATAGAAATAAATAGACTACGAAGTGAAGAGTCTGTAAAACTGTCCATTGTTGTAGTATATATATATCTGAGTTGTAACAGAGAAGAAGACACAGAAAATAGAATAAACACATACGTTGATGTCCTCTCTTTCTTTTTTTGGTAGGAGATGTCCTCTCTTTCTAGCAACATTTGTCATGAACATGATTAAGTTCCAGGGCCGGATTTTAGGCTGTGCAAGCTGGGCTACCGCACAGGGCCCCCAATTTTAGAGGTCCAATATTTATTTTTTACCTAGCTAGTTTAGAAATAAAAATTAAAAGTTTTCAATTAAACTTAAAAGGTTTAATAAAGAGATGGTAATAATGTGTATTTATTACATTTTAACTTGGAGGTCAAAGGTTCGAAACTTACATGTATTGGTTTTAAAAATTATGATTTTGGTAGGGCCACATTTATTTACCAGAACAGGGCCACCAAAACTTAAAATAAGGCCCTGCTAAGTTGGATGAAAAAAATTATTTGTATGACAAGACTTATTTAATAAAGTTGGTATTTTAAGTAAAAATATATACTTATTTGTGTAGCAACACTTATTTGATCGAGTCGGTATAATAAGTCTATTATCTGAATATGAATTTATAGATAAATTATTATTATAAATTACTAGTATTTGCCTCTATGCGATGCACATAATGGATTTGTTGTAATATATTAAAAATATTTGGATTGATATATAATTATTTAAATTAATTAAACACCCAATATTATATAGTGCAATTGAATAATTGAGTTGGATCGATTATGTTTTCTGATGTTATCAATGCTTGAATTCGAACAAATAATTATTCAATTAATAGCCAAAGTATAGATGTACGCATCCGGTGCTGAAACTTTAGAGATTTTATATAGCAGTGTTTATGATTTGTATTAATTGGCCTAATTAGCTCGTTGTCTGGCTTGCAACTTAGTTATATAAATTATTTGTATAGAATATACAACATACAACATAAATATTAATATTAATTGATATTTAATGTAATATCACAAAAATAAAGTGATGTTTAAATAATATATAAATGCAATATGTACCTTAGAGTCCTGAAATAAGCACTCTAGAGTTTGGTGGTTGACGCCTTGACGGTTGTGCGTTGATATTCTCTGGACAAATAACAATGCGTCAACTGAAGGCCTATAGAGTTTTTTCTTGTCTTGAAAGATAGATCAAAGGCAGTGACAAAATTGACTTCATTACTAAACAATAAAGAGAAAGTTGAGAAATATAAGAGAAAAATTAAAAGTATATAATGGTAGAAAATAAATGAGTTCAGTGACCCGTTTATATTCAGACAATACATATCAATATTAATTTGTCTATACTATAATTATTAAATATTAATTATTACTATTTATTAATATAATTAATTAATTAATTATTATTTAATTCATATAATTATCATAATATAATTGCCGATTATATTTCAAGTGAAATATTAATATATATTCATTTCGTTTTCTAATATTTCATTTCCTTTTGAATATGTTCATTTCTTTTTTCCTTCATACAAAGAATAAATATTGATTACCATATTTTTTTCCTTCATAATTTTTTTTTCTAATATTTTATTTGTTGGTTAACAATTTTTTGGTAGGAAAAATTGTGTTATATTTCCAGTAAAATATTAATATATTCTATTCGTTTTTCCTAGTATTTTATTTCCTTTTTCATTCATAAAAAGAATTAAAATTTATTTCAATCCTTTTTTTCATAATTTTTTCTTAATATTTCATTTAGTGGTTACTAATAAAATATTCCCGTGTGTAATATTTATTTATTTTTTCGTTCATAAAAAGAATTAATATTTGTTTTCATATAAATAAAAAATAATATACTTATAAAAATATAATTTCTGATTATGCTTCCAGTGAAATATTAATACATTCATTTCCTTTTTCCTTCATAAATAATTAATATAATAATAATAATAATAATAATAATAATAATAATAATAATAATAATAATATAATTTTCTTTTGCATTTGGCCTGATTCCCATACCAATTATTAACAGAATACTAATAATAGATTCTCGTGTGTAATATTCAATTTTTTTCATTCATAAAACGAATTAATATTCATTTTCATATAATTTAAAAGTAATATATTTATGAAAACATAATTGCCGATTATATTTTCAGAGAAATATTAATATATTCATTTCCATGGCATAAAATTTAAATAACTTTATTCTACAAATGTTTAAAAAAATTATAAAATCAAAGAATAATCATCACAACATACTATTACCATATATTATAAGGCATTGTGTTATTAAATATTACATGAGATTTAAAAAGTTTACATTTAAATAATTATATATATATATATATATATATATATATATATATATATATATATGCAGATCTAATAAAGTAAATGTAATCATGATATATTTATTTCTAACTCTATATTAATTTCATTTTGAAATCATTGGTTCATATCTTTGAAATATTTATTTATTTTCTTTAACTATTATAAATAAAAACTTATGATATTTATCAAATTGTATTTTTTTTTTTTTTTAAAAAGTTATTTTACACATGTTTTAAGGGGTTAAAAAATATTTTAAATTTTTTTTATTAGTATCTATTTTTATTTTAAAATATTTTCTAGCAATCCACACACCCCCTTAGCCTCCCATAAAAAACTGATAAAGAAAAATCATTTCATTAAGGAAATTGAAACTAATTAAAGTAAATCTAATAATGCTATATTTATGTGTAACTATATATTAATTTCATTTTGAAATCACTTGTTCACATATTTGAATTTTTTTAATTATTATAATTTATAAACAGAAATGATATTGTACTAATTAATTTATGATATTTATCAAACTAGTATTTGCGCCCGTGCGATGCACGGAATGTATTTGTTGTAGTATATTAAAAATATTTGGATTGATATATAATTATTTAAATTAGAGCATCAAATATCATACAATGCAAGTGAAGATACACATTTTAGATCATTTATGTGTTTTGATGTTATCATTGCTTGAATTTAAGCAAATAATTGCTCAAATTAATAGCTAATGTGTAGATGTACACGCATGCGGCGTTGTAACTTTGGAGATTTTATTTATCATTGTTTAGTATTTTTTTTTATAAATTACGCAAATGTGCTCGTTCTCTAGCAACTCAGTTATATGAATGAATTTCTATCTTAATTCATTTGTATGGAAGATATTTTTTTTTGTATATATATATATATATATATATATATATATATATATATATAGTCACTTTTTCATGAGGGCATGTCTTTAAGAGAAATTAAGAACTAATCTTAACCTTACATCTGTAAAAAAATTGAATGGATTATATCAAATTTTGTTTAAAAAAATGTGATGTCTTTACTATTTATGATGTAGAATTTTATTATTGAAATATTTCCGTTCAATTTTAGTTTTCCTTCAATTTTTAATTAAAATGCAATGATTTAGCCATTTTTTTTATATTAGTCAATAATGAATCATTTTATTTGCAGTCAACTTTTAATATTTATTTCTTTTTATATTTTCAATCAATTAGTAATATCATATTCATTTTCAGCAAATTTTTTTTTTTTAAATTTTTAGTCAATTAGTCAATTAGCCAATTAAAATATCATATGCAATGATATTTTTACGCAATTTTCATTTCATTTTTAATTGATGATGTACAATATTATTATTGAAATATTTCCGTTTCATTTTTAATTTGCGTTACATTTTTAATTTACCTTTACTATTCTTTAAAATATGCATTTACTATTGATATTATTAAAATATTTCCTATTCATTTTTAATTTACATTTACTTGATTATGTAGAATATTATTATTGAGATATTTTCATTCTATTGTTTAAAATTGTGAAATATTTATGACATAATTGTAATTTGATGTATTATAATGTGTAATATTATTGTGAAAAATTTAAATACAATAATTTGACCATTTTCTTTTCTATTTTAATCAATTATGGATCATTTTTTTATCAGACAATTATTAATATTCATTTCCTTTTTCAATTAACCTAATTTTTGTTCCATTTTCTATCTTTAATTTTCGGTCAATTATTAATATTTATTTCTTTTTTCAATTTACCTAATTTTCATTTCATTTTAATTGATGATGTAGAATATTATTGTGAAATATATATTTTTTATTTTCATCCCTTTTTTTTTTAAATTTACCTGTATTATTTATTATTGTTTGGGCGGGAAATCAAGTAAATAGAATTTTGTTTTTAATTATAGTATACATTTTTTTCTTTTTATATTGTTTGCGCGGGAAAGTAAGGAATGATGTTTTTGTTTTTGATAATAGTATAGATTGATAATCCTTTTATATTTTCCTATTTAACTTATTATTATTAGTATTAATCAGTGAATTTTGTTTCTTTTTACATTTTTAGTCAATTAATGATCATTTTTTATTTTTCTATTTTACTGCTAACTTTTTTTTAATGATTATTATTAGTATTAATTAATCAGTGAATTTCGTTTCCTTTTCTATTTCTCGTGAATTAAGATATTTTAAAAAAAATTGGTAGGATTTTTTTTTTTACTATTATCCTTATTATGACCCACTTTTTTTTCATAATCTTCCATTTTTTTCATTTTCATTGAATTAAGACTCCTTTTTTATTTTCCTATTTTACTTATTATTAAAATTCCGTTTATATTTCCGTTTTTAGTGAATTAAGGATCATTTTTTTATTTTCCTATTTTACTACACATTTCTTTTACTGATTATTGTTAGTATTAATTAATTAGTCGATTTTGTTTCCTTTTCCATTTTTTGTAAAATAAGGATTTTTTTCTATTTTACTAATTATTATTAGTATTATTAATTGATAACTTTTGCTCCTTTTTTATTGTTTGGGCGGGAAAGTAGGAAATGATGATTTTGTTTTTTTTTTTTTATTAAAAAGGAAGGGGGATACCCATATAATCTACGCTTACACTGAGGCTTGAAACCTAGACCTCTCACATAGGAGAGTAATCCGATACCAATGGATTGCAAGCCACTTGGTAATGATGATTTTGTTTTTAATAATAGTATAGATTTTTTGTGAATTAAGGATCCTTTTTTATTTTCCTATTTTACTGCTAACTTTTTTACTGATTATTATTAGTATTAACTAATCAGTGAATTCCGTTTCCTTTTCTATTTTTCGTGAATTAAGAATCGTTTTATTTTTTAAATTTTTGGTATGATTTTTTTTATTGTTATCCTTGACCCTTTTTCACAATGTTTCATTTTATTTTTTCCATTTTAATTGAATTAAGACTCCTTTCTTTTATTTTCCTATTTTACTAATTATTACTATTAGTAATAATTGCTAAATTTTGTTTATATTTCCATTTTTAGTGAATTAAGGATTTTTTTTTATTTTTCTATTTTATTATAATTTTTTTACTGATTATTGGTAGTACTAATTAATCATTGAATTCCGTTTTCTTTTCTATTTTTTGTGAATGAAGGATTTTTTTTTTATATTTTACTACTAACGTTTTTATTAATTATTATTAATATTAGTAATTGGTAAATTTTTTCCCTTTTTTATTGTTTGGGTGGAAAAGTAAGAAAGTGGGATTTTATTTTTAATAATAGTATAGTCTTATATTGATAGATTTACACTTTAAAAATTACATTTAGAAATTTAAAAAGTAGCATTTAAATTTTGTATGATTAGTATAGTGCATAAGTGTATGTATGTATGTATTTAAAATTTTTATAAATGTTTATATTTTGTTAATTTTATAATTTCATTTCCTTAATTATATTTCATATTTTATTAACTATAATTTAATAAAATTGCCACAAATATTTTCACATAAGAAATCTTATATTTTTCAATTTCATTAATTATAATTACCAAATATTGTGGCAATTACCATAATAATTTCATTAATAATATTAATTACAATACTTGTTCTCTTTCAATATTTAAATACATTACCATAGTAATTACACGAAAGAAGGAAAGAAAAATTATTAGAATAATTACCATTAATAAAATTTAGGAAATTATATTAAAAATTAATTATATATTAAGGTAATAATAATTTATTTTGTGCCAATAATATTATTTATTAAGTATAAAAATATATATGTACATAGATTACCATAATAATTACACCAAAAAAGGTAACAATACATAATTATTAGGCAATAATATTAATAATTAATTATTAAGGCAAGTATAATTTATTTTGTACTAATAATATTATACATTAAGTGTATATACACACACACACACACACACATATTAAGTGTATATTATATTAATTATAATATTTTTACATTTTGTACTAATAATATTATACATTATTTTGTACTAATAATAGTATACATTATTTGTTAGTTCAGATCCGTGACTTAGTCCTCGATCTCTATCCTAAACTTCTGTGTTTTTGGTGTTGAAACCAAGGTTCTGTTTCGTTTTTTGTATACATCTTGTAATTATTTTAGAGGAATAAAGAGAAAAAAAAAAGAATTCCTTTCCCGTTCGGCAAAACGTTTCGTTGCTTGTGACGAGAAGAAGAGTTTGATTCTGATAAGAAAAACGTCGACCCTTCCTTGCTACCGAAAAATGAAGATATTGGCTGTGTAGTCAATGTTACTAGGGTCTCCATCAACGCCCAATCCGTTGGATCCAGCGGCACTAAAAATAGTTCAAGCTACAATTGCAAAATAATAATAATAATAATAATAATAATAATAATAATAATAATAATAATAATAATAATAATAATAATAATAATAATAATAATAATAATAATAATAATAATAATAATAATAATAATAATAATAATAATAATAATAATAATAATAATAATAGTAATAATAATAATAATAATAATAATAATAATAATAATAGTAATAATAGTAATAATAATAATAATAATAATAATAGTAATAATAGTAATAATAGTAATAATAGTAATAATAGTAATAATAGTAATAATAGTAATAATAGTAATAATAGTAATAATAGTAATAATAGTAATAATAGTAATAATAGTAATAATAGTAATAATAGTAATAATAGTAATAATAGTAATAATAGTAATAATAGTAATAATAGTAATAATAGTAATAATAGTAATAATAGTAATAATAGTAATAATAGTAATAATAGTAATAATAGTAATAATAGTAATAATAGTAATAATAATAATAATAATAATAATAATAATAATAATAATAATAATAATAATAATAATAATAATAATAATAATAATAATAATAATAATAATAATAATAATAATAATAATAATCTTGAAAACTGTAAAAAAAAATACTTACATTTTCATGAGTGCAACACCAATATATGATTCCATAGAGAGAAGGGAAGAAGAGGGAAACAGTGCAAAAGGAAACATTATGATTTCCAAATTCACCAATCCATTGTATTTATAGGTAGAAAATATGAGATTATAAACTTGTATAATTTTTCAAAAAGGAAATGTGTAATTAGGTAATATTATCAATTAATAAATTTTAATTAATTTTCATTTTACATTTGCTTACCAAATAGGTTTTACTACAAAAATTTGGGCGGGAAAATGAAATAGGAGGATTTTGTTTATATATAAATATATATATATATATATATATATATATATATATATATATATATATATATATATAGGGTCACATTCACATGCAAACACCATTAACATACAAACCTGTGGACAAATATAAGCCATTAGATTAGAGTAGATTGATGGTTGGGATGTAACATGTAAAAATTAACGCTAGGATAATAAAGCATGTGAAAAGGGCAATTTAGACAACACAAACACAATCCTACTTAGCATACAACTAGAACAGTTATATCATAATTGGACTACAATTCACTCACTATCCTACAACTCATACGGCACTAGCACATCGGCACCAACCACCACCCCAACGCCCAGATCACCGTATTGTGAGGCAAAAACGTCGGCGAACATCATCTCCCACCGGCGACCATGGAGAACACGCAACCACCATTCCCAGGTAAGCATCGTTAACCATTTATGAGCACCGTAGAACACACCGTGCGTAGTGATTGAAAAGAATTTGCATAACCGAATTTATTGAAAATAGCGTATTACTGTGCGAATTTGTTTACACACGGGGGGGAACACCAAGTACAAACACCAATAATGGGAATCTGTGATCCGGGCGATGGGGGGAATAATCTGCAGAACCGAGCACACAACCATATAGTCACATGCACGTATAGTCCATCATTAGTTAAACATAAGCTTAGAAAAAACATAAGGAAATTTAGGCTTGGGCAGATAAATAGGTGTAGAGACATTCATGAGGAAATATGAACACCAACATATGGCTGTACGAAAGTCATTGAAGCAATTAAACATTCACTGAACACACGCTTATAAAAACCACTGCCCACATTCATATACGCGAGCACACTAAAACGTAGAGCCGGGCACACCAGAACACAGGAAAATAGGAAAAAAACAACAAAAAAAAAGCACACACAATTACGCACTGCAGCACAACATTCATTATTTGACGACCCTGAAATATTTAATTGTTATCTTGAATAGGTGCAGACCAATGTGCGCACAACGTAATTGAATGTGAAATGGAAATACACAAAGATGGTTCAAAATACTGGACACCACCCACACCAAAAGACAAAACACCGTTCGCAGGACAGCAATTCGAAACACTTGAAAACGGAATTGAATTCTACGAGGAATATGCTAAGGAAGCCGGATTTGATGTTAGACATGGAACAAAGCGTAGAAATCGATTCGGGCAAGTGTCAATAAAATACTTGTTGTGCTCGCGCGAGGGTTATAAGGCCGAACGGAAGGAACCCAATAATAGCTCAAAAGAAAAACAGAGACGGAGGAGAGTGTCCACCAGGATAGGCTGTAAGGCACGTATGGTAATGACAAGGTGTGACAAGGGCGGATATAAAGTACACGCAATCCAGCTGCGACATACCCACTGTCTATGCTCAGATGCGGCCAAACCTTTTTTAAAGATGAATAGGCAACTTGACATCGGCCACAAAACCTTCTTGACGCACTGTGCAAAGGCAAACATCGGTCCCACAAAGGCTTTCAGACTGTTCAAAGAGATGGTGGGCAATTTCACAGATGTAGGAGCCACATGCATTGACTTCTGCAATTTCAGACGAGACCTATTGGCCTACATAGCTGAGGCTGATGCCCAAATGGTGATAGAAGACATGTACAAAAGAAAAGAGGACAACCCGGACTTCTATTTCGATTTCGACATAGACGAAGACGCTAAATTAACAAGGTTATTTTGGGCGGACGCAGAATGCTGGAAGAACTATGCATATTATGGAGATGTACTGTCATTTGACGCCACTTACAGTACAAATAGGTATAACTCGTATTAGGTTTAAAATTTTAAACCGGAAACTGTGCACGCGCTGTGTAAACGGCGTGCGCGCAAGGGCCTGGACATGGCTTAAAAAATCACGTGCGCGACGCTGAAAATAAGCGTGCGCAGCATCGTACTGTATACTATACATCAGATTACAAACACTGTGCTTAATAATAATTAAAACCGTGCTTATATTGCAGGTACAAGTTAGTGTTCGTCCCTTTCACAGGGGTGGATAACCACAAAAGGTGCATAACATTTGGGGCAGGTTTGATTGCAAAAGAAGATGTAGAGTCATACGAGTGGCTAGTCATGAAATTCAAGACTGCAATGGAATACACCCCCAGATGTGCTACAACTGACCAGGATCCAGCACTAAAAATAGTCATACCACAAATTATGCCAACCACAAGGCACAGATTCTGCATGTGGCACATCATGGCAAAGGTTGGGGAAAAAGTAGGGGTTGCATTGTGGCACAACACAGACTTCAAAAAGAAACTAAATAACACCGTATGAGATGACACATTAACAGTAGATGAATTCGAGAGGAGATGGACAACACTAATGAAAGACTACAATCTTGAAGACCACCGGTGGGTTACCCAACTTTACGAGGCACGTCCATCGTGGATACCTGCATACTTCAACGACATACTAATGGGAGGTCTGCTAAGGACCATCACGGTCAGAATCAGAAAACAACTACTTTGGTAAATTTACAAACCACCACTGCAGCTTGGTAGAATTCATGGCACAATACAATAGTGCAATTGGAGAACAGAGGCACAAACAATCAAAACTCAACACAGAAAATGAAGGTTCGTACCCTGAAACTAAAACCCCTTTGAGTATTGAGAAGCACGCTGCTAGAGTTTACACCATAAACATGTTCTATGAATTCCAACAAGAGGTATGGGATGCAAGTTTCAGATGCCACATCACCAACAGAAATAACGTAGGTGATATATGGACTTATCAAGTTGAAGAAACAGGTGGAAAATTATTTGAAGTGACCGAAATCCCAAGCACGGAGCAAATAGAGTGTGCATGCAAGCACTTCAACCGTGTCGGTATACTATGCAAACATGTGATACAAGTGATGAAGGCACGGGGGTATGAAACAATCCCACAAAAGTATATTGTCCCACGGTGGACACGAGACGCATGTGCACAGCCATTATACGACGTCCCATGGGCAAAAAGAACAACAATTCCCAAGGCAACTGAAACAACAAAAGTTGCAAATCAACTATGGAATGAATTCTACAACTGCATGGGATTAGTGAATGGTTGGCCAGACAAGATGGACAAAATGTTGGCAACATTGCAACAACTCAAAAAAGACCTGGAAAACGAGAGGCAACAAACACAAGAGCACGCCAACAACGAAACTGTGTTTGAAAGACTAGTCGGAACAAGCAGACCAACCGACATACAAATAAAACCACCCCAAGTTGCAAAAAACAAAGGGAGTGGGAAGAGATTCAAAAGCAACAGAGAGAAAGCCACCACGAACAACCAAA
This sequence comes from Ipomoea nil, assembly GCF_001879475.1. NCBI lineage: Eukaryota > Viridiplantae > Streptophyta > Magnoliopsida > Solanales > Convolvulaceae > Ipomoea > Ipomoea nil. Next base: position 9,265,614 of record NW_017619273.1, on the reverse strand, counting down.
AGAAAAAAGAAAGAACATGCAACATATGCGATCTCCCCGGGCACAACAGTCGCACCTGTCCGAATAAACTAGCATAAGACGAAGTTTGTAACAGTTCAATTCAACAACCCATGAAATATTGTCATTATGTTTACATTTACGAACCGAAATTACGTACTTATATGAAGCAAAAATTGATATTAGTACAACAAACCTGAACTACCTACATTTAGATGGGCGCGCACAGGTAAACACACACGGGCACAAATATAAACACATACAAGCACAAAGGACACCGCGTACGCGCACAACAAGCCGTAAGCCGCGACACCCACCGAATTAGACGCGCGCAAATGTTTAAAAAAAAAATCCAAAAACAAAAACAAAAACAACAAAACCCAAAAAACCCCAACGCCCACAAAACAAAGTACAACGTGCACACAAACAAAAATATTGCAAACTAACGGCACAAACAATACAAGATTTGAATCCGCGAGTAGAGCACACTATATATACACGAGAAGTTTTCTTTAAAAAAAAAACCCCACACCAAGCACACAAATAACCACAGAGCGCGCACATAACCCAACTACGCACACCTGTACGTACACCGCGCACAAACGTTAACTTAGAGCCGTGAACCTTCAGTCCTACTCTATTTTTGTTGACCTTCATTTCATATTACATACGCAAAGAACCAAAAAAGAGGAATCAATATTACATATTGCTAGATCCTGTTTGATCAAACCCGTACCACCGCAGAAATACAAAGACAGCGATAAAAACCAACGAACTACACACACCCAACTACTGTTGCAACCAAATAAGCATACCCAAAAAAAACAATTGGACTATAAAAACGTTGAAAGCATAATACAACTAAACCATTCACGAACTAAAACTAATAGCAAAAAGGGTGCGCCCAGCACAAGTGGCAACAAAAACCATCGTGAGCACAGTATGCATCCAAAGTGTGCGCACTACAAGCACCCCAAAAAGGTACACAACATAATAAAAGTAAAAGAACAACACTAAGTGGACGGGGGTTGAACTAATATCGACTGGTAAGCACGAGCAAGGTTGTCTTCCCTCATCACATTACACTGCGACGTGACCAGCTCATTCATATACCGCAACCGTAACTTGTGCAGCACTGTATAGTCACCCTTAACCAAGCCACACTCCCAATCACGAACCCGCTGGCCAACATAAGTCTCCATGTGCCGCATCAAAAAAATGCCACAATTGATCTTATTCTTCGAATCACGCCATCCCATTTGCAAACGCTTGGATACAGCTCCAGCACAAACTTGTAACACCCCAGATTTTCAAGACTTTTTAAAACTTATAATAAAGATAGAATCTTATTAAATCCCAAGATATAATTACAAGCGTACGGGGTGCTATGCCACACCTGGGTTAGAGAACCCAAGTGCACAGGCTAACTAACTAATATCCTCAAAACGTAATTACATAAACGTGGCACGCAGGCCAAAGGAAACTATCTACTTCTACACTCTAAGTTCTAGCGCGCTCCAGTGACTTAATCTCCTGTGCCTGAAAGCCAAATATATCTGTTCAGCGAGAGATGCTGGTAACCCACTCCAACGCGTTGAAATACAATACATATAGTAATATATATATAGATATACGAAAACCATTTTGAGCATGAAGATATATCCTACGAACTCTAGCTTTAAAACCGGGAATGACTCGACAGATAAGGCCAGACACAAGCAACAGTTATAACGGTCATAAGCAGTTCATAATAGATAAGGCAAATAAGGCAAAGCATAAGCAGTAATCATAACCCATCATAGACAATCCCCAAAATGAAACCCATAGTCACATCCCGAGGCACTCATAGTCACAACTCGTCTATATCACAACACATAACGCACATTGTTGGCGCCACGGGACCGATCGCATGCCCATACATGAGGGTCAGCGCATATAGCTCTGACACAGCCCCGCAGCACCATGCCCCGTATCGCAACACGGGGAGGTCGATCGCAACCGACCGATGAACCGCAGCTCATCATAATGTTTGATCGCAACCAAACAGTGGACCGCAGCCCAAGAGAGTGTCATCTGACCGCAGCCAGGAAAAAGGACGAACCGCAGCTCGTATAGAAACGTTTGATCGCAACCAAACGGTGGACCGCAGCCCAAGAGAATGTTATCTGACCGCAGCCAGGAATACCAATCTGACCGCAGCCAGCTTCTGAACCGCAGCTCAGGATAACCAATCCGATCGCAACCGAATTGGGGTAACACACACACATAACACATAGCAAGCACATGCAACCCACATTACACATTGGGAAGGGGATAAAACGTATAACGAAACCTAAGCGTGATCCATCACATACTAAGAATAGTCCTAAGGGGATCATACTTCCTCCACCTAGGTCAACGGGATACCAATTCAACTAGCATGCAATATATTAGACTCATAAACCTACGAACGGTACCCGAAATATCAAACTAGACATAGGCACGACAAACGGGGTCCGTTGGGACACCACGGGGATCGGGGAAACATCAAACGGGGAAGCCGGGATCCCGAAGTGGGATAATTTCCAGCGGGAAGCCGGTGGGTGGGGGTCCACCCGCCGGCTGTCACTATTCCGGGCAGCGGGTGCCCGGCGGGCAGCTGCCCGCTGCCGGAGCTGCCCGAGAAGCCGCGGGTAGGTGGCGGGTCCCCTACCCTCCACCTACCCCCACTGACTCTTTTCATCACTTTTCGCCCCGGGAACCGTTGTGGAACCCGAAACCATGCTTAGACACTTTACAACGTAATTAACGGCAACACGTAGACAATTAACGGATCAAATACGAGAAACGAACGGCACATATCCTATCATGCTTTTCTAAACGTAATCAACTCCCAAACATGCAATTTCCCACCCGATAATCCAAGAGTAATATCACACGATACAACCTAGGGTTCTAATCACTTTTATATCAACAAGAATACGATTCGTCTTCTAATTGCAAGATTCGGTAAGAACAACACATAATCACCAAGGATACCAATCAATCATCAAGAACACCATAATTGCCAAGAACAATACATAATCATCAAGAATCCCAATTAATTATCAAGAACATCATATTTATCAAGAAACTCCCAATATCAAGATTATCAAGATTCCTCATGGAATCATTATATCAATACCAATAATAATCATCATAAATCGCCATTCACAATTATATGGGGGAAACCCTATGGGGAAATCATAGCTATGAAAATAGGTTTTGTTGAGACATGGGTTACCTCTTAGCCTTAATTAATTCCTTGGCTATGAAGGATCTTTCTTTAAGCTTTCTTGCTTTATTGATTTCTCCTAGGGGACTTCTTGGAACTCTTTGGGTGGTGAGAGATTATTGTGGTGGGAATTCTGGTGCCTCCTAAGTTCCCTATTTATATATTTAAGACTCCTAATTAGGGTCTGAATGGTATGGGTTTACTAATTCTATTCCTTATAGGACGTAGGGACTTGCTTTAGGGATAAGGGTCCATGATCCACATTGGACCATATTAATTAAGCGGATCCTAATCACAATCTGAATAGTAAAAGGCCTACTTCCTTTATTCCTGATAGATAACTAGGTCTAGGATTCCTAATTAGGATCTGAATAGTAAAAGGTTTACTTTCTTTATTCCTAATAGGCTTAAGCCTCTAATTTAGGCAAGGGTCCACGGTTCATGGTGGACCCTATTAATTAATTAAAGGGAAACCTAACATAATTAAATCATATTTAATTATTATTAGCGGGAGTAATTAAATAATTAATCCAGGATTGAAGGCCGTAACACGGGGTGTTAGAAAACTGTTGCCCTCGAAGGAGAAATAGCCTCAAAGAACTCAAATAGAATTGCCTTCTACAATTGGAAAACACATGGCAGAAATCAGAAAATCAGAAAAGACCAAAAGGATACAAAAATCTTTACAAAAAAAAAAAAAGGAATTGGAATCAATGGACAGAACACTAACCAACACATCAACACAGCCACCATACTTGTCAACCTTCGCAGTGGGATAAGAGTCATTATCAATGATCTCATACCGACCCCGGACAAAATCAAAGCACAACAGAAAATAGTGACCACAGCGTAGAATTGGGAAAAAAATCTGCACACACAAAACAATAAAATATACATGGGACTGATTGTGCACCCAAAACAGACAACCATGCACACCAACACAAAGTAAGACTGACCAAAAAATGACAACCATACCATGTCAATCGCCGTAATATTCTCATACGGAGATGCCCGGAGGTCCATCATTAACCTCTCACGGAACCACACGACCCTTTGCTCCCATCCACGGGAAGTATCAACCACAGTCGTGAGCTAACACACCCCACCAACAATGCACAAACAAATCAATTAAAGACTAAACAAAATAACTCAACAAAAAAAAAAATTGAAGCAACTAAAACTAACCGTTGTGAACGTCGAAGCAAAATGGCGAGACGGGGCCGACCGAGGCTTAGAATGCTCCAAAAAATTGAGCACAGCAGCCCAGGCATCTATAACCGCAACATCAACCTGTGAACCTGGAGTCAGTGACAGAAAATTCTCCCACGTCGCAGACCTAACCCCAGCTGAAAATATAGTACGGCCCCTAAAACAAACACCACACCAAACTGTCACCAACTAAAACAAACAAAAAAAAAAAATGGGAACACCACAAAGAAACGAAACCACTATACTGACATGTCAGCGGCCGAGCCCCCAAGCAACCAATTAACGATCAAAGCATCTTCGGGGGCATCGGGAACAGAAAATGTAATACGATCACTGACGCTGGACGGCTCATACTGAAGGCGAGTGGCAACCACCGGAATATCAGTCGCAAGATACTTACTAGGACGAACAGCTTTAACCGGGGCCGCACACACAGCCCCACCCGACAACGTAGGACCGCGGGGAACAACACCACCACCACACTCCTGCAAAATAAAAAAACAGGCATGCAAGACTTAACTGGAAGCACACATCCAGCACACTACACCCGAAATACAGGCACACACATGTATAACAGTACGCTAGCACACCCACTAAAATATAGAAACAAAATTTCTACAAAACATAAGCAACTCAAACCTCCGCCGGCGTAGAAAACCCCGGAGTGTCTGGCGTACGAGCACCATCCGAACCAGACCCCACAGCATGACCACCACACGCACCATCATCATCATCACACTACCAAACACGACAACATATATATACTAGCACACAGTATCGAGACCCAAAATTAATCACTGCCAAAAAAACAACAAAGTTAAAGAACCAACCTCAACAACAGCAGTAGCCTCTCGAGACTCCGGCATAGCGTGACCACCCACACCTACCCCCGCACCAACATCGCCTGTAACACCACGCCCAGCATACCCAGCCTACTTGATCGCAGCCCCCAACCCAGCACACAACACCAACAAGCTTACCCCATCCCTAAGAGACGGGGAAGACTCACGCCTGTGCCCCCCAGATGCACCACGACCACCATCACCCACCGCCGCACCATCCTGCGTTAAACCAAGGCTAAAGGAAGGAATTTCATTCACGCCAAACCCCTCAGAAATCTCCTGGAAATCAGCATCCAAATCCCGCAGCCGGCGCTGCATAGGACCATACAAACGACGACAAACCTCCCCATCCGCCGCCCTAGCACGCGCCATCTTGAAAAACTGGGCCAAGCTATCAGCCGAACTAGCCAAAGCAGCAGCAGCAGCAGCCTCACCAACCACACATTCAAACGTCTAGCACGATCAAAATAGGTACCCCATAAATAAGCAAAGTACCACACTGCCAACCAAAAAAATTTAGTGTGCAAGTAAAACAGAACAGTGTGCACACATACCTTGGGCCCATACTCAGGACCATCAGCATCAACATGCAAGAACACACCAGCAGGCTCAATCTCTCCAAGGCCAAATCCACCAGCACTCATCTTCGCGGCCTCCCTAGCAAACAACAGCTCAGATGTCCACCCACGCAACGAAGGCACAAGCCGTGGAACAGACCGCTCAAACGCCAACACACGGTCCACATAGAATAACTGAAAAAACAACCAACACAATAAGGGAATGACACAAAGAAACCGTAAAAAGCCAACAAATACCAAATACTATCATACCGCAATAAACTCCGCAGGGCCCACGAAGAATTTATGACGACCCGAAATCCAAGCATCCTGCGTCTCCACCAAAGAATCGAGCAGAAGCTTGCACCAATTTATCTCGTGGATCCGAGAGACATCATCAAAACAATGAAAATACATCTGATTTGCATAGTCATTGCTCATACAGCACACCAGCGTAGACAGCACCAACATACAAAAGTGCCTCTTAAACCAATCGCCGCCATCAACCTCCGAAATAACTTTGTCTGCAACCATGGACAAAGACACCGTATACCTCACCGTCCCAAACAAACCCCTCCAATGTTTCAACAGGTTGCAAATCTGCAACCTCTCACGCTTCACCATCTTAGACTCGCCCCGCGGAAACCCCAAAACTAATTCAACATCACGCTCGTACACAGGGAGGACTCTACCACCGCCCAAGTCAAACGTCCTAGATTGCCCATCAAAATTAGATAGAAGCCAATGAACAAGGCTAGGAGGACACTCTGTCACCTTGAACTCTAACAAATGCCCAAATCCTAGCCCCCTAATATCATCTTTCTGTCGCACCGACAAATCTTGAAGGGCATCAACAAGCACACCGGACTGCCCTCGAAACTTAACAGTAGGAAAGTCAGCATCCTCTTCTCCAGACCCCTCACCACCATCCGAAGACTCTTCAACCGCATTCCACACCGGGTCTTGCTCCAACCTATCCAAGAAAGCCAACGGTGGGGAAACAAAGTCATCATCACTCAACCCCCCCCCCCCCCTCAACTACTCGTGGAACAGCCCGCACACCCTTAACCTTCTTACCTGCAAAAAAGAAGGCCCACAGTTCCAACACACTTTAAGAGAACACGCACACTAAAGCACATGGGATGCAAATTACCCACAATATGGAGTGTATAATGTCATTTTACTCAATCCGTCAAAACACACAACTTAAAGCTAGCAAACACAAAACACAAAATTCACGAACCACAATTTCTTTACAAATTCATAAATGTTTATAAGTCCACACTACCATAGCACAACTTACACATACATGGGATGCATATAACTAGTATTATGCAATGTATACTACTTAATACAAAACCTAGAAATGAACTACAACTATTATTACTATTATATACGATTAAAAACAACAAAAAAAAAAAACAGAAAACACACTTTAACCACACTAAAAGTGCACACTACCACCACTACCATAGCACAACTTAAGATACCTGGGATGAAAAATACCCACAATATGCAGTGTATACGGCAATTTTAATCAATCCCTCAAAACACACAATTAAAAGCTAACAAACACAACACACAAAATTCACGAACCACAATTTATTTACAAACTCATGAATGTTTATAAGTCCACACTACCAACACTACCATAGCACAACTTAACATACATGGGATGCATATAACCCGTATTAAGCAATGTATACTACTTAATACGAAACCTAGAAATGAACTACAACTATTATTACTATTATATACGATTAAAAAAAAAACAAAAAAAAAAAAGAACAGAGCAACACACTTTAACCACACTAAAAGTGCACACTACCACCACTACCATAGCACAACTTAAGATATGTGGGATGCAAAATACCCACAATATGCAATGTATACGGCAATTTTAATCAATCCCTCAAAACACACAATTAATAGCTAACAAAGACCAAACACACAATTAATAGCTAACAAATACAAAACACACAATTCACGGACCACAATTCCTTCACAAACCCACGAATGTATAAAATTATTTACACTGCCAAAAATCACAAAAACAGGTATTTAACAACAACAAAAAAAAAAAAAAAAAAAAAAAAAAAAAAAAAAAAAAGACGCAAAAACCAGAACCACCGCCCGGTAACCCCACACTGCCACACCCAGACGACCCAGCCACACCCCAACCAAAACCCCCAACCAACGACCGGCGAACGCCGGAAACAAATACAAACAAAAAAAAAACACCCACAACCCAGACCGGCCACCACCCCCGCCGTGGAGTGCCAAGGCCCTAACACCGCACCGAATCGGACATCCACGAACCCAGACCTGCCACCACCCAAAACCCTAGCTTACCCAGAACCCTATCTACAAAAATCGAACCCCAAAATTGACACCCCCTACACCACCCGATGACACCCACACGGCCACCGGACACCACCCAGCAAAAACCCCCAAGACCAGAGCGCAAAAAAGGCAAGAAAGCGACGAAAAAACAACAACAAACAATCATAACTTACCTCGGCCGACATCCGGTGCCCCCCCCCCCCCCCCCCCCCCCTCTTCAACCTGCCGCGGTCCCCACCGACAACCATAGCGACGTGCGATCGAACACAAGATGGAAGCCGACGCGATAAGCAAAGACCGTCTCACACACTCCCTACTCACGCCAAGCAAAAGACGGGAACAATAGAAAGAGTCCACCAGTGCGCGTGAGTTTGAACCTAACTCTGACTAGGACTCAATGCACGCAAAATACACCATCTACCCCTCTTAACATAAAAACCCAATAAACAAATGGAAACTACCCGCCCAAATCACAACCGTCCATCCGCATCATCCAACGCACCACAATAGACCTCATATTTTTATTTTAAGATATGTTTTCACCAGAATAGAATTATATATATATATATATATATATATATATATATATATATATATATATATATATATATACACACACACACACACACAGAGTGGCGGAACTACAATGGGGGCAGTGGGATCAACTGCCCCTCTCCCCCCCCCCCCCCCCCCCCCTCACCTCTTTCCATTTTATATATATATATATATATATATATATATATATATATATATATAAATATATATATATAAATATATATATATATAAGTCACTAAGTAGTTTAGTTGCTCAGTTGGTTGAGCTTTGAATTTCACGTTAAATGTCATGGGTTCAACCCTTATCAACAACATGGGTTCAACCCTTACCAACAACAATTTTGTATACTGTAATTGTGTGTATATTTTAGCTTCTTTTCTTTATTTAAACCCTTCAATAAATTAAATATTTTTTAAGTCTAATTTTTTTTAGTGAATCATTTAGTTAATGTAGTCAACACATTTATATTATACTTTCATCGTATTCAAATAAATTTAGAAAAATTTAAGTTGATCTAATTAAAAGGAAGACTATGTGATCTAATGGTATCCGGGTTGGACTTCTATTTGGAAGATTTTGAGTTCGAGCCTTAGTGGAAGTATTATTGGTTCTTTGTGTTTCAGTAGGTTGTTAAAGTATATGAGATTTTGAGTTCGAGCCTTAGTGGAAGTGTTATTGGTTCTTTGTGTTTCAGTAGGTTGTTAAAGTATATGAATAGATACTACAATGTAATAGAGCTAGTAGCATTTAAAAAAAAAGTTAATCTAATTAAAATTAAAGTATTTATGAATATAATGTCTTTTCTATTCAAACTATTTTATATAATCGATTATGTTTTATATTTTGCCATAAATATTTTTATAACATTTCAATGTGTTTTTAAATTTCACCCTACCCAAATATAGTTTTGGCTCCGACCTTAACTCATGTAATCTATCATAAATATTGTATTATAATTTATAATGTATTTAAACCATATTATAGGTGTTTGATATTTTATCATTGACAATTCTAAAATCATTTCAAGTACGCCCCCACTCACGTCATTTTCTGACTCCGCCACTATATATATATATATATATATATATATATATATATATATATATATAACCATAATAATTGAAAGGCACAAATATATACGAAATAAATCTTATTGCTATAGAATTAACATTGTTTATGATAAAAAGGCACAAACATAGTATGAAACAAATTAGGTAGAATTTTATGGTAAAAAGGCACAAATAAAATAATACCAAAAAAATGCACAAATATATATGGACTAACATTACACTTCATGAAGAAGGGACTCTCGCGACACATGCTGTTGCATTCAAAATTCAATAAGTTCAATTACAATTTAGTTATTTTATAACTATAATAAAGTTATATGGTTTGGGAAGTAATTAATATTACAATTAATGACACAACATCTTTTATTAAATATATAAAAAAAAACATTTGAAAAATAAAATAGCTATATATTATATAATCATATAAAAAATGTACTTTTGAAAAATAAAATAGCTATATATATTATATAATCATATACAAAATGTGTTCAATTAGAGTTTAGATTTACTTATACAAAATTTGAAATTTATTTCCCAAATGTAGTTATCTTAGTTATTATTCGTATTGTGAAAATTATAATATAGATGAAATACAATTAAGCAATGTAATTATGTAAATTCTCTCTATAAGTTTATTAGAATATGCACATAATTAAAGATTATATTAACCATACAAAATTTTAATTTTAATTTTAATTGTAATTTTGTATTCTAACAAAATAATAAATACTTGACCAATGAAAGCTCAAAAATATTATTATATTAAAAAATTTAAAATATTTTAGTTTTTCTATTTTTATTTATATTTATAATAACATAATTTTTTCCCGTGCATCGCGGGATGAATTACTAGTTGAGTTATATGGGGCAATACTCCAAAAGTTTTAGGGGTAATTAAAAAAATATATTAAAAAATGTAAGATTAAAAGTGAAAATAAAATAAAATTCACTACAAGTGTAGATTCAAGTAGAAGGGGACAACACCCTTCGGGTGTAGATACAGTATAATATTCCATATCAATTAAGAGGGAAAAAATATTAACATGTGAATTATATTTACAATAATAATTGATGTATTTGATATGTTTAATTTTAAAATGTTAAAGTTCATGAGGTTAATTACTTTTTCATATAAAATTTAACAGTTTATTTAACTTTTTTTTTTCTTTTTTGGTTTAGTTTTTAATTTTTTTTTAAATTTTTTATATATATTTAGTTTTGGGGTTCACCTTTTGTTTTTTAGTAGTTTAGTGTTTGTGGTTTACCTTTGAGTTTACTCTTTCAATCCAGTGTAGTTTTCAAGATTTATCAATGGAAAAATGACATTTTTTCCCCTTGAGTTATATACTTATAAGACTTTTCCCTCCTGAATTATTTAAGTGGCTCTTTTTCCCCCTAAAATGTTAAATGGACATATTTATCCTTAAAATAAATATTTAAAATAATTATTTCATTTATTTTTCTTCTCCAACAAATTATTACTATAATTTGGTTCAAACCAAACAAATCCAAAATATTCCAATTACAATTTAGAATCAAAACGCGATATTTAGAGTTTATTAAAATCGCAAATCGGAATGGCCGGTTCATGTTCCGAACTGAAAAAATAAAATACATTTATTGTTGAATTTAGATTATTTTAAAATAAAAATTTAAAATAAAGACGGTTCAAAATCGCGAACCGGATCCGGAACCACCGGTTCAAGGTTCATGATCCAATTTTTTGGTTCATAAATTTAATAAATTGAAATCTAAATATTGGATTCTAGATCTGAATCATAACCGAAATTTTTTAATTCGATTGGTATAGTGTTCGGTTCAGTTCGAACCGAACCGTGGTCATTGCTACATATACACAATATTTGTTGGAGAAGTAAAATAAATAAAATGTTTACTTTAAGGGTAGAAATGTCAATTTAATATATCAGGGGGGAAAACCACCACTTTTAAAATAATTAAGGGGGCTAATGTGCTTACATAAATAATTGAGGGTGGAAAAGTGCTATAAGTATATAACTTAGGGTGAAAAAGTGTCATTTTCTCTTTATCAATTGATGCGTTCTATTATGTTTGGTTATGCTCTATAATGTTATTAATTACACTTTAAAATTTGAATTATTTACAAAAAATGATACTCTCTCCGTTCCTAATTGATTATGTTACTTTTTGCACGATTTCTAATACAACATTACATATCTAAACTAACTTTCCAAGTTTGCCCCTCAAAAGTAGGTGCTATTAGTACAAAGTACAATTGTACTTGCCTCTACAAATTTGAAAAGTCAAAAGGGTAAATTGGAAAATGTAGAGTGATAGCTATGTTCAATTTTGGAAAGATGACACTATTTTGAGACAAATCAAAAAGGAAAGTAAGACAGGTAAAATGAGACGGAAGGAGTATTACATTTTTGTTCTAATTGCTTCAAATCTTTTATATTTTTCTAGATGAACTGTTCTGATTAGTTCCTAATTGTTTAATGAGGAGTGCATGATTTTCACATGAATTAAACTATTGCACATGCCCTTATTATTATTTTGTAATGTATTGACCTTGGCTCCCATTGTTATATCGGTGCCCATGATCTATTTTGCAAGGCGGTTCCTGATCCAAAATGACATCATTTTAAGGTAGTATAGTTAACAATCATTTGCACTCTTCATCTCACACTATAGCCATGATACACATGTAGTGCATGTAATATTTATGTACATTAAATTTTATTTTTATGAACATAATGAATCTACTATATGAAAATATATATAATAGACCTGCAATTTAATGTCAATGTACATTAACGTTTGAACTTATTATCATATAAAATAAATATTATGAACATAATATATTTAAATGTTATTAAATGCGATGTGATGTGCATGTTTATCGGGGAGTTGCTGCAGGTTTTCCTCGTCACTCCAAATGTGATGTGTCGTAGTCTAATGTTTATGTATATTAATCTTTATTTTTATTAATTTATAGAAGGAAAATTATAAAACTACTCTATAGTGAATAGAAATAGGTATGATGTATCTATAGTTTAGTGAAAGTTATTAAACATGATTATAAAAGGGCAAAAATTTTCCAACTTGTCGGTGAAGAAGGCAATTAAGAAGTATTCCTCTCGGATTGATGACATCTACTAAGCCAAGAATTGAAAAGTCGCTGTGTAGTAGCTACCGGGTAGTTAGCCAACGCTCTTCTTACCTCTCAAATACTATAAGTAATCAAGAAACTAAGGTTATTCTTGGACTGATATAACTGCAAAGTTATGTGTTTTGATTTCGTTGTTGTTAATCTTTGAGTAATTGATTAAGAAACTAAAATTACTGAAGCGATGAAGCCCGCCGGAGTGTTGGCCGGAGTTTTCCTACTGGTGGCAGTATACTGCGCTCTGGACCCGTTCAAGCACGGCGCATTCTCGGAGTTCCCGGACTTCGAGGTGTACGAGGTGGAAACGCCGGCTTGGTCAGAGCTTCCGCTGGAGAAGGACACCCAGAACCTTCTTCAGAAGTCGGAAATTAAGTTCCCCAGCCAAATTCACGGCCCGGAGAGCATCGCCTTCGACCCGCAAGGCCGGGGGCCCTACACCGGCGTCGCCGACGGCAGGGTTTTGATGTGGAACGGCGAGAAATGGATCGAATTTGCCTATACCTCCGCTAACAGGTCAGCCAAAGTCCTTCCAACCAAATGTATCTAGGTGCCCACTAGGAATCCACTGAATGTAGTTTAATGTTGATATGACAAAATCGAGAAACTTGCGATATTGATCTCCAGCCATAGTTGATGTTCTCTCAATTGTGTTTCCTCTTAAACGGTAGACCTGCAAAGTAACGTTAGTCGTTTTGTCCCATACTCGACTAAGAACCTTATATGGTGTATTGAGCATTATTCTGAGCGAATTTGATTGACTAACAACTTCTAGTCATTCAATCCAACATCCACAACATTGGGTGTAACTCTCACACTGCTGTCAGTGGTTCGATCTTGTGTCCTTGCCCACAATCTGTCACAAGGAACCAATTGAGCTACCCATGTGGGCAGTGTTCAAATATTCTTGAAAACATTACTATATACAGTTCTTGGTGATGGGTTTAATGTAATGTTTGTGATCTGTTTATATTGTTGTCTTGTTTCAGGTCTAGTGTGTGTGACCCAAAACCAAACCCAACCCCTGTGAGCTATGTAAAGGATGAGCACATCTGTGGCAGACCTTTAGGTTTGAGATTTGACAGAAGAACTGGTGACTTATACATTGCAGATGCATATTTTGGGTTGATGAAGGTTGGACCTGAAGGTGGGCTAGCAACAACACTATCAACTGAGGCTGAAGGAGTGCCTATTACATTTGGGAATGATGTGGACGTTGACGATGAAGGGAACGTCTATTTTACAGATAGCAGTACTAAATATCGCCGAAGGTAATTTATGGATTCTTCTCTTTTTAAGTGGTAGCGGTTTGCATATATCTCCTGGTGTTGTTTGTTTTCTATCTTTAATTCGAATTCAGGGCTTTACGGTTCTACCTAAAGTCCACACAGCATTAAGGGGTTTGATCAAAGCGTAACCTTAAACGTCATTATTATCTGGTTGCAAGATTCATAACTTTCGTATGTGCCTTCAGGAATTTTTTGCAGCTGGTTTTCTCGGCAGAAGATTCAGGGAGGGTTCTCAAATACAACCAAGCAACAAAAGAAACCACCGTTCTAGTGCGCAATCTCCAGTTTCCAAACGGTCTGTCTCTGAGTAAGGACGGGACCTTCTTTGTATATTGCGAAGGTTCCAAGGGCAGGTGCGTTATATTTCTCACTTTGTAGCTTTATATACGGTAGAATTGAAGGATTTTCAACTAAAACCCTAAGCCTGATATTGAGATTGCATATTTATTATTTCTATGTATTATATGCTCGACGGGTGGTAAAGTTCTCATTACAATTGTTATGTCTCCTAATCTATGTAGATCTATCTTGTGTATGCTAAGGCTATATGCAGAACTTTTGATTCCCCTCTTTCGCGTTCTGATCCTCCAACCCAAAGAAATTGCTTTGTGGGGTAAAATCTAAAGCTGTATAAGGTTACAGTTATAGTTCATATATATGGCATTGTCGAGAATTTGCTATAGACCCTGTTTAGTAACATAATTAGCTTATCAGTCAATTTTGGCTTATTTGACTACTTGTTTGATTTGGTTAAACAATTAATATGAGTGTTTGATTAATTAGCTTTTTGTAACAGCTTATTGCTCCAAAATGCTAAAATTCAAAAAACTGCTCAAAACAGCGTTTTCGATCAGCTTTTTTAGAAAGTCATTTTGTATGTAATCATCAACTAACAGCTAATTTACCGGAACACTTTTCTACAATCAGCTAATGTTATCAACTAATCAAGCCCACTAACCCAATCAGCTAACATCTATTTACCAAACACCCCCGTAATCTGTTTTCTGAAGCAAAAATAAAAAAGAACTAATGAAAAGATGGAATGCTTGAACTCAGAATGGCATGTGAATATATATACATATATATATATAGATGTGATTGAACTTGCTTGCTCTCTCGTGATCTTGTTATGGATGGTGTTAAAACCAGAAGTGTGTATCCCTTTGTAGATTATCCAAGTACTGGCTGAAAGGCGAGAAATCAGGGACAACAGAAGTTATGGCGATTCTGCCAGGTTACCCCGACAACATTAGAACTAACAAAAGAGGTGAATTCTGGGTAGCAGTCCACTGTCGTCGAACATTGTACAGTTACATATGCAGTGTGTACCTGAAACTGCGGAAATTCTTGCTGAAGCTTCCGATTTCTGCAAAGCTGCATTACCTGATGCACATCGGGGGTCACCTTCATGCAATCGCGGTGAAGTATAGCCCAGAAGGTAAGGTTCTGCAAGTTTTGGAAGACAGACCAGGGAAAGTTGTGAGGGCTATTAGTGAGGTGGAGGAGAAGGATGGCAAACTGTGGATGGGCAGTGTCTTAATGTCTGGTATAGCAGTTTACAAGTTGGAGTAGTGAAGCACAGATAATTGCCTCTTTCATTTCATCAATTTCAGAATTATTATTATTATTATTATTATTATTATTATTATTTTTTTTTTTTTTAAAACTCTGTTTAGTAGTTAGTTGTGTTGAGAACTTCAATGGCTGTTCTGTATTCCCTATTATTTTCCCAATTCTAAGTATATGATGATTGCATACGATGTAACGATTTTCCTAATATAACTTTAGGATTACAAGTTGTTATAATATTAAGGTGTTTGTTACTCCATATTTAGTAAGGTTGGTTAGGTTTAGGAGATCTAAGAGCATCTCCAAGGGGCACGTCCTTGCGCTAAAATGGAGAAAAAAAAATGGCGTGCCCCGGTTCGCACCGGGGCGCCACTACACTAATGTTTTGGTGCAGCATGAACAGTGCAGCGCTATATTGCCCATGGCAGTGCACTCGTCTCACACCATTTTAGTGTGAATTTTTTCTTCCCATTTTGCTCGCTTTTATTTCTAATTCTTTTTGTGTTTTTGATTTAGTTTTAATGTATTTGTATATTTTGTTAAATTGTTAAATATAAATTTTAAATTATTAAAAATAAATTTATATCATTTGAAAGATCTCATCAAAACGATTAAAACAAGACTAATATTGAATATATATTAATTAAAAATGAAAGTACATAAAGTATAAATTTAACAAAATTAAAGCAAATTACATCTAAAATTACTTTAAGGGAAAATTGTAATTTATGCCTCTCACAAATATGTCAATTATCAATGTTACCCCTGAATTATCAGTGGTGTAAATGTTGCCCCTCAATTTTCAAAACGTGACATATATTGCCCCTCCCCTAATATGAAGAAGGAGAAAATTTGTTGTCGACGGAAGGAGAACAATTGAAGAAAGAAAAATTGAGGAAAACAACGTGGTCTTCGAACAAGAAAGAAACGTATAACCACATTTACATCACTAATAATTCAGGGGAGGGGCAATATATGTCACGTTTTGAAAATTGAGAGGCAACATTTGCACCACTAATAATTCAAGGGTAACATTGATAATTGACATATTTGTGAGAGGCATAAATTACAATTTTCCCTTGTTAGAATAATAATTATTATTATTATTCTATGGTTCATTATAATTTATTGTGGTTCATAATTAAATATTTATTTATAATTTAATAATGAAGATAATCTTGTGATTGGCCAGTTAAGAAGATAAGATTGCAGTTTCAACTGCATATCTTCAGGTTTACGTTGATGGAACGTATTATTTATATTTCATATATGAGACTCTGGTCCTCTCCCCAACCTCTCTAAAAAACTAAAACTCTCCCCATCAGAGAATTAGATTAAGTGAATGTTAAAGGTCTGGAGGGAGAAACCAAGTTTCTAACTCAAGTAACTACGGAAAAACAATGGAGCCAGGTATGTTCCCAGAACGCTATTTAAATACAGTATGTGAAAGACATGTGTTCTGAAGATCTTATGTTTTTAGGATTAACTCACATGTGGTATCATGAGCCTGGTTGTAGAACATATGTTTTTCCATATATTATGATGAAATGTTGTATGTACGTACTTTTGATGGCTTGAAGCATGAAGAATATTGTAACTGTGATTCACTTCGTTTAATTGCGTATGTATATACTGTTAACGTTAAAAGTCATATATTATGAAATAGATTATATGCTTTATCTTGATGGCTTACTGCGTTTCTGTTTGATAGGATATATATATTATCTTGATGGCTTACTACGTTTCTGTTTGATAGGATATATATATATATATATATATATATATATATATATATATATATATATATATATATATATATATATATATATATATTCTACATGAAATAGATTATATGCTTTATTTTAAGTTTGCATACAACATTTGTAAGTTTGGATACTGCATATTCACATCAAAAGCATATATAAGTTTGCGTACTGCATATCACTATATCATGCATTTGTTGTGTTTGATATATATAATGTACTACATTGTATATATGGATGTTATGGATAATGGATTACAGTATAAACTTTATTGTCCTAGTGCATATGCTTTCATAATTAAATGAAGTATCCATGATGTGATTTTTTCGCTTCCGTAATATTGCTGCATATTTGAAATATGAATTACAGTAATGCAATTTGTTTGATTCACCTTTCAGTGCAGTGGTTCTTTATATATATAGATTACAGTATAAAATATTAATCCTTACTGAATTCTTCTTCAAGGATTAAGAAGTTACGTATGGACTGATGATTACGTACATGATGTTTTTCTTTTAAAATGTAATTCTGTATTTTTTTTCATGTTTTATTTATTTTATTATTATAGTATTTGTATTTGGTATCTAATTATGATTAATTTGTTAGACACCAAAGTGGCCAAATTATAAAATTTTATAGATTCCAAATTTAAATAAATTTCAATTACCCATGATTATGTGATGCTTATAATGAGATGACATGTTTTTATTTTCTATAGTATTAGGTAAATTGAAGTTTAATAATTTTGAAATATTTAAGAGTCGTCCAAAGGTGATCAATTATTTCATAATTATTATAAACATAATAGTGGTTAATTATTTATATTTGATTGAGTTGTTTAGCATATCCAAAGATAGCAAACAAGTCTAGTCATAATATGTTTAATGGCCAATTATATGATTTTTTTTTTTTTTTGCATCGAATTATGTTTAAAGTTATATGTTGTTGGATCACCTAAAGGAGACCTTCAATGTACTTAATTGTTTATGATTATGTTGATTAAATCTGTTTATCTGTTTATGTATTGAAATATAATTAATGTTTGAGTATTTTATATTCATTGCAGCATCTAGTTGTGTTTCAATTCATTCGCAAGCTGCGTCTATTGTTAAGTATAATGGGCTGAATTTTGCTGAGTGGCATGAACAAATCCAGTTTCACCTCGGTGTTTTGGATCTTGATCTAGCACTCTTGAATGACAAGCCCGTTGCTATTAATGATAATAGCAGTGATGATGATGTTGCTTTCCATCAAGCATGGGAAAAATCGAATAAACTCAGCTTAATGCTTATGCGAATGACACTTGGAAACAACATTAAGTCCACAATTCCCAAATTTAACAGTGCTAAGGATATGTTGAAACATGTGGAGGAAAATTCACATTCTGAATGTGCTGATAAGGCCCAAGCAGGCACTCTTATGAGTAAACTAGCCAACATGAAATTTGATGGTTCGTGTTCCATGCATGATCATGTCACTGAGATGTTGAGCTTAGCAGCAAAATTAAAGTCCATGGGAATGGACGTGAATGCCACTTTCCTTGTACAATTTATTTTAAACTCTTTGCCTCTTGAGTATGAGACATTCCAAGTGAATTACAATTCCATTAAAGATAAGTGGAATGTGTTCGAATTGCATGAAATGCTAACTCGAGAGGAAACGAGGCTTAAGAGACAATGAATCCACTCAATTAATCTCATGGGTCAGTCAAGGGCTGGTAAAAAGTTTGGAAAGAATAATCAAAAGGGTAAGAAAGGACCAATGAAGACTAATGAGTCCTCTTCTCAAATCCACAAAAGGGAACATAAGAATGACAAGTGTCATTTCTGTAAGAAATCTGGGCATTTTCAGAAAGATTGCCTTAAGCGTAAGGCCAGGCATGGTTCGAAAAGAAAGGTATACATTATATATCAGTATGTTTCGAATCAAATTTAACTGAAGTTCCCTATAATACTTGGTGGATAGATTTTGATTCCACTACTCATGTTTCGAATACTATGCAGGGATTCCTTATGACCCAAACCATAAAGCCAAATGAAAAATTTGTGTTCATGGGGAATCGTGTCAAAGCTCCAGTAGAAGCCATTGGAACTTACCGTTTAATTTTAGATACTGGAAATCATTTGGATTTGTTTGAAACTCTTTATGTTCCTTCAGTTTCTAGGAATTTAATTTCTTTGTAAAAACTGGATTATTATGATTTTTCCTTTAAATTTGGAAATGGATGTTTTAGTTTATTCAAACAAAATCATTTTATTGGTTCTGGTATTCTTTCCGATGGCTTGTACAAACTAAAGCTTGACAATCTTTTTGCTGAAACTCTATTAACCCTGGATCATTGTATTGGAACTAAACGAAGTTTAGTGGATGAAAGATCAGCTTACTTGTGGCATAAACGTTTGGGTCACATATCTAAGGAAAGGATTCAAAGACTTGTAAAGAATGAAATCCTTCCCGAATTAGATTTTACTGATCTAGGTATTTGTGTGGACTGTATTAAAGGAAAACATTCAAACCACACAAATAAGAATGCAGCCACAAGAAGCACACAGCTCCTTGAAATTATACACACTGATATATGTGGACCTTTTGATGTCCCAACCTTCGGAAAGGAAAAATATTTCATCACATTTATTGATGATTTTTCACGTTATGGTTATGTCTATTTGTTGCATGAAAAGTCTCAATCAATAAATGCATTAGAGGTATTTGTGGATGAGGTTGAAAGACAATTGGACAAAAAGGTGAAAATTATAAGATCCGATAGGGGTGGTGAATATTATGGAAGGTATACTGAAAATGGACAATGCCCAGGTCCATTTGCTAAGTTTCTTGAAAAACGTGGCATTTGTGCTCAATACACAATGCCCGGTACGCCACAACAAAATGGCGTTGCAGAAAGGCGTAATCGTACATTGATGGAAATGGTTAGGAGTATGCTGAGTTATTCTTCTTTACCCTTATCATTGTGGACATATGCTTTAAAAACCGCTGCCTATTTATTAAACAGGGTTCCTAGTAAGGCAGTTTCAAAAACACCATTTAAACTGTGGACAGGAAGGAAACCTGGTTTAAGGCACCTTCATGTTTGGGGATGCCCAGCGGAGATACGCATTTATAATCCACATGAAAAGAAACTGGACTCAAGAACAACTAGTGGGTTTTTCATTGGTTATCCAGATAAATCTAAAGGGTATAGATTCTACTGTCCTAGCCATACTACTAGAATTGTTGAGACTGGAAATGCCAAGTTCATTGAGAATGTTAACCTAAGTGAGAGCGTTGAACCACGAAAAGTGGAACTTAAAGAAGTTACAGTGCAAGATTCTCTGATATCTTCTTCTCAAATTGTTGTTCCTGTGCGAAAAATTACTCTACCTAGAGTTACTAATATTGCTCATCCTGCAACGGTTGAACAATTTAGTCACTTGCCTGAACAACAAATTAATGATCAAGAGATAAATAATCAACCACTCCATGATGAAGTTAACAATGAACCCATAAATGATATTCCTACAAACGTAGCATTAAGAAGATCTCAAAGACAAAGGAGATCTGTTATATCTATGATTATGTGGTTTATCTTCAAGAATCATATTTTGACATTGGTATTGATGAAGATCCAGTTTCATTTTCACATGCTATAAATAGTCATAATTCTTCTAAATGGGTCGAAGTCATGAAAGATGAGTTAAAATCAATGGAACATAATGAAGTATGGGATCTTGTTGAATTTCCTAAAGGTTGTAAGCCAGTTGGCTGTAAATGGGTTTTTAAGACCAAACACGACTCAAATGGCAATGTCGAACGATACAAGGCCAGACATGTTGCCAAAGGTTTTACTCAAAAGGATGGTATTGATTTTAATGAAACATTTTCACCTGTTTCGAAGAAAGATTCATTTAGAATAATTATGGCATTAGTAGCTCATTATGACTTGGAGCTACAACAGATGGATGTGAAAACCGCTTTTCTTAATGGAAATTTGGAAGAAGAAATTTACATGAACCAACCTGAGGGGTTTTCAATTGAAGGAAAGGAACACATGGTGTGTAAACTTAACAGATCGATATATAGCCTTAGACAAGCTTCCCGACAATGGTATCTTAAGTTTAATGATACTATAACGACCTTTGGATTTAAGGAAAACACCGTTGATCAGTGTATATATATGAAGGTCTGTGGGAGCAAGTTTATATTTTTGATTCTGTATGTCGATGACATTTTGCTTGCTACTAATGATCTTGGTTTAATGCATGAGACCAAGCAATTTCTTTCTAAGCACTTTGAAATGAAAGATATGGGTGATGCATCCTTTGTGATTGGAATTGAAATATTTCGTAATAGATCACAAGGAGTGTTAGGATTGTCTCAGAGAACATATATTAACAAAGTCTTAGAAAGATTTAGAATGGAAAAATGCTCTGCATCAGTTGCTCCAATTCAGAAGGGAGATAAGTTCAGCCTTATGCAATGCCCTAAGAATGAATTGGAGCGTAAAGAAATGGAAAATATTCCTTATGCATCTGTCGTTGGGAGTTTGATGTATGCTCAAACATGTACCCGACCAGACATTAGCTTTGCTGTTGGGATGCTTGGTCGTTATCAAAGTAATCTTGGTATGGATCACTGGAAGGCTGCAAAGAAGGTATTAAGGTACTTGCAAGGTACAAAGGAGCACATGCTCACTTATAAGCGATCTGATCACCTTGAGGTGATAGGATACACAGATTCAGATTTTGCCGGGTGTTTGGACACAAGGAAGTCCACATTTGGTTATCTATTCCTTTTAGCCGAGGGAGCTATTTCTTGGAAAAGTGCGAAGCAGACTGTCATTGCTGCATCCACTATGGAAGCTGAGTTTGTGGCATGTTTTATGGCCACAAATCATGGATTATGGCTGCGAAATTTTATTTCGGGACTTGGAATTGTCGACAGTATTGCCAAGCCGCTGAAAATTTATTGTGATAATGCCGCAGCAGTCTTCTTTTCTAAAAACGACAAGTATACTAGTGGTGTTAAACATATTGATCTGAAGTATCTTGCCGTTAAAGAAGATGTTCGGGAACGAAGGGTATCAATTGAACACATAAGCACTAGATTAATGATTGCAGACCCATTAACTAAAGCATTGCCACCGAAGGCATTTCGTGAGCATGTTGAAAGAATGGGCGTTATTGGAAACTGTTAACATTATGTTAAGGTTGTGTTTTGAAATATTTGATACTTAGAGCTCAATATAGTTTTGTTTCTGTATTAAAGTATCCTGTTTAGTTTATAAAGCATATATACATGAATGTTTTATTATGTTAATATAAACAGGATTTGTCTTTGATAAAGACATTATCGTGGACCATTATGAAAAAGTTCATTATGAATCATATTGAGTTTGAAATTAATATTGTGATACATGGAATGGACTGCGTTAAATTAGTGACGCATTACCACCATGATTCTTATTAATTTCTAACTTAACGATGACTTATGTTCTGACCAATATAACGAAGGAATTAACTTATACTATGCATATTATGTTTCAAGTTCATTATTAAATTTATGACTTATGAGCCAAGTGGGAGAATGTTAGAATAATAATAATTATTATTCTATGGTTCATTATAATTTATTGTGGCTCATAATTAAATATTTATTTATAATTTAATAATGAAGATAATCTTGTGATTGGCCAGTTAAGAAGATAAGATTGCAGTTTCAACTGCATATCATCAGGTTTACGTTGATGGAACGTATTATTTATATTTCATATATGAGACTCTGGTCCTCTCCCCAACCTCTCTAAAAAACTAAAACTCTCCCCATCGGAGAATTAGATTAAGTGAATGTTAAAGGTCTGGAGGGAGAAACCAAGTTTCTAACTCAAGTAACTACGGGAAAACAATGGAACCATGTATGTTCCCAGAACGCTATTTAAATACAGTATGTGAAAGGCATGTGTTTTGAAGATCTTATGTTTTTAGGAGTAACTCACATCCCTTACTTTAAACATACTTAAAGTAATTCTCAAAATTAAATGTAATGGATGTTCTATGATTTAATATTGTGGAATAAAATAATATTTGCATTATAATTATATTTTATATAAAAATATTTAAAGTTATAATACAAAGTCTTACTTTATGAGAAAACAAATTATTTTAGTAAAGAAATAAAATTTGGTGTAAAATTTGGTGTAATAGTTGGAGATGAAAAAATTTAGTGTAATAGTTGGAAATGAAAAAAATTTAGTGTAAGAATATATTGAGAATTTTCACTTTGGTGTAGAATTTGGTATAGAATTTGGTACACATGATTGGAGATGGTACAAAGACATACAACTACTGCAATGATGGCATGCCCCTATTTAATAGTTCATGTTTACAATATGGAATGTTCATATTTACAATAATAATGCAACTACAATATAATACAAATGAACTTAAAATAATTTAATTAAGTTCATGTTTACAATATTGAATGTTCATAATTACAATAATAATGCAACTACAATATAATACAAATGAACTTAAAATAATTTAATTAAAAGAATACTAGTGGCTAATTTTTACAATATAGAATGTACATTTTATCAATATTCCAAACTCATCAATAAATAACTAAAATTCAAAATATATTAATATAAGTACCATTTAGAACATATATAAATTGGATGTTTTTAATAATATATTTTGTAATATTATTTATTTACTAAAATAATAATAATAATAATAATAATAATAATAATAATAATAATAATAATAATATGTTTAAATGATAGTAGGCAAATTAATATCATTTTAATGAATTATAATAATGAATCATGGCCAATGATACTTTATAATGAATATACAATATTATAATAATGAATTATGGTCCAAGATATAATTTTTCTTTGATAGGTAATATACCTCATTTTACCCATATTTCATTCGGTAATCAACCATAACACTCAGATTTTCTTGACCTTAACATAATTGACTCGAATCGATCGAGTCTCGACTTGCAATAGATTGGGAAGTACACAATTTTGGTCGGGTAAAACGACATAAATATTCGACAATCCTGCCATAGCCATAATTCGGTCGGAAAGTGCAATCACATCATAGTCACGTGAATTGTTAGCTACATGTTGGCACTTTGCTATAATTACATTACCGCGGAATCCGCTTTGGACACATGGCCAGCATACCTAGAGTCTCGACATATGTTCCCCGCCTTCACCTATATAAAGCGCATTAAATGCACTTGAGAAGGACTTTTGGCTAAAAAATTCTACGAGCTTTAGACTGAAACTGCTCAATCCTATCTTACCTAGATTGCCCTTAGGGAGCATTTGGTTCACGGAATCTTAGATTACCCCAAGTAATAGGATTACCTCCAGAAGGTAATGTGAGAATTTGGGAATGTAAGATTACTTTATATGTTTGGTTTGGATTGCGGAATATAATATTACCTTGTTTGGTTAAGGGTTATATTTTAGGTTATATGGATCAATTTACTATAATAATGCCCTCAATAATATACGGAGTACACACACACACACACACACACACACACACACACACACACACATATATATATATAATTATATATATATATATATATATATATATATATATATATATATATTTATAATGTATAAAAAATCATTAAAACTCTTATTTATATATTTAAAATGACAATAACATTTTTTTTTTAATTTTTAAACGAATCTACAAGTACATAAAATCAGTATTGTATGTTTTTAAAGCCACTACACAGTTACACTATTATAGATTCATAAAGTCATTATAAGTTCATAAAATTACTATTACAAGTTTATAAACTTACAACTGTAAATTCATAATGTTAGTCACATTTATAAAGTTACTATTGTAAGTTCATAAAGTTATTTTACCAAACACTAAACGACATCTTACGACTAATGATAGCTGCTATCTTTGTGCAGGTCAGCGTGAGGATATGAACCATTTGTTTCGAAGATGTGGTGCAGCAAAACAGATATGGGAGCAGTCTCTTCCCCGGCATACGATGGAGGCCATGCGGCACCTTGACTGGACAACGTGGCTCACGATGAACCTCCAGGGCGATGTTAAGCGTGGCTTCAAGGAAGGATGGCCCGAGCGGTTTGGAACAAGACTCTGGTGGCTGTGGAGATGGCGTAACGAGGGGATCTTCAATGGTACCTTCGTGCCCCACGACCAAAAGATGAACTGGCTACAACAGTGTGATGGGGAGACGAAATGGGCTTTCGAGAACGTGCGATGGCCTATGCCCAGGTACAACCGAGAAGTGGATGCGCGTCTGACTTGGTTGAGACCGGAGGAGGGGTGGTTGAAGCTGAACGTTGATGGCAGCCGCAAGGGAGATGGACAAGCGAGTTGTGGAGGTGTTCTCCAAGACCATAATGACGTTTGGCGAAGAGGCTTTTTGTACAGAATTGGCAGATGCTCGGTTGAAGCGGCGAAAGCATGGGGTATTTTACAAGGTCTTAGGATGGCACACGAGTATGGAGTCGGACACATCATTCTTGAATGTGACTCAAAAAACTTGATGGATATCCTTCGTTATGGCGAGGGGTGGCGTGATCTGTCCAGCAACATCCTATGCATGTGTGTTCGAGAAGCAGCAGCCTTCTCCGAGGTGAGATATGTTCACGTGTACAGAGAGCAAAACAGACTTGCGGACAAGTTAGCATCCAAGGAAGCGGTTCACCAAGGCGGACTTCACATCCTAGATATGCCGCCACGGGAGCTTGAGGAATTGGTCACTTTAGACCGGATCGGAGCCTCGTCAACAAGACGGATCTCTTATCAGTGAATGTTATTATCATTTAGTTTTTGTCGGGTATCCCCCTCTCATCTGAAGAAAAAAAAAGTAGTCTATTGCCTAACCAAACTAGCTAAAATTGACTTATCAATTACCAAAAAAGTCAAGTGATAATTAATCAATTGGTGCCATTTTTAACCGGTATTATTTTTATGAAATCTCTATTTCTTTTTTTTTTTGAAAGTAAACTGCTGTATGTATTAATCAATCAAAGCCGAAATAAAAGTAGGAGGATTATCCTCCCGCAACATAGAGTTTGCCTGTATAGAGGTTGTCTGGGCTAACGAATGAGCTAAAATATTTAAAGAACGGGGAATATAAAAAACAGAGCATGAAATTAAAAGATTCATCAAGTCCCGACAGGCTGAAACAACTAAACCATCGTAGTTGCGAAACTCCGTCGCTGAATTACCAAGGGCGTGACATAGGTCCGAACAATCTGATCGTAGCACCACCTCCCTGACTCCACGATCCCTAAGCCAGGATAGGGCCTCCTTACATGCATACGCCTCCGCCAAAAGGGTCCCTGACAAAGCGGTAAAGGGCCGTTCTTGGCTGCAATAAAGTTTCCACTTGCATCCTGAAGTATAATGTCGAACGCCCCTTTCCGTGTTGTGGCCGAAAATGCTGCGTCAAAAGAACATTGGAGCTGCGCCATGAACTGCCCAGTAACGGCAGTAGCAACGTGAGGCAGCTGCTGCCTCTCTGTGCGGCCTGTAGCTGAGCGCCATGCGGATAAAGAAGCCATCGCCCTTTCATACACAAGCCGTGGTTTACCCACCTTGTGCTCCCACACTACCAAATTCCGTTGTAACCAAATATTGTACATAATGGCCACCATAGAAGTAAATTGTTTTTCATCAACATTTCGTAGCAACAATTCAAGCCACACACCAAAGTCATCATCCACCGTACTCTACACAACAAAGCCCGAAATATTCCACACACATTTAGAAAAGTCACATTGTACTAAAGAGTGTAAAATATTTTCAGAGCTTAGAGCACACAAAGGGCATGCTAATGGGACATCTACCCTCGTATTATATAAATTCATGGTGGTGGGTAACACTCCTCTCACAGCTCTCCACAAGAAAACTTTCCACTTCGGGGGTGCCTTTAGGTTCCATATTTTATTCCAAGATGTGAAACCATTTGGGGGTACAATAATGGTTCCCATTAAATTACGATAGGCGGCTTTCACTGTATAAATTCCTTTGGGGTCCCCATGCCAATACCACATATCATCGGCTAATTGGAATTGCCGCAATCCGCTCAACATCCACAGCAGAAAACAGCTCATTAAGCAAAGGTATGTCCCAGGTAGAGGATGCCGGATCAATTAACCCAGAAACTTTAACTTCCCCGAGGTGAGGAGGTTTTTCTGACCTAACCCTTGGCTCAGAATCACTCGGCAACCACGGGTCACCCCAAACCAAAGTGGAGTCACCGTTTCAAATCCTCCGCCTGATATTTCGAATAATGAGTCCCTGGGCAACCATTATACTTCTCCAAGGGAAACTTGGATTATTTCCAACTGAAGCATTCAAAAAGTCTGAATTTGGGTAATACCTGGCCTTACATATTCTTGCCACCAGAGAATGGGGGTCTGTTAAAAATCTCCAGCCCTGCTTGCCCAGCATAGCCACATTAAAAGCTCTCAAATCCTTGAAGCCTATACCACCATATTTCTTTGGTATACTCATTTTATCCCAGGCGAGCCAATGTATTCCTCCCCCATCCTTTCCATTACGCCACCAGAATCTGTTCATAACACGCTCCAGGTTCTTGCATAGCGAGTCAGGTAACAAAAACACACTCATAGTAAACGTTGGCATTGCCTGCGCCACCGATTTGAGTAAAATTTCTTTACCTGCTCGAGACAAAAGTTTCTTATTCCAAGAGCCAATTCTCTGTCTCACCTTATCCTCCACATAAGCAAATACCGCCTGCTTATTCCTCCCCACAAACACTGGTAGTCCCAAATACTTTCCAAAATTTTCTGCTTAATGAACCCCAAATTCCGCTGACACCAAATTTCTTTCAGCTTGCTGAGTGTTCCTACTAAAAAATATATTTGACTTATGATAGTTAATTGTCTGGCCAGAAAGCTCCTCATAATAAGTGAGACACCGTTTAACTGCCTGTGCCTCACCAACATTTGCCTTAAAGAACAGGAGACTGTCATCCGCAAAAAAGAGATGTGAGAGAGCAGGTGCTCCTCTCGCCACCCTTAAACCATGCACATCACCTCTATCCTGAGCCTGTTGTAATAACAATGATAACCCCTTCGCACAGATTAGAAACAAATATGGGGACAAAGGACCCCCCTGACGGAGCCCGCAAGATGGGGTTAATTGACCTCCAGACACACCATTAATCATAACATTATATGAAACAATAGTGACACATTCCATAATTAGATTTACCCACCTTCCTGGAAGCCTAAAGCCAACATCATTTTCCTCAAAAATGACCACTCCATTTTATCATAGGCTTTTGCCATATCCAACTTCAGAGCTCCCCATCCCACCTTACCCAACTGCTTTCTGTTAAGAAAGTGTCCTACCTCAGCAACAATTAAGATATTATCAGTAATCAACCTGCCAGGAATAAATGCACTCTGCGATACAGAAATAATATCACCTAATAGGGGCTTCATACGATTAGTGATTACCTTTGCAATAATCTTATAAACAACATTACTCAAGGCAATCGGGCGGAGGTCCGTAACTACCTCAGGGGACTGCGTTTTAGGGATAAGCACAATATTCGACTAATGAAGACCAGTTGGCAAGGACCCCGTATTTAGACACTGAAGCACACAACTAGTCACATCTGTACCAACAATGTCCCAAAACTTCTGATAAAAGCCTAGATTCATTCCATCCGGTCCCGGTGCCTTGTCTGGGAACATAGCAAACAACGCATCTCTCACCTCCCCCGGGTCATACGGCCGATTCAGCCAATCATTATGGGACTGGGTAGCACGAGTAGGGATAGAGGCAAAAAAGTCCGCTCCATTACTCACATCGGGGTTAGCAGTAAAAATATCATTAAAATAATTCATTACGACTGCTTTCATAGCATCACCATCTACCCATCCACCCAACTCATCCTTAAGACGTAAAATAGTATTCTTACGTTTACGGGCAGAAGCATACCTGTGATAGAAGCGAGTATTTGCATCCGCCCCACGAAGCCAATGCTGCTTCGCCCTTTGCTTCCAGAATATATCCTCCTGCTTCTCCAATCTTACTAGCTCAGTTTCCAGACGGCGAAAGTCTGCTAACGCCTGGGGGCTCATACGACCACGGCAATTCAACTGCTGTTTCTTGAGATTAGCAATCCGTTCCCCGAATTTATGGAAACGGTCACCACCCCACTTCTGAAGCTTTATACCACACCTCTCTACCCGGGTCTGCAAACCCTCCATTCCATGACCCCATACCTCCTCCACCACCTCCCTACAACCCTCATCCAGCAGCCAAGCCATCTCAAAGCGAAAATGTCGCGGTCCAACTCGGAATCCCCCACCTGGCCGTATGTCCAGGATGAGAGCCGAATGATCTGATCTCCTCGTTAGTATATTATAGACTCGGGCACCTTCGACCACCTCTCGCCACTCATCAGTCGCCACTACTCTATCCAACTTCTCCTCCACCCAATCCTCCGTGCCCTCTCCCTTTTCCCATGTAAATTGATAACCAATCATGGGGATCTGTATCAAACCGCAGTCCTCAAGTGTTTCACCAAAGCCCCTCAACAACGATTCAGGGTGCCTACAATGTCCCCTCTTCTCATACTGAAAAAGCAAGTCATTGAAATCCCCCAAGACCACCCAAGGCAACAAAGAACGGGACCTTAAGTGTCTTAAAAGATTCCATAACTCCTCCCTATCACCATGATCCGGGAAACCGAAAAAACCAGTCATCCTCCAGGGCGCAAAACCATCCACTCGTACCACCACATCCACATGGTTTCGTGAGTAACTTAACAGACTCACTGTATCATTCGTTTTCCATAATAGGGCCAAACCTCCACTACGCCCCCTATTATCCACATAGAACAACCCCTGGAACCCCAATTTCACACGTAACCGCTCAGCATGATCTCTAGCAACCTTTGTTTCCATTAAAAAAATAAAGTCGGGTTTCTTTCTGGATGCCATATCCAACACTTCCCGAACTGTTCGTGGATCACCCAAGCCACGACAGTTCCAACTCAAGGTACTCATGAGGATGGGCGGGTCTGGGAACCAGAACCCCCCATGAACAAGTTTTTTGAGATATCCGTCATTGCCACATCCTCTCCAACCCTCTCCCCACCTCCCTCACCACCCCGTCCCTCCTCCCTACGCCTTTTAGGACCACACGTCACTCCCTCCCCGTCCACCAGCTGCCCTACCAGAAGACTCCCCACACACGGCCTTCCCCCTCTCTCCACCACCGCCACTTCCTTACCCGAAGCACACAGCCTTTTCCCTTCATCTACCACCTCCTCCCTCTTCCCCCCTACGGGTACCAACCAAGAATGACCCACCGGCCTTGGACCACGTGGTAACCCCGCATTCATCTCCGCCCCATACGGATATTGATCCAAAGTGAGAGTTGAATTTCGTGCCTGTAAACAGAACTTGTATGAATGGCCTAACAAGCCACAAAAGAAGCAAAAAGTGTGTAGCCTCTCATACTTAAAATTCACCTAGCACCATGAATTATCCCATTTAGCAAATTTCATCCTCCGCCACAAAGGTTTAGCCACCGGAATACTAACACGGATCCTGTAAAACGCTTTCCACGGCCGATCATCAAACCTCTCATCCCCCTTCACAAAACCACCCAAGAAATTACCAACCTGTTCTTGAATGATCATAGACGTATAGCCCATTGGGAGTCCATAGACTTGGACCCACATATCAACACTATCCAGTACCACATCAATCGGCAGTACCCCATCCTCCACCGGTCTACACACCAAGGTATGATTATCAAACGCCCATGGCCCCTCATCTATCACCGGTTGCAAATTTGTTTGATGATAGAAAACAAACATAAAAAGATTCGGCTGTAATTCTGAGACCTGCACACCGCACACAGGTTGCCATACGGAGGCTAAGACCTCACGCATGAATTCGAGCTTCACCATCTTACGCGTCAAGAACTTACCAACGAGCACCCATGTCCGGCGCCCCTCCCCTTCCTCCGGCGCAGCGACCTCACCTGCCGGAACCAGAACATCCTCCTCGTCGAGCAAGGAGATGCCCGCATAACCTTCGACCAACCCTCCTCCAAGTCGACATTCGGCTGATTCTCCATCGACGTCTCCTGAAGCAGCGTAGTTACGCTGACAATGTGAGCAGTTTCGCCAGGAAAAGCGCTGCACAACGCGATCGGAACCCTAGCAAACAGACGGAACCCTAGGAAAACCTAGTAGAGACGTAGAGAGTACTCTAGAAAACCCTAGAGAGAAAAGTTCACAACGGGTCAATTGGAATGCTATTTTTTCAGAGTATCATCAAATCTCTATTTCTTGTTTTATGAATATATATATATATATATATATATATATATATATATATATATATATATATATATATATATATATATTATCTACCTCACTATTATTTTCATGAACTTGAATCCATAATATAATTTGTCACTATAAATCAAGTGGGCCAGGTGCATTGTATTGTTATTGGCGTTTATCTATACACTAGTTTTACACGCGCATTGCGCGAATGAGTTAATTCCCAATGTTTATAATTAAATAAATATTTGAAAGTATATCAATGCAAGATTATATATGAGAAGTTCATACAGAAGTAATTTAACGTCGAATTTGTTTATTTAAATATGTAACTCATAGTATATGAATACAATGCAATATATGAGATTCATTATAATTGTTACTGCACTCTTTTTAAATAGTAACCAAGTATTTTTGTTGCAAAGAGTTCTAATATATTTAATGAATGCACATATATACAAGATCAATGATTGAATCAACGATATCAGTCCTTTACAGGGCGTTTGGTTGGAGGGATTTTAAATTCCCTTCCCCACTTAATTCCCACCTAATTCCAAAGGTCATTGAATTCCGTAGTTTGGTTGGAGGGAATTGCAATTCCCCCATTTTCATGGAATTAAAATTCCATGTCCCCCCTGGTATTTTAATTCCTGGGAAAAAAAGATAGTGATGAGTCAAAATTACGCATTCCTTTTTTAACTTAAAATTAATGTCTAACAACAATAATGGACATTTTTGACTTTATACTACTTATTCCCTTTCAATTCTCATGTATACCAAATATTGGAATTGAAATTCCCAGTAATTCTATTCCTGTCAACCAAACACTGGAATTTAAATTCTCACTTTATTCCCAGTAATTCAACTCCCATGGAATTACAATTCCTTTCCCACATAATTCCCCCTCCAACCAAACGCCCTGTTAGGTGTTTTGCTCAGTGTTCATTTAGTTCAACCACTACAGGGTCTTTGGCTGGAGTGAGGGAATTATGTGGGAAAGGAATTGTAATTCCATGGGAGATGAATTACTGGGAATAAAGTGAGAATTTAAATTCCAGTGTTTGGTTGACAGGAATAGAATTACTGGGAATTTCAATTCCAATGTTTGGTATACATGAGAATTGAAAGGGAATAAGTAGTATAAAGTCAAAAATGTCCATTGTTGTTGTTAGACATTAATTTTTGGTTAAAAAAGGAAGGGGTAATTTTGACTCATCACTATCTTTTTTTTTTTTTCATAAAATCCCAGGAATTAAAATACCGGGGGGGGGGGGGGGGTGGGCATGGGATTTTAATTCCATGAAAATGGAGGAATTGCAATTCCTTCCAACCAAACTACGGAATTTAATGGTCTTTGGAATTAGGTGGGAATTATGTGGGAAGGGAATTTAAAATCCCTCCAACCAAACACCATGTTATTGTTGAATAAATTATTATGGAAAAAGAAATTTCTAATTTAAGGAAGAGTTAAATTCACTTTTGGTCTTACATTTATTGCGCATTGAACACATTTTACCCGCTTTTATTAATTTTGCCATAACTATTGCCAGAAGTGCGACCAAATGTGATACAAATTACATAGTCATGCACCTAATTTTAAAATTTTATTAGTCAAGAACCAAATGTGATTCATGTATAATAGTCAGTGGACTAAAAGTGAAATTTATTCTATATGTCTAAACATAAATTGTAATGTCCAAAAATCCTAAACTAAATGCACATCATCACATGTATTTTCATTCATTCTATAATAAGTTCATAATGTATTTTCAAAAAAAAAAAAAAAAGTTCATAATGTTATTTCTATATGTTAATAAAAACAAAACTTAATGTATATAAATATTACACTAAAGTAATGACTTTATGTACCTATAGATTTATTTTAAAATAAAATACAAAATATATCAATATGGATGTTATTCAAAAGATCTTATTTAGAACTTTTTAATGATATATTTTTTATACATTAGTTTTATTTTTACAATAAGAAAAAGCGAAAAATAAACTCAAGTTAAAATAGACATAAAATTACCATATGAAGGCAAGTGTAATTATTTTTAATTTTGAATGACATTTTTATCTAAATAATTGATATTACATAAATGCCCTTAAATTTTATGAGAAACTTTTCCCCGCACTTCTATTATTATATATATAGATAGATATAGATATAGATATAGATATATAGTAGATGTTTGGTATTGGTGTCAATCAATAGGCGGAAAATTATTATGCTAAAAATTTCTTACGATTGAGTATTTTCGCATTTAAATATATTTTTTCCATACTTTTATGATCATTTTTAATTTAAAAGATTACATTTTTTAAAAGGAATTAGTAGAAATTTGATATTTATGCACATTAAAAAAAAAGTCTTTGCAAATGGACACACATATTTTTATATTTGTACACTTTTCTCAAGTTTAATGTCTTGCATTTTATTATTTTTGGTCCTATATTTATAGGTGATAATTTATTTTTTGTCTTTTTTTTTTTGTTTTTTTTAATTAAAACAACCTCATTTAATTTGGTCTTAGTATTATTGTGGTATGATCATTTTTAGTCATCCATCCACAACATCGTTGAAATCCATTAAATACAAAGACATTTCAATCTTTTTTTTGTTAATACAAAGTAAGTTGAACTGTTATATTTTGAATGCTTATTATTATTATTTTTTTTTATAAAAAAAAAAGTCATAATTGAATACTGAAATGCCGTTGTATTATTTAACGATATTTAAACTGTTTTGTCGATAAAAGATCAAAACAAGTCATATTAAAGTAATACTAGAACCAAAAGTGGATGGGATGTTCTGGTCCATTGTTTATATACGTGCGTGTATGTTTGTGTGTTGTGTGTGTGCGCAGGCGCGCAGGACCACTACTTCTACCTATTTTATTTGGCTTCCTTTTTCTTCTCTTCAGTATTTAGCAGTGGCTAATTTTGCTCAATTTTCATACCTCTTATTTCACCTAATTCATCCAAAGGAGGGGTAATGTCCTTTTCACTGACATTTGTGGTTTTCTTTGGTCAATATTTTCATATGCACCTTTTTGGCTTCTTTGTGCCTTCTATGCTCGAACAACTATCCATATGAATAGTTTCTTCTGGTTTCGACAGTGGCACACTCACAGACTTGTGGCAACATTTGGTTCAATTAGTATATTAGAAAAACTTAACACCTTATATTATATGCTTGCTTATGATTGTTGTAACTTTAATTTTGTGATTGCATTGTTTCAACAAGCTGCTTATGTTCCTCAGGTTGGTTTTCCGGCTATAGCTGAAGCCCTTGGATTGGCTGCTGTTAAGTCAATTGTTGCTAGTGCTACTATACCATTATTGTTGTAACTCAATCATACGATAGACTGTCTTAATCCTTGTCACCAAATCGTTGAAAAAACATATTCTAAAAGCAAATTTATTTAGATTTTCCTTTGGCTGTGTTGTGAAGTACAACACATATTTGAACATTTAAGGGTCGGTTTACCAACAGAAAACTATTTTATGTTTTCTGTTTTCTAATTTTTTAGTTTTCATTCTCAGTTTTTCATTCTCTATTTTCTGTTTAGAAAACTTGTTTACTAACTCAAAACTGTTATCTGTTCTCTATTTTCTTATTTTTCAGTTTTCACCTAAAATTTAGTTTAGATAATATTAATAATTTTTTAGCTAA
Source organism: Ipomoea nil (assembly GCF_001879475.1). Classification (NCBI taxonomy): domain Eukaryota; kingdom Viridiplantae; phylum Streptophyta; class Magnoliopsida; order Solanales; family Convolvulaceae; genus Ipomoea; species Ipomoea nil. The sequence goes on along the minus strand of NW_017619273.1, from coordinate 9,229,990 downwards.
TATTTGAAATATTTTTTTGGATATATTCATTTGAATGACATGTATATGAATATATAACTTTTACTTTGAATTATAATATATGTTAGATTTTAATATTCGATATCTGGACCGAACTTGTATTATGATGTAACATAATTAAAAAATATTCGAACTAATAATCTATTGAGTTCAATCAAAATTTAAAGCATTATATAGAGTTTAATTCTTAATTTTGATAATGTAAATGTCTAACTTTAAAGTGTAAGCAAATAAATTATCTTTAAATAAGTAAAGTAAGTAGAAAAGATAGAAGATAGTGATAAGTAAAATAAGATGATAATGAATGTAATTATAGTAATGTGGTTATAGTAACATATAACTAAATAGATGATAGATGATTATGTTTTTCATTTCGAAAACAGTTTTTAAGTGTGTTTCAGTTTTCCAGAAATTTTCAAAAATTATTTTCAGTTTTCAAAATGGAAACTGTGTTAGTAAACATGTTTTCTGTTTTCTATTTTCCAGTTTCCGGAAATTTCCAGTTAGTAAACCGCTTAATTTTTGGCTATGATCTACAGCTTCTTAGGCCAATTTCTAAGCAAATTGCAGAGAATCAATCTCTAAAGTTTTAGTGGTATAGATATTGTTGCTTTCAGCAGTTCTGCCTTGTGAGAATATTTTCTTCATGAATTTAAGAGTGTAAATAACTAAATATGGCTTTGTTGTAACCGCAACTCACCCATTTTTTATCTTATGATCCCAAGCTTTCTTCTCTCAAACTTTCCAGTTATTATGGGGGTATTAGGACTTCTAATTGGTGGAAAAACAAATTTGGTTGCTTTAGTTGGTCAACTTTTTTGGTATTTCAATCGTATATCTGCCATAAGAGTTGTATACTGGCTCCATTTGGAGAATTTGCATTTGTACGTTCTTTGTTCGCCTTTGTGTTCATATAATTGGTTGATCATGTGTCATAAAAAATTAATTTTTCTTTTCTAAAATTAAGGACAACAGGCGTCTGTTCTTGTTGAGAAGCATACCTCTATGGTTTAAATTTTTATTTTTAGAAAAACTATAGGCGTCTGCTCTTGTCGAGGAACAAACGCATGTTGCAATATTAGAATTTTATGCATTTAAGTTAGATTATGATTTCTATCTTAGTTTTCCTTCTCTCACTATATATATTCCAGTATCCTGTATCTTTCCAATTAGTTTATTCAATACGTACAATTCATTTAGTTCTTATCTGGTATCAATTAACTACAGTTTACGATAATTATTATTGTTATAAATAATTGTTATTGTCCTTATATATTCTTTTCTAAAAGGTTGAATCTCAACCCTAACAGGGCGTTTGGTTGGAGGGATTTTAAATTCCCTTCCCACTTAATTCCCACCTAATTCCAAAGACCATTAAATTCCGTAGTTTGGTTGGAGGCAATTCTCCCATTTTCATGGAATTAAAATCTCATGGCCCCCCCTGGTATTTTAATTTCTGGGAAAAAAAGATAGTGATGAGCCAAAATTATCCATTCCTTTTTTTAACTTAAAATTAATGTCTAACAACAATAATGAACATTTTTTACTTTATACTACTTATTTCTTTTCAATTTCCATGTATACCAAACATTGGAATTGAAATTCCCAATAATTCTATTCCTGTCACCCAAACACTAGAATTTAAATTCTCACCTTATTCCCAGTAATTCAACTCCCATAGAATTACAATTCATTTCCCACATAATTCCCTCCCTCCAACCAAACGTCCTGTAAGGGTCCTTACACCCCGACCCGACAGAGCATTTTGGAAGATGTTATTGCCGTTATTCTTGAAGCCACACGACGTCGGCGTACGACAATTTCTTAAAGGCCGCCGGAAGCTGAAGCAAAGAAAACCCAAGGACGACAGAATCCCATTCGTCACATCCTCAGATACATCGCTATTGCCATCTCATTAATGTAATAGGAAGACATTCCCAAAAAGTTTTCATCATTCCACATGCTGCTAGCACAGATTCCCTTGCACCAAAGATAACATAGGTACAACGTATGCAAATTATGCTTACAGCATCCACAATGGTTGGGGAGAATAGGGAGATAATGTAAGAGTGATTAGGAAAGAGAAGATGGGAGGGGAGAGAAAAAAGAAAGAAAAAAAAAATAAAATTAAAATGTTTTAAAAAAATAAATAAATAAAAGGACGCGTCAGGCGCGCTGTCAGCGCGCCTGACGCGTCACACGGGCGCGTGCACTGCACGCGCCCGTGTTGCCACAGGCTGTGCGCGAACGCGCACAGCCTGTGTTGCTTTTTTTTTTTTTTTTTTTTTTTTTAAAAAAAAAAATTCTGACATTAATTCCATATTTGCAGTAGTATTATTTCTCAAATAACTTACACCCACATTAGCTATTAACTTGAGAGGGGAGAATTAATTCTGAAATATCTCCAAATAAACCACAAATGTGGATGCTCTTAGTGGAGTACAGAATGCAACAAGGTGGTGGCAATTGGAATGGTGCTAGTCCGTATCGAGGTCAGCAGCGTGGCGGACGTGTCTTTAAAGTTTAGTGTCAAATTTGTGATGGTTTTGGTTACACGAGAATCAATTGTTTTTGGCGCTTTAATAAACGGTGTCAAATTTGTGATGGTTTCGGTCACACGGGAATCAATTGTTTTCGGCGCTTTGATGATCAGTGTCAAATTTGTATTGGTTTCGATCACACGGGAGCCAATTGTTTTCGGCGCTATTCAGGGGTTCCGGGTTCTTAGGCTAATTTGTTATTTCAGAATGGTTTGGGTGCTAAAACCTCGTCAAATTCTCATACTTGGGTTCCGGACACTAGAGCCACAAATCATGCAACTCCGAACATAACTGTCATTTCTACCTCAGAGAAATACACTGGTAATGACACTTTACGTGTCGGTGATGGTATAGGCCTGTCTGTTAGTCGTGTTGGTCATGCTACTTTTGATACCCCTTCTAGGTCTTTTACGATATATGATATATTGCATGTTCCTGGTCTGTCTACCTCTTTATTATTTGTTCAATGTTTTGTTATATATAACAATGTGTTCTTTGAGTTTACGTGGATAATTGCAGGCTCTTAGAAGTAAATTCTTCTGGACCCAAGTTTACGTGGACGAAGCAGGTAGGAGGGCACACAGTTCTCAGAAGAAAGCTCGACAGGGTCTTTTGGAATTTACAAGCACAGAATCTTTTTCCTGAAGCAAAATCCAGAGTGCTGGCCAGAACCCATTCGGACCACAATCCTATTTCCTTCATTAGCTCAGCGGGTCCCACTCCGCCCAGAACTGATAGACCGTTTAGATTTGAAGCCGCCTGGCTGACCCATGATGGTTACAGGGACATTTGGAAGAAGGCCTGGTTGAATCGAGAACATGATGTCAATGGTGCTATAGAGGAAGTTACTAACCTCAGCAAGCAGTGGAACGACCAAACGTTTGGTAATATTTTCAAAAGGAAAAGACTACTCCAAGCAAGGATTCACGGTCTCCAATCTTCCCCTTGGTATAACACTTCCCGGGGACTACAGGTGCTCGAAAAGAAGCTGCTTAATGACCTCAACTTAACCTTGAAACAGGAGGAAATTCTTTGGTTTCAAAAATCTAGAAAAGCTTGGATCCAAGATGGGGACAGAAATACTAAATTCTACCACACATCCACGACCATCAGAAGAAATAGGGGAAGGATTCGTGCTCTAAAAATCAATGGTGAGTGGAATTCGGACCCAAAAATCCTTACTGATCATATCTCTGACTTTTTTGCTAAGCTTTTTGACAGGTCGGATACCGTGGTCCCTTTTCCCACGGAACATCTCAATGGAAGGAAAATCACCCTAGAAGAAGCCGCTCAGATGGAGAAAAGAGCAGATTTGGTTGAAGTCAGAAAGGCCGTCTTCGGCATGAAAAGGCTAGGAAGCCCTGGACCGGATGGAATTCAGGCGGCCTTTTACCAAGATTTTTGGGAGGAGATAGGTATTCCTGTCACCAACCTAGTCAATGAAGCGCTGGTTTCAGGTATTATTCCGTCTAATATGCTCGAGGCTTTCATTACTCTTATTCCTAAAAAGGATAACCCTGAAAGTGGGGCCGACTTCAGGCCCATCACCCTTCTGAATGTTATCTTCAAAATTGTCTCGAAAGTGATTGTTAACAGGATGAGACCCCTCATGATGAAGCTTATTGGCCCCCATCAAAATAGTTTTCTACCGGGAAGATCCACGTTAGACAACATCGTGCTTACCCAGGAAGTGATTCACACCATGAAAAACAAAAAAGGTAAAAAGAGTTCTCTGGTGATCAAGGTGGACCTACATAAAGCCTACGACAACATCGACTGGGAGTTCTTGAAACACACCCTAGAGGACTTTGGGTTCCCGAACAGGATGATTTGCCTTATTCTCAACTCGCTCCGGGATAGTAAAATCGGGATCCTCTGGAACGGGGGCAAACTACCTTTTTTTAGTCCTGGGAGGGGCTTGAGACAGGGAGACCCCCTAGCTCCTTATCTGTTTATTCTTGCGATGGAAAAGCTCTCTTATTTGATCCAAACTGAAGTTGTAACCAAGAGATGGAAGCCCATTCATATTACCCGAGGAGGAATTGGAATCTCCCACCTGTTTTTCGCAGATGACCTCTTACTCTTTGGGGAAGTCTCAGAAACGCAGATCAATACCATGATGGGGTGCCTGGATAGATTTTCCTCCCAATCAGGTTTTTGAAAAGGTAAACTTAATTCATTCGATCATTGAGAATAATAGAAACAAGATAATGGGGTGGTGAATCCAACCACTCCCCAGGACCTGACACAGAAACGGCATCCCGTGCTATAGCATGAGCTGCACGATTCGCAGATCGCCTAACACAACTGAAGTTAACCCCGTTAATCATTGAGGCAACTTGTTTTACATCATCCACTAAAAAACCAAAAGCAGAATTAAACGAGTCTGAGTTCAAAGCATAATAACATAATTGTGAGTCTGTCTCAACATCCACATCTCCCATACCAGTATTCTGCATCCAAACCAGCGCTTCCCGAATACAATAAATCTCAGCTTCCGCAACTGTAAACTGCCCTTGCACCCGTAAACTCTTAGCAGCCATAAATAGCCCGTGATCATCGCGCAAGACCCAGCCTAACCCCATGATGTTATGGTCCGAATCCATTGATGCGTCGGTGTTTAACTTCACCCTGCCCACCGCTGGTCGTGTCCATGTAACCACGCCAGAATGTTGCTCATGCACCCCAACTTCCCTTACGGCACTCCAACTTTCCCAGTAAGATAAAGACCTGCGCAAGACAAGCTCCTTATTGAAAAGCACCCCACGCCACACAGCATCATTCCTACTTCCCCATAACCCCCAACATAGCATCACATATTTGCATTGTAAATGACCAGTTAAAGCAGACAATTGAGCAAAAAACCACTCCTGTACATTACCGTGAGTAGTCCCCGAAGTTGGCAGATTAATATCACCCCAAATCGCATTGGCCCACACGCAATCACGGAACAAATGTGCAGCCGTCTCTTCCACCGCTCCACACATATGGCACTGAACAGTACACACCACACGCTTAGACAGCAAGGCATCCCGAGTTGGCAAGACCGCCATTGCTAACTGCCATGCAAAAACACGGACCTTCAGGGGGACTTGTAGATTCCAAATCAAACGCCAAGGTGTATCAACATGCAACTCACCCGACAACATCCTGTAACAGGATTTAACAGTGTAAAGGCCCTTAGAATCCCCCTTCCAAACCCATGCATCACTAGGTTTGCGTGTACTTACCGGCAAATTGAGAATGCATTTCGCCTCCCTCCCGTCAAACAAGTCCATCACACACTCGCGATCCCACCCGGTTCCAGCCTCATTCATCAACGAACTTACCGGGGCATTAATTATAGTCTCATGCAACGGGGTTCTCACATAAGGATCCTCAGCTCCTACCAGCCATGGATAATTCCCAATGGTGGTTGTTCGGCCATCACCTATGCTCCGCCTAGCCCATTGTTTAATTGCATCTTTGGCCTCAACAATTCCCCGCCAAATATATGATGGATTATGGCCAACTACTGCATCCCAGAACGTTGTAGTGGGATAATATCTACACTTATAAACCTGCGCCACCAACGATTCCGGGCGTACCAACAGTCTCCAGGCCTGTTTCCCAAGCAATGCTAGATACATTTCCCTTAAAGTCCTGAAACCCAAACCACCCTTAAGCTTCGGTTTACACAAGGACTGCCACGACTTCCACCGCAACCCCGTTCCTCCCACCACTTTCCCCGTCCACCAATACTGATTCAGAATAACCTCTATCTCCCTGCACAAGGTTTTCGGCAAGCTGAATACCATCATTGCATAGCATGGCAATGCCTACAAAACATTCTTCAACAACACCTCTCGCCCCGCCCTCGATAAGAACCTGGTGTTCCACCCTCTTACTCTTGCCAGAATCCGATCCTTCAGAAACCCGAGGATAGCCCTCTTCCGCCGGCCAACTAGCGAAGGCAGTCCCAAGTATCTCCCCGAAGTGTCCCCCGGTGAAACCCCCAAGATATTAACAACATGATTCCTGCTAGTAGTATCAGTGTTAGTACTGAAACAGACCAGAGACTTATCATAATTCACCAACTGGCCTGATGCCCCCGCATACACATCAAGGATCTCTTTCATCCGGGTACTCTCTTCAATGTTTGCCCGTAAGAAGAGAAAGCAGTCATCCGCGAATAGAAGGTGGGAGACGGGTGGAGCTCCTCTAGCCAACTGCACCCCATGCAACAGCCCTCGGCTCATACGGTTTTCCAGTAAAGCACTAAGCCCCTCGACGACCATCAGGAACAAATAAGGCGAGAGAGGATCGCCCTGTCTCAGACCACGGCCCGGTGAAAGTGGCCCTAACTGCATCTGTTCATGTAAGATATGGTACCTTACACTAGTAACTGTCTCCATCAGAATGTCCACCCACCTAACACTAAAACCCATCTTCAGCATCACTGATCGTAGGAAACGCCATTCGACCCTATCGTAGGCCTTACTCATATCTATTTTCAGTGCAGCCACCCCATTACCCCCTTGTGTCTTCCGTTTCAACCAGTGATGCGCCTCGTATGCTAGCATAATGTTATCCGTTATAAGACGTCCGGGAACAAAAGCACTCTGTGCCTTAGAAATAATTCTGTCCAGAAGGGGCTTCATCCTATTCTCACACACTTTCGCCGCAATCTTATACAGGACGTTACACAAGGCAATAGGCCGTAAGTCCTTCATAGACTCAGGTGCCGGTTTCTTCGGAATTAGGACCACTAGCGTATCATTCGCCCTTTCCGGCAGTGTTCCCGTACTCATGAAATCATTGCAAAACCGCGTCACATCCCCTCCCAAAGTTTGCCAGAAATGCTGAAAAAAACCCGGTCCAAAACCATCCGGCCCTGGCGATTTATCCGGGTGCATCGCGAACAGTGCTTTTCGGACCTCCTCATTACTCACTGGTAGCTCAAGCCGCACATTATCCACATGCGTGACCAAAGATCGGATACAGTTAACAACCTCCTCCTCATCCCCCGGGTGTGATGTAAACAAGCTGTGATAGTACTCAAGCATTACCACTCCCACCTCCTCCTCCCCTTCGGCAATAGAGCCATCATCCCTACTCAATCTCATAACCTTATTCCGCATCCTCCTCTCCTTAACCGAATTATGGAAAAACTTCGTGTTCAAGTCCCCGTCTTTCCACCAATACTCCTTCGCTCGTTGACGCCAGAACACATGCTGCTGATCAAGAAGGGATAACCACTCCCGCTCAACTCTATTGTACTCTGCACACCCCGCGACATCGGTCCGGGCTCGCAAAGCTTCAAGCTGCCTTCTACAGCAATCAATACGGGGCTTGAAACCCTTGTTATACACTCTCCCCCACCGCCATATATCACGGCTGCACCGCTCCACCCTCTGCAAAACATCCAACCCCGCAGACCTGTCCCAACTATGCTCTACCACCTCCCTCAACACCGGTTCACGGAGCCACATATTATCAAAACAGAATCGTTGGCGCCGGGGCTGTTGTCTTACGACTATGGGGGTCAACATCAGCGGGAGATGATCACTGTACGGTACAGACATAGACGTAGCCTTTGCCCCTGCGAAGTGCACCATCCAAGATTCAGACACAAGAATTCTGTCCAACTTCTGCTCAATCAAATCTGATGTACCCCTCAAACGTCGCCAAGTGTACTGATATCCTTCGAAAGCAAAGTCAACTAGGGCACAATCGCGCATTGCCTGCTGAAACCCCGAGATTAACCACTGTGGATGTGTAACCTCCCTCTCTTCTCCCCCTGATGCAAAAGGTCGTTGAAATCGCCCATGACTACCCATGGGAGATCACTGCGACCTGCTAAAGTCCGCAATAAGTTCCAGGACTCCCGCCGACGATGCCGCTCCGCTCAGGTTTAAATATTATGTTAGGAATAATTGTAATATAGTTTTGATGAGCCAAATTGTATTTTTAGAATTCCCCACATTTTATTTTGAGTCTAGTGTACCAACTTCAAAATAGGCTTGAACCAAATATTCTACACAGTTCAAAGGAAAAAGAAGTCCTCTCAGAATATTGGTACTTAAGATATGTTTGCAGAATTTATGTCTAAAGGTTTTAGTAGGTTAATGGACAAGGCATTGTTTTACTTGGTAGAGAAGTTGTGTTTGAATCCCTGTGGTAACTGTTTTGCTTGGAGCTGAAGGTTGAAGACTTGAAGTGCGAGAACTACACGCTACTTCTGGTAATCTTGGTTGATAAGAATTTCAGATCACTACACAACCAAGAAGTTGTAATGGAGTATTGGTGAAAAGTGAGGATGATATTGTGAATAGGTATGGGTTCAACTCTCACCTTAAACAATTATTGGTGTATGCATGTTGCTTTATGCTTATCACGTGGAAGTGGAGATGGGCTATAATAAATTCATGTTAGAAGCATTTATTAGGGGAGAGTTACGGATCATTTTACATAATTAAATTGAACTACAGTCTCAATTTAATTAAAGAAGAGCCACGGTCTTATTATGAGCTACGGTACATAATTAATTCATGGAGATGAGCTACGATCTAAATTTATTAAAAAGGAGCCACGGTTAACAGTGAAGGAGAACCAGGGATCAAAACTCATCAGAGACATTTGAAGAGTGAAGGAGAACTAGGGATCAGAGACATTTGAAGATAAGAGCCACGCTCTAAATTTAATAAAGGAATGAGCTACGCTCTAAATTTATTAAAAGGAAGGAGCCACAGTTGAGAGTGAAGGAGAACCAGGGATCAAAACTCATCAGAGACATTTGAAGAGTGAAGGAGAACTAGGGATCAAAACTCATCAGAGACATTTGAAGATAAGAGCCACGCTCTAAATTTAATAAAGGAATGAGCTACGCTCTAAATTTATTAAAAGGAAGGAGCCACAGTTGAGAGTGAAGGAAAACCAGGGATCAAAACTCACCAGAGACATTTGAAGAAAGGATCCACGCTCTCTATTTATCAAAGGGATGAGCTACGGTCATATTTTAAGAAAGAGAAAAATTAAAAGAATCAGCCAAGGATTTAATTCATGAGCTAAGGATTATTGAGGCAAGCTAAGGTCTTAATTAAATTAAAAGCTCAAGTCACGCTATCAGCCAGGGAAGATCAAGAAAGATCTCTGACAAGTTTTAATTACAAAGTATGGAGACCCATTACAAAGTATGGGGATTACTTGCAAAGATCAGAGAAATCACACAAAGTCAAAAATCATCCTGACATCTGAAAATATTTTTTCAACATTTCTAAGCGGCAAAATCCTAGTACAAGATTTCAAAATTTGAAATTGCCTATCTCCAACAGGCAACTTCAAAAATTCTCAACTATAAATATGGGCAAGGATTGAAGACTTGAAGCAGAGGAAATACACACGATCAGAGAGCAAGATTTGTCAAATATCCAGTGTATTCATTTGAGCTTTTCACGTAGAAATCTTCAAGTCTAGAAGAGAAATTTGTTTTCTCTATAAAACAATTTTCTATAGTGTGTAGAAAGAGGGTTGAGTGTAGCTGTGTGCAAAACACTACCCTGTTGAGTGTAGCTGTGTGCGAAACACTCGGAGTTGCTAAGTGTAGCTGTGTGCAAGACACTTAGTTGGCGTAGGAGTACAGCTGTGTGCAAAGTACTCGGGGTTGAGTGTAGCTGTGTGCAAAACACTCGGGGAAGTGCTTGTGTAGCACTTGATTCACTATTTGTATCTGGGTGAACGAGATAGTGAATTTCCTCCTTGGAGTGAAAGGAGAAGAGTGGACTAGGAGGATTACGCCACCTCCGAACCACTATAAATTTCCTCGTGCATTTTACTTACTGCTCTCTTATATTAAGTGCTTATATATTATTGTGAACTAACCCATTTTAACTTCTACTATTTATTATCTACTTCATACGTATGCATGCAAAATAATTCATATTTTTGTTTTGTATATTCAACATAATACTATTCACTATTTGCATTTCCCATTTCATACGTGGACATGCATGCAAGTTTAATACCCACATATTTTATCTCTTGACATTGCATATTTAATTGTGTACTTATTCCTTTCGAATAAAGCATTGCTTATATTTATCTGGGTTTAATATTTTTCACGTCCGCATGCGAGCAAAATTTTGCATACATATTATTTGAGCTATTTCAAGCATATCTAACGAATTGCATGTGATATATCTCTCTGTTTTTACGTAACACTTTACTGTTGAATTATTCCGCTGTGCACCCAAGTTGAATATCTTGTTATTTATTTGTTACTTGGAGTTGAAATTATCAAAGTGTTATTAATTGTGAAAAAGTTTAGAAAGTCTATTCACCCCCCCCCCCCCCCTCTAGACTTTCTACCACCCTATCGTGACCAACAATTGGTATCAGAGCGGTTGTCTATTTGAGTCAATCTTGACTGCTAGACAGATCTCGAAAAATCAAGATGATGAAAAGAGATATGGCTCTTGCCCAAAATCTATTGTTTTCCTTAGAAAAATTTGATGATTGGAAAATTCGTATGCAGGTACATTTATCTGCACTACATGATGAAATGTGGGAAGTAATCACTAGAGGTCCTATTGAAATCTTGCAAGTGAACACTGCTTCCGTACAGACCAGTGATATCCCACGATATGTTCCAAAGTCTAAGGCGGAGTGGACTCGCGAAGATAGAACGCGAAATAATTTGGATAATATTGCTAAGGATATTTTGTTTAAATCTATTGATGATACAATTTTTCCTAAAGTTCGTAAATGCACGACGGCGAAGGAAGTTTGGGAAACACTCATTCAAATAGGCGAAGGAGACGAACAAGAGAAGGATAACAAGCTTACCATAGCGTTAAAGAAATTTGAGGATTTCAAAATGCTAAGTGGCGAGAATATTACCGACATGGAAACAAGATTTGCTAAAATCTTGGGAGAGATTAATGATCTTGGAAAAGACATTAATCAAAAAGAAATTTCGCTCAAAATCCTACGTGGTCTACCATCAAGTTGGGATATGAAAGTCACTGCCATGAGAGATCATAGGGATCTAAAAATTCTTTCAACCGAGAAACTCTTTAGTGATCTCAAAGCCTACGAATTTGAGATGAAGTCAAGGACGGAGGATGAACGAGAAGAACGAACCAACGCACTAGTTGCAGAACAACCGTCCACATCAAGGTTAGTAGAAAATAGTGAATTATTATCTAACGAAAACTTTGCCTTATTTGTTAGGAAATTCAAGAAATTTATGAGGAAGAACAACTCCAAGAATATTCCTCATGCAAGCACGTCGAGAAGGCAAAGAAGAGACAACCTTGAGGGCAATGCATACTTGTGCTACAACTGTAGAAAGCCAGGACACTTTTCGGCTGAATGTCCTTACCCCAAGGTAAGCAAATATCAAACTGACAATGTACTGGAAGAAGTCAAATCCAAGGAAAGAAGATTCAAGAAGGATAAGAGAAAAGCCTTAATTAGTGATCCTTTGGAGACAAATGAGTCAGAACTATCCTCAAGTGATGAGAGTGATAGCTCAAAAGAAGACACGGCACTATTTGGCATGAGCATAGCAAGTGAATCAAATTATCAAGACATGTGCTTAATGACACACGAAATAGAAGATGATGAGGTAACTTCTAAATCTTTTGACTCTGTAAGTTCATCATTTTCTGGAGAGTCTATCTTTCATTTAATGAAGGATTGTCAAACCATGATGGACACTCACTCAGAAATCAAAGAGCGCAATAATCTTTTGATTCTTGAAAAAGATCAATTAAATAAAAAATTGCAAAATGTTCTATTTGAAATAAGAGACTTGAAAGCCGAAAATATTCGACTTCAAGAAGAGTGTAAATCTAGGGAAGTGAGAGAACACAACCTAAGGGAAGTTATAGCAACATTTACTCATTCATCCAAAATAATGGATAAAATGGTAAATATGCAAAAACTCTTTGGAGATAAAACCGGACTTGGTTATGATCCATCATGTTCTCAAGCCTCCGAAAAATTGACCAATTCTACTACTGCTTTAACTAATAAAGTCCAAGTAGTAAAATTTGTAAAAGGTCAAGATAGCACAATGAGACAAGGAATTGGTCACCAAACTAATGCCAAAAGTGTTACTGCAAGGCCGAAGCCTCAAAGACAAATTAATTCACCAATGCAGTCAAATTATAGGCAAAAGTTTTGGAAATATGCCAATGAGTCAAGTGCACAAAGTCCTCATAGGAGAATTGGAAGATCTCCGAGAATTAGGGCAGGGAGATTATATCCCTCTAAGCAAGATTGGTTTGAAGAAATTAAACCATGGACTAAGTCTAGGTTTAATGCCTTCCATAGGCTCAAACAATCTTCTTCCCAAGTGCCAAAGAATCGAGTCAATTTTCAAAAAGCGGCACCAAAAATGTTTTCAAAAATTAGCTATGATTATAAAGTCTTTAATGGTTACAAATCACCTAATCTTGGTTCAATAAGAACTAGGTGGATTTGGGTACCAAAAATTACTAACGCCCAAGGACCCAAAGAGATGTGGGTACCAAAATCAAATTAATCTTTGATTGCAGGAGAATTGGGATGCATAGTAAATGCTCAAGACACGTAGCCAATCAAATGCACCCAATTGGTAACTCTATGATATATATATATTCGTTATTTTTAATAAAATTCTTAAATGCTATGTGCAATAATTGAAGGAAATTATGCTTCTAATTGTGCTTAATTGAATTATATTATTTGCATGAGTATATGTTGACATATGTTCCTTACCTTGAATATATATTTGATGTCACATATCTTGTACTAGAAATTATGCTTCAAGATTTTTTTAATCAAAATAGATATACTTATTCTTAAATGATCTATTTCCATATCATGTGTATCTATTGGAGATTATTCTTAACGCTTGATCATTGTCCTATATAGTATTATGCTCTATATGCTTTATTGCGTATTTTTCTTGAGCATAATTTGAATGATATAGATATACTTGTTCTTAAATGATCTATTCTATACATCATTGTATATCTATTTGGCTCTAATTTTTAATCTTGCAAACTTTACTTATCAATCCTTGAGTATAAGAATTGTGGTTATGCTTTGACTTTGAAAATTCTTTTAAACCACACACTATTATGAAGTGCACAAAAATTCTTGAGGATATGCTATGAATGTGTGCTCATATGCTATTTGATTTAGCTTAAACATATCTTATCAATATGGTGTTTAATTGGAGTTTAAACTTTATCAAATGATGTTTGAGCTTATTCTTTCGGAAAATATGCTGTAAATTGTTTTCACATACCTTACCTTGATGATAAACCTATCTTATGGAATGCTTTAATATGGTTTATATCTTGTTGATGGTATATGAGATTATCTTGAATAAATTAATGTGTTTATTGGTGCTCCATGCTCTTTTGATTGAAGTTGAACAAATATCTTACATTGTGCTTAATTAGTTGTTCAAATTCTATCTATTAGAACAAGAGCCTATTCTTTAGATCCGATGCTTAAATGTACTCGCATACTTGATTGTTTGAATATGAACATATCCTATCAATTGTGGTTCAAAGTGGTTTGTATTTATTTACTCAATCGTTGTATGAGTTCTTATTATGGAAAATTATATCTCTAATGCCTTATTGACTAGATATGATTTATCTTCTAAAAATGTGCTTAATTGTTTCATATTCTATCAATTTGGTGTTTGAGATTGATATTTTATGCAATTGCTTAAGCTTACTCTCTTACTATCAAACAAGATGTGCTTAAATGTGATTTATATCTCATCGAAAAGTAGTTGAGCTTATGGTTATAAAAAGTGTGCACTGCTTGAGCTAAATTGATATATTCTTATTGATTGAATTTGAGAAGTTCGTACATTATTAAATGGTAATTGATTCACATTTCCTATAAAGCTAACCCTTGAGGACCCAAGATAAAATGGGTACCTATATCCGAAAAACATAAGTTGTTTTGTAGGAATATTCTCAATGCTTATGATGACATATAGCTTGCTTGGAATCAACAAGTGGTATCATTGCAATCATCTGAAAGAAGCAAGGATTCATTGTTAGGAATAATGCTTGTTTTGATGAAACCATCTCTCGAATGGCTGGATTGGAAGCTATAAGAATCTTTCAAGATTTGAGCCAAATAGTAATGAATTTCTCAAAAAAAAAAAAAAAAAAAAAAAAACAAAAACAAAAAAAAAACAAAAAAAAAAAAAACAAAAAAAAAAAAACAAAAAAACAAAAAACAAAAAACAAAAAAAAACAAAAAAAAAACAAAAAAAAGAGCTTGAGAAGTTGTCCAACTCAGGGGGAACGACAAGTACAACTCCGTACTATTTTGAATTTATGCAACTATTCAGGGGGAATCTCAAACCCCGGCAAATGGTGTTGTATCTACTACTCAAGTCGATGAGATTGGCGTTGATGTTGGTGATGTAGTTGGATTTAGAGATGATGTTAGAGAAGAAGTTGAAACTCATGATAGAGTTCCTGTTGGCGATTATATTGGAGCAAATGTTGGAGCTTATGATATAGATGATGATGTAGTCTATTATTAGGAAGATGTTGTCAATCCTATGGGCGAAAGCATGAAGCATGAATGGTAACTTGAACCAGTTGACATTGCAAGGAGGTTATAAACAATATCAAGTCAATTCACAATGCTCAGAAGAAGGATTCAAAGGACATCCACACCCTTTTTTATGATGCCAAAAAGGGGGAAGAAAATGGAAGAAAATGATAGTCATTTTGGAAGAAGTTGGTTAGAAGTTATTTGAGGAGAAGATCTACTAAGGAGAAAAGAGGTAAATTCTTGGTATGTATGTTCTATTTCTTTATACTGGACGTATAAAAAAGGGGGAAGAAGTTGGGTAGTCATTTAGTTCATTCGTTGGTTAGAAGTTATTTCATTTTTTGGTATCAAGAATTAAGAATTGTTTTTTACTTAGTTTGTATAAACGCATGATTGAGAAATACCTCAAAATGAATTAAAATAAAATCTCAAAAGTGCGTATAGGTTTTTTTGTCTAAAAACAATTCATCTAGGTCAAAATCATGTTAAACTCATCACTTGGCTAGTCAAAATAAAATATAATTTCTAAAAATTCATTTTTCAAAAGACTAAGCCAAATGACTGAGTATAGGTTTTGGCATCATCAAAAAGGGGGAAATTGTTAGGAATAATTGTAATATAGTTTTGATGAGCCAAATTGTATTTTTAGAATTCCCCACATTTTATTTTGAGTCTAGTGTACCAACTTCAAAATAGGCTTGAACCAAATATTCTACACAGTTCAAAGGAAAAAGAAGTCCTCTCAGAATATTGGTACTTAAGATATGTTTGCAGAATTTATGTCTAAAGGTTTTAGTAGGTTAATGGACAAGGCATTGTTTTACTTGGTAGAGAAGTTGTGTTTGAATCCCTGTGGTAACTGTTTTGCTTGGAGCTGAAGGTTGAAGACTTGAAGTGCGAGAACTACACGCTACTTCTGGTAATCTTGGTTGATAAGAATTTCAGATCACTACACAACCAAGAAGTTGTAATGGAGTATTGGTGAAAAGTGAGGATGATATTGTGAATAGGTATGGGTTCAACTCTCACCTTAAACAATTATTGGTGTATGCATGTTGCTTTATGCTTATCACGTGGAAGTGGAGATGGGCTATAATAAATTCATGTTAGAAGCATTTATTAGGGGAGAGTTACGGATCATTTTACATAATTAAATTGAACTACAGTCTCAATTTAATTAAAGAAGAGCCACGGTCTTATTATGAGCTACGGTACATAATTAATTCATGGAGATGAGCTACGATCTAAATTTATTAAAAAGGAGCCACGGTTAACAGTGAAGGAGAACCAGGGATCAAAACTCATCAGAGACATTTGAAGAGTGAAGGAGAACTAGGGATCAGAGACATTTGAAGATAAGAGCCACGCTCTAAATTTAATAAAGGAATGAGCTACGCTCTAAATTTATTAAAAGGAAGGAGCCACAGTTGAGAGTGAAGGAGAACCAGGGATCAAAACTCATCAGAGACATTTGAAGAGTGAAGGAGAACTAGGGATCAAAACTCATCAGAGACATTTGAAGATAAGAGCCACGCTCTAAATTTAATAAAGGAATGAGCTACGCTCTAAATTTATTAAAAGGAAGGAGCCACAGTTGAGAGTGAAGGAAAACCAGGGATCAAAACTCACCAGAGACATTTGAAGAAAGGATCCACGCTCTCTATTTATCAAAGGGATGAGCTACGGTCATATTTTAAGAAAGAGAAAAATTAAAAGAATCAGCCAAGGATTTAATTCATGAGCTAAGGATTATTGAGGCAAGCTAAGGTCTTAATTAAATTAAAAGCTCAAGTCACGCTATCAGCCAGGGAAGATCAAGAAAGATCTCTGACAAGTTTTAATTACAAAGTATGGAGACCCATTACAAAGTATGGGGATTACTTGCAAAGATCAGAGAAATCACACAAAGTCAAAAATCATCCTGACATCTGAAAATATTTTTTCAACATTTCTAAGCGGCAAAATCCTAGTACAAGATTTCAAAATTTGAAATTGCCTATCTCCAACAGGCAACTTCAAAAATTCTCAACTATAAATATGGGCAAGGATTGAAGACTTGAAGCAGAGGAAATACACACGATCAGAGAGCAAGATTTGTCAAATATCCAGTGTATTCATTTGAGCTTTTCACGTAGAAATCTTCAAGTCTAGAAGAGAAATTTGTTTTCTCTATAAAACAATTTTCTATAGTGTGTAGAAAGAGGGTTGAGTGTAGCTGTGTGCAAAACACTACCCTGTTGAGTGTAGCTGTGTGCGAAACACTCGGAGTTGCTAAGTGTAGCTGTGTGCAAGACACTTAGTTGGCGTAGGAGTACAGCTGTGTGCAAAGTACTCGGGGTTGAGTGTAGCTGTGTGCAAAACACTCGGGGAAGTGCTTGTGTAGCACTTGATTCACTATTTGTATCTGGGTGAACGAGATAGTGAATTTCCTCCTTGGAGTGAAAGGAGAAGAGTGGACTAGGAGGATTACGCCACCTCCGAACCACTATAAATTTCCTCGTGCATTTTACTTACTGCTCTCTTATATTAAGTGCTTATATATTATTGTGAACTAACCCATTTTAACTTCTACTATTTATTATCTACTTCATACGTATGCATGCAAAATAATTCATATTTTTGTTTTGTATATTCAACATAATACTATTCACTATTTGCATTTCCCATTTCATACGTGGACATGCATGCAAGTTTAATACCCACATATTTTATCTCTTGACATTGCATATTTAATTGTGTACTTATTCCTTTCGAATAAAGCATTGCTTATATTTATCTGGGTTTAATATTTTCCACGTCCGCATGCGAGCAAAATTTTGCATACATATTATTTGAGCTATTTCAAGCATATCTAACGAATTGCATGTGATATATCTCTCTGTTTTTACGTAACACTTTACTGTTGAATTATTCCGCTGTGCACCCAAGTTGAATATCTTGTTATTTATTTGTTACTTGGAGTTGAAATTATCAAAGTGTTATTAATTGTGAAAAAGTTTAGAAAGTCTATTCACCCCCCCCCTCTAGACTTTCTACCACCCTATCGTGACCAACATATTAATTTTTCAAAATCCTTGATTTATTGCTCTACTAACACGCCAAACAGGTTAAAACGTCTGGTGGGCTCTATGGCAAAGATCTGCTGGAAATTAGCGTTTTTCCGACCACCGGGAAAATTGGTCGCAAAAAGTGAATTTTTTTCATTTTTCCGACGGAGAGTTAAAGTGGTTGGAAAGTTGTCGGAGTCTCCGACCACTTAGTAATTGTGGTCGGAAATTCTGACCAAATTCCGACCACCAAGTAAAAGTGGTTGGAAAATTTTTTCGCCATTCCAAAATTTTTAAATAATCTTGTTTTCGACCACCTTGGTGATCGGTATTCCGAACACCCTTGTAAAGTGGTAGGACATACCGACCACAAAGCTAAGGTGGTCGGAATTTTTATTTTTTTTTTTTTTTTGTTTTCGTGATTTAATGGTATGAAGGCCAGATTATTATTATTATTTCACTCATACTTTTTTTTTTTTTTTTTTTCAATTTCACCCTACCCCGACATAGAGAATTACGTTTACTACTAGATACTATCCCACCATTTTTGCAATAAAAAATAAGACCGTGTTGCCATTTTCATGTAGATAGATGAAATCATTTTCTAACTCCAAATCTTTAGAACCTTTATTCTTGTTAAAACCATACAATCCTCGTTCTATTGAGTCTTATAATTCTACATAATTAATTATATTTCATTTTGTATTAGATTTTGGTGATATCAAACTTAGGAGTTTAGACTCCCAATTCTTTTTATCGCTTAGACTTAAGATAAGTCTACTCAACATTCAAATCTTAACCGAATAGTTAACCTAGTGGTTTATACATTACATATGAACGAACACTCGAGGAGTCAATCTCTTGTGTATTCAAGACCAAATGATAAGACAAACCAAGGAGTTAAGGAAAGAGAAATCATTCGAGGAGTTAGTGGACGATTGGTAAAGTCAATGGTCGTATCCGATGGACGTAAGGTTCAAGGTGTTAACTCAGTTAACTACTTGATAGGATTGTCAAAAACATTCTCTGAGTGTGAATAGTCCGGAACCTTAAAGCGTCCATTCCTGATGTCTTTGCTGTTGTTTCGTATGAGCGAACCACATATAGACATATAATATTAATTTTTGTTAAGTTAGAATAAAAGTTTTAAAGAATTGAAGTTATAATATCTAAAAAGTGATAGTGAAGAGATCGAAGAATATGACAATAACAATTCTATAGATGATGATAATAGAGATCTTGATGACGAAGATTCTACACTGTCAGAGCATGATGATAATGAGCAATATGAAGATGACGAGGGTGAATTTTAATTTTGATTGTTAAACTAATTAATATTTATTGTAATTAGTGTTTGATATGTTTTAAATTATTAAGATATGCCTTAAAATTATTGAATTGATTTTTAATCTATTTTTGTGATTTATAAATTAAAGTATTTTATTTTTTAATATGAATATTTTTGAGTACTAACTTTATTACAATTCAGTATTTTTTAATATGGATATAAAAATTTGATAATTACTCTTTTAAAAAAATTAGAACTTAGGCGGTAAATTTGTTGGATAGGCCAAAAAATTGGCGCCGCTCGCTTACCAAAAGAAAAACAAAGTAGATGAGCTCCCAATTTCCTATTTGTCTACCCTACTATCGCTTCCCAGTTCCCCCAACTCCCAAGCCCTAACTTAGCCGATAGCAACACCGGAAGACTCCGCCTCAGCCTCCGCCGAGTTTCGACCACAAACGCTGTCGACGACACCGGAGGACTCAGCGTCTCTGCTCCGGTCTCCGCCTCTGCCCTTGTCGATGACGAAGCTACTGCCCGGTCTACGCCTCAGCCCTTGCCGACGACTCCTTCTCGTTCTCCGCCTTAGCCTCACCTGTGAACCAAGGTAACGCCTCCTGCAATGAAATTCATAATGTATGCTTGACTGTATTTTGTGAAATCTGGGTTGCAATTGATTTGTGTTGGACTGTATTACTCAACTATGTTTTTTTTTTTTTGGCTTATTACTCAACTGTATAAATATGGTTTTCAATTGATTAAGGCTTTAAACAAGGTTTTATTTTTGCTTATTCCCTTTATTGTAGCTACTGTATTAGAGGGGTTGTGAAGACTTGTATTCATTAAGTTTTCCATAAGAGGGGTTGTGAAGACTTGAATGCTATACTGCAAAAAGTAGGTGGTTTATGTTGTTTTGGTAGTGAGTATCAGGTTATGTTACATATTATTTATGTGTTTGTATTTGTTTGTGTATTACTGAAATAATTTTTAACAGCATGTTTCCCTATGAGGTAGTGGTAAGCAGATGAAAGCATCCGAATCCAATGAGGTAGTGGTAAGCAGATGAAAGCATCCGAATCCAATAAGCAGATGAAAGCATCTGAAAACTGATGAGAAACTTTTTACTATACCTTATCTTATATCATTATAAATTGTGAAAATTTGTTGAGATGATTTGTAATGTATATGTGAACAGGTTATCGAAAAAGTCCTTGTTCTTGATGAAGTAATCAATTATATCCCGTCACTACAATGTCAAGTTGAAGTAATTCTTCTAACAGCCCCCACCCCCACGTTATGTACATCTCTTTATAAAGTTCTTGTTATTTTATTTTTATATGGAGTATCTTATTATGTATTGTGCTTTTGCATGTTTCCAGCTGTTTCATGGAATATCAAGTTTTAGCTGAGTTGGTTCAGGTCTATATAATTGGAGGGGATGGAACCCAAAAAGTGGCAGCTGCTATCTATGAGGTATTTTTAACTGGTCGGAGGATTACCTAATGCCTCTATCTATGAATTTAAAATGCTTACCTAATGGCTAATGCCTCTATTTATGTATTTAAAATGCTTATATATGACATATCAACACTTACAAGCATTTGTATTTCTTTGAACTTCAAGTTTTGAACTTTTGACTCACATTTAATATTTAGTGCGTACATTGGTATTAGTTGTCAGCTTGTCGCATAGTCAAGATTTATATGATTACTTTTTACAAATCTTAAGTGCCTTTTAGTGAAGTTCATGTGCTGAACTATATGAGTGCCTCTGTTTCTCATTGTTAATCACTATACAACATCTGTTTACCTACTCCAAGTATCTTTATAGTTTATCCTACATCTTTTCACAATTATAATATTAATAATTGTGTATTTCACCTATGAAGTAGAAAAAAATGGATGCAGAATTTTTTTCACTGTATGGAAATGGAAAGATGTGATCCAGATGAAGAAACCCTTGAGGTAGTTCTAAGTGTCTACTGCTTTGCAGGTCTAGTTGATGAAAGCTAACACAATTTCAAGAAATAAAATCTGTAGGCATACAATCAAGTGTTATGTGCTACTGTATGATGCTGGCTGTTTATGCAAGAAGTGAAAGGTTAGATTTTAATAGCTTATTTCCTCTGTTATGTGCTACTGTGTGATTCTTTAGTTTCTAAGGTTTTCTTTTTCCTTATCAAGTACCTAGGATTTTGATGACCTAGATTTCTCCAAATTAAATTGCATAGGCCATAGCAGCTGGAGGTATAATTCTATTTAGACATAGATTTCACTGTATGTTTTTGTTGAATTTGAAATTGATCACAGGATCGTCCATTTAATAAGGGGGTGTTGTTGAGATATTGCTTGTTGTCTTTTGTCATTCAAGGAAAAATAATTTATGCTATATTGCAGCACTTACCTTTTTGAATGGGGATAACTTTCTGTTTATAACCCATCTATGAATTGTGGAAATGCTTTACCCTATAAACTACTGTACATATGCTTTTGTTACCAATCTTCATACTGCTATGAATTTAAGAAATTGGTTAAATACTTGAATCTGGAATCTTTGCCTTCTAAATGCTTTCAGCTTAGATAGTTAACTGGACCCTGTGAAGATTAGTATATTTCTAGTAGTTTCTACCCACAAGTTGGCTGAATATTTTAATTTTTTTGGGCTGTCCAAGTAAAGATCAACCATGGTTTTAATTTCCTTACTTTAAGTTCTTGCTTAAGGTGGGATCAAGCCTTGGGTTATGTAAGAAATTCCTTTGGAATTATTCTTCTATTTTGTTCTTAATGAGTCTCTGATCTGGTTGGAACTACAGGTTTATCTTGATCTTGTTCGGGTTGTTGTGATTGGTAGGAAAATAGAAGATCTCCATACTAATCTAGGAAATGATGAATGGTTATCAATATCTGCAGAATTCTGTGGTGGTATGTTTTTTCTTCTTATTTATTTTATAAATTTCCTACAAATTGTAATACACTAATACCCCTAATTGGTGTGTGTGCACATTATGTCTATTGAGTCTATCTAGGTAAGGGCTAAAGGAAGATCATTATTAGTAAACTCCCCTTGTAATCAAAGGTTTGGGAAGTTTGTCACTGTGAGAAATAAGTTAGGTACTATCAGCAACCAAGTGAGTTTAGATGTACTTTCAAATGATGTACACTTTCTTGTTTATACATTTAGAAATTATTAAGAGACTATAGGAATGCTAGATTTTGATTGTATATTGATGAATGAATTCTCTTAAAGCATATGAAATGTGTATTTTATGTTTTTCAGCATTTTATGTTTTTCAGCATATATCTTACTAAATTGTAACTATATATAATTTTTTTTTTTTATTTGGGTACATTTCCGACCACTTTTAGTGGTCGGAAATGTTAAAGGTTCTTTGCATTAAGTTTTCCGACTACCGATGATGGGATCGGTGGTCGGAAAACCTGGGCAGCCCGACTTTTCCATGCGACGAATTTTTCCGACGTCACTATATTTGTGGACGGTATTTCCGACCACTGCATCGGGTGGTCGGAAGTATCGACGGGGTTTTTCCGAAGCCCCTTTTTTGTCGGAAAGTTGGTCGGAACACGCGTTTTCGATCGGATTTTGGCGATTTCCGACCACTTTTCGGTGGTCGGAAAATCGCTGATTTCCAGCAGTAGATTCCGGTTACTGAAAACCTAGGCAAGTACCTTGGCATTCCGATCCTCCACACACGTGTGAAAAGGCAAAACTTCACTTATATCTTGGACAAGATGAGAACTAAGCTTGCAAATTGGAAAACGGAGACGCTAAGCATGGCCGGCAGAAAGGTGTTGGTTCAATCGGCTCTCGCTAGTGTGCCCGTCTACACCATGCAGACCCTGGCTCTGCCTTCAGGTACGTGTAATGACATTGACAAAATCTGCAGGGATTTCCTTTGGGGGTCAACTGAGGCAAAAAGAAAAATTCACTCAGCCAATTGGAAGATGGTTTGCAAACCTAAGGATCTTGGGGGCCTTGGTCTAAGAATGGCAAAGGATTTCAACCTAGCTCTCTTAACCAAGCTAGCCTGGAAAATGTTGAACAACCCGGAGAAATTATGGGTCGAAGTCTTAAGCCAAAAATACATCCGGGATGACAATTTCTTCACGTCGCCCATACCGAACCAGGCATCTTGGGGGTGGCGCAGCATTGTTAAGGGAAGACCCATCGTGGAACTTGGAGTGAGATGGAGAGTAGGAAACGGAAAATCTCTTGACTTCTGGGCTGATTGGTGGGTAAATAGCAAACCACTCGCCTTAGAGCTGGACATCGACATACCGGAGGATTTACAAAACGCCACAGTCAGCAACTTCATTAAACCGGATCACAGCTGGGACTTAGATACGCTCCAAAACATCCTCCCGGAAGCCATTGTTAACAAAATTCGTGCTATTCCTATCCCTGTGGATGAAGAGACGCATGATGCCCTCTACTGGCATCATAATTCCTCTGGTAAGTTTTCCATTTCCTCGGCTTTCTCTCTGGTTGCAGGTAATGAGGAGACTACTACAGATTGGAATTGGCTTTGGAAAATCAAATGTATCGAAAAAATCAAGACCTTCATCTGGTTACTGTATAATGGAAAGCTGATGACGAATGAAGAACAGTGGAGAAGAGGACTGACGGATGACAATACTTGCGTTCGGTGCGGAGACGAGATTGAATCGGCGTCCCATATCTTTCGAAACTGTTTCTTCGCTGAGGAGTGTTGGGAGTTGTTCGCACGGGATGTAGGAGTCGCTGGGCATCAATTCATGGCGTTCGACGTCTGGATTCACAAAAACTGCACCAACAAAAGAACACTGGCGGATGGCACGTCGTGTAGCTGCCTCTTTGTCTACTGCCTTTGGGAGATCTGGAAAGCGAGAAACAATTTCGTTTTCAACGCTAACACAACCAGTCCAAACCAAGTCAGCATTATGGCCAAACAAGGTTCACGGGAAGCCTTCGATTACTTGACTAAGCACAAAGGTATGATCCACGGTCACTGGAAGTGGATATCTTGGACACCACCAGATTTGGGTTGGAGGAAACTTAATACTGATGGAGCTATGAAAGGTAGCAGTGGCTTGGCTAGCGCGGGTGGGCTCATCAGAGATGAAGCTGGGAGATGGATCAAGGGCTTTGTCACCAAGATTGGCTCAACGGATAGTTTCTCAGCGGAGCTGTGGGGCCTAAGGGAGGGTCTGCGGCTATGCTTGAGAGAAGGGATTAACAAGGTCTGGGTTGAAATGGACTCGGCTTCCGTGGTCTCCATTCTCAACAGGGACAGTACACTAGAAGAGCCGGTTGGAGCTCTCATCAAGGATTGCATGGACCTGGCACGCAGATTCATGAACTTTCGGGCTTCCCATATAAGCCGGGAGGGAAACAAATGTGCAGATTGGCTCGCCAACATGGGACAATCCACGAACTGGGGAACGACGACTCTTGCCAACGCGCCAAACGGTTTGCAAGGTTTGTTGCACGCTGATATGAAGAACTCACTGAACCTTAGGGTTCGGTAACCGCCCTCATCAGAGGGCCCAAACGCACCAAAAAAAAAATCCTTCTTTTTTTCTTGTGAAAGATATCATCACCACCAAGGAAATCCTCCTACGGGGTAGTAGTTCGGGTGACCTATACACTTTGCCTGTTCCAAGTTCGTCTCCTTCCGCGTTTCTCCCTGCTCGTGCTTCTGCTTTGGTTTGGCATGATCATTTGGGTTATCCTCATCAGCGTGTCCTTACTCAAATTCTTCAGTCTTGTTCGGTTAGTGGCTCTAGTCGTACTATTCATTGTAATTCTAGTTTATGTTCAACATGTCAATTGGGAAAATTTGCACGTTTCCCTTTAGCACGTGTTGAGTCTAATAGTTCCAATGTTCTTGATTTGATATACACTGATATTTGGGGACCAACTCATTTCCTATCCTCTAATGGTTATCGTTATTTTGTCATCTTTGTTGATGATTATTCTCGTTACACCTGGTATTTTCCTATGAAGCAGAAATCTGATCTTTATGTTATATCTGATCAATTTCGTGCTTTAGTTTAGCGTTCATTTAATTGTATAATCAAGTCCATTCAATCTAATCTAGGAGCTGAATATAAGAAAATGCATTCTTTGTTTGTGCAACTAGGCATTAATCATAGGCAGTCATGTGCATTCACTCATGAGCAAAATGGGCGTGTTGAACGGAAACAAAGGCATATTGTCGAAACTAGGCTCACTAGCCTATGTTCTGTCTCGTTTTTGGGATTTTGCTTTTGAAACTGCTATTTATTTAATTAATAAAATGTCTTCCAGTGTCTTTCCTTTGTGTCTTTGGTTGTCTCTGTTACCCTCACTTAACACCATATAATCGTCATAAAATGTCCTACATATATTCTCCTGTGTCTTTTTGGGTTATCATGAGTCTTTTAGGGGGTATAGGTGCATGTATCTACAGACTAATAAGATATATGCTTGCAGGAACGTGCAGTTTGATGAAACCGTTTTTCCTTTTGCCACTAAGAATGCTTCGCAGAAACCTTTGGTCTCAGGATCTTCTCCTTAGGCTGAGTCGATTCTACAGCCGTGCCAAGCCATGTCCACTAACCACACAGACTCGATCGGCTGTCACGGCTTCGCCAGTTGAGGTCGTGCTCGAGACAGCCACACCACAACCGCGAGGCCGTCCTCGAGGTCGGTTGTAACACCCCCATTTTCATACTTATGAGCCTAGAATGGATCATACATTTAAGATGCTTAAGAAGCGGAATAAATAAAAGGATTCTATTAAAATGAATTGAAGATGAAAGGTGTAGAGATTACCAAGCTAGTTTGCTACAATCCACTAGATTACAAGAGAATAATCAATCATGGAGGTAGAGTTGTCAATTCTTCCTTCAATCCTTGAAGATCCTCTTGCTTGGATGGAGAATTGAGAAGAGCTTGATCTAGAAGATGACCTAATCTAGAGAGAGAAAGATCTAATATACAAAACTCTAATTGGACAATCGTTATATCCTACACCACGGCGCACATAGCACTGTGCGCCGCTCGCCTCCCAAAACGACGTCGTTTTGGGGTCGTGTTGGGAGGCGCGGTAGGAAGTTGCTGGGATTATGTGTATTTGTTCACAACGTTATGTGTATTGGTTCATACAGTTATGTGTATTTTTTATACAATTATGTACATTCTTTTTATACAATTATGTACATCCGAATCAGAAAATTTGTGTGTATTATGTTAAGAGTTGATGTGTATTATGTTAAAAGTTTATGTTTATTATGTATTATGTTAGATTATGTGTATTATCTTTTAAAAAGAGTATGTATATTTTGTTATATAATTATGTACATTCATGTATAACATTATGTGTATTCTAGTATAACATTATGTACATTCATGTATAACATTATGTGTATTCTAGTATAACATTATGTACATTCTTGAACGGCAGGTTTTTTTTATAAAGAAAACACTACTGCCATTCACTGGGGCGGGAAATTTCAAAAAAAAAATAATTAAAACGACGTCGTTTTGCATCTGGGCGCATAGTGCTACGCGCGCCGTGGTGTAGGATATAAATTGCCCTAATTGGAAAAATGAAATGAAAGATTGATTGTCAAACCCGCCACAAGCCCTTGCTTAAATCCTGAAATTTCTGCCAAGTGCACTGGCGAGCTGTCGTAGGCTTCCAAATTAAAACCTTACAAACGTAGTAGCGGGAGTAAGGATCGATCCCACGAGGAGTAACTAGTTTAAATTTTGTGCTCAAAGAAATAATGGGGGGTTTGGAATATATCGAGAATAAAGATAAAACAAGTAATTTAATAGAACGAATAAAGCGATGAAAATAATATATTGAAACACTTGTAATAGAAAACCTTGGTTAGTACAGATCCACCACCGGAATTTAACACTGATCATTGATTCAAAAAGTAATTAATATGCAGTTGAATATTTGTCGTGAAATTATTTCATTTCCGTTTTCCCTTAGTTGCAGGTAACTAAAACACACGCGGTTTAATTACCCCTAACTACTAAATAATCTAAGACAAGCGCTATAGATTTAATTTAATAGCAGCAATAGGAACTAGGAAAACCGACAAACTAAATAACACAAGCACAAGCGGTTGCATTTAATTTAGGAAAATATTTTACCCGAGTCCAACTATCACTAAGCCGTCAATAATTAACCCAGTTGCTACTGAATATTAGAATAATTTGTAGCACAACATTATCTAATATAACAAATAATTATATCAAGTAAATAACTAGTAGACCTCCCTAGCAATTAAATGATACAACTATTCAAATAACTTAGAAGAATATTTAATACCCAAATGCATAAAAATTATATAATAAACATAAATAAATAATCTTACAGCATAATCAATTTCGGGGTTTCAATTTACTAAACCAAGCTAAAGAAATTAGCAACGAATGGACATTGATAACAACTTTAAAGAATAATCGAGAGGAGAAGAATGAACGTCCTACAATACTACTGCTATCATCTATTTATAGTATTCTCAAAATAACCTCAATCAATCTCCATCACCCATTTTACTATTTTTTAGCCGTACGATGAAGTCTTCCGTGAATGTTGCTTAGTCTTGCGTCGGAATCGGCTGTGTTGTTTGACGAATTCCTCTTCTTGCTACTGCGCCTACATAAGAAAAAAACAACATAAAATATAAAGTTTTAATTGATTTGCATGCTAAGAAGGAATGGGACCAAACTACTTATATTAAATTAAAGTAATTAACTAGATAACATACTTATTTTGCTTATTAATTATTAAACTCTAAAAATAAATAATTATTATATAATAGTAAATATTTAATGCAAAAATATTATAAAGATATACATAAAATATGAGTGTAAAATATGTCTATCAAATTCCCCACACTAGAACGTTTGCTTGTCCCCAAGCAAAAATATTATTTGCGAAGTAAATTAAAATTAAATTCCCAAACTCATAACATATCATGAACAACAATCTGAAGCACCCTGCAATTAATAAGTTAGCACCCCTGTTTGAAATTGAGTGAATTAAATAAGTAAGCCCTCACAGGAATATCACTCATCACTCAAGTGTTTGATGGGTATAAATTTCACTCAAGTTCATTCCTATAAAATTGCTCTACCATAGGCTTGCATATCTTCTCAATCACCACTACAAGAGTCATGCATGACACAAATCATAAGGACTTTTCATAGGTTGTAATGGGGCTAGGGTCAAGGTATGGAATTTTTAGGAAAGTAGCTTAAGCATAAGCTTCAAACTAGAGGAGCAAATAAGTACAAATAATCCAACACCCTCAATTTCCATTCAAAAACACTCTCTATTGATGCTTCAACACGACTATCATTCCAAAAAAAATAAACATTTCCGCAATATTACCAGAAATTCTCCTTGCTTCATTTATTTAGCGGTAACTTCAAACTCAAAACAAACTGCTAATTCTTTTTCATTTTCAGCAACATTTTTCCTTTTCAAACATATATCCTCCATTTTCCAATTTTTCATTTTTTTTTTTTTTTTTGCTTTTGTTTTTTTTTTTGTTTTTTTTTTTTTTGTTTTTTTTGTTTTTTGTTTTTTTTTTTTTGTGCATCAGGAGCTACATTCTTTTTCCTTTTTCATAGAAGATCAAATACAAATTGGTAATGAGGATACAACACACCTCATTCTCAATCATATTAACACAAGAAAGTGACCTCCCCACACTTCTTCCTCACAACCTCACGTAGATTACATGAATAATTTAAAATTTGCTCCACTAGTTATTCAGCTGGGTGAAGGATTTATTTTTAGATATAAAAGGCTTGTAATGTGGTTCAAAATAAAGAAAAGATTGGCCATAAAGCTCAAAGTGGTTAACAAAGGTAAATAAATGATAGGACAAATCGGTTATTTGGCTAGTGAGGCTCAAAATCAAATAATGGCCTTAATCACACTTGAATCATGCATGGTCTAATTAGCTTTAAAAGAGAATCAAGGCAAGTTCTAGAGAAATAAAATTATGGAAGAAATTACACAATAGAAAGAAAATAAGACCGAAGTGTCGGTCAATGGCTCAAAACACTCACAGGTTTATTGCTTACTTAATATAGCCACTATATATCAAACAAGAAATGCTAACAAACTAATCACAATTTTCCAAACTAATTATTCAATTACATTATGAATTTCAAGAAAGGAAAATATAATATTTTTTCAAAATAATACTTATTTTGCATAAAATACTAGTAAATTTTTTTTTTTTTGAAAATTTTGACATAAGCAAACAAATAATAAAACTAAATCCTCTCCCCCACACTTATTATCAACATTGTCCCCAATGTTGAATAAAAATGCACAGAAAAAAAAGGGTTATTGAATGAGAAAAGGGAATAAAAGAAAAAGAATGGAACAAACACACCTTAGGTTGCCTCCCAAGCAGCGCCTTTGTTTATCGTCGTTGGCTCAACTTATGACATTTCTTTAAATTTCCATCGTCTTTTTGAGTACCTTCGATGATTATGAGTATTCAAAGAAACAATCCCTTCATGCAGACTAGTACTCAAAGATGATTTATTATTATTTTCTTATTTGCTTTCATTAGACGCAATTTCATCAAAGTTAACAAGTTTCAAAGAATCAACAAAAATTGCAAAATTATCAGCACTAGGAGATTGCATGGTATCATAAATATTAAAAGTCACAAGTTTACCATTAGACTCCATAGTAACCATACCACTATGAATATCAAATTTTGTTTTTGCAGTTTTTAAAAATGGCCTTCCTAACAAAATATGATTATTATTTTCCATATCAAGCACATAAAAATCAGCTGGAAAAACCAAGTTATTAACATCAACAATCAAATCCTCAATCATACCCCTAGGAAATGTTGTAGATCCATCAACCAATTGAATGACCACATTAGTTTTATTCAGGGGCCCAAGATTTAAAGAATTATAAACAGAATATGTCATTACATTAATAGAAGCTCCTAAGTCTAGCATAACATTTCCAAATTTCACATCACTTATAATGCACGGAATAGTAAACATACCTGGATCTTTGCACTTTTCAGGAAGATTGCTTTGACTAACCACAGAGACATTCTCTTGCGCTTCCACTTCCTCAATTCTTTCATTATTTCGTTTCTTTTTCATAGTGCGTACTTCGTTTAGAAAATTTGCATAGCGAGGTACTTTTTTCATGAAATCTAAAAATGGTTTATTAGCCTCACACTCACGAAAGGTCTCATACAGATCGTTATTTGAGTTTCCTCTTATTGGTTCTAAAAGAGCTTGAGGAAATGGGGGTACTGGTTCATAATCAGAAAAAGAAGAAAGCTTACCTTGGGACTTCTCTTTATTATTGACAATGTTACCTGTACTTGTTTCCTTGTCTAAATCAGCATTCTTTTCCACCGACATACTTCTCACAGTAATTGCACTTACATTTTCTTTAGGATTAACAATCATTTGAGAGGGTAATTTGCCAGAACTCTGTGCTTCCAATCGACTTACCGTAGTTGCTAGTTGACCCATCTGTCTTTCCAAGTTTTGAATACTAGCATTTGTTTCTTGAATACTAACTCTTGTCTCTTGTTGGAATATTTGTGTTTCTTGTTGAAACTGCAAAGTGTTAGTAGCAAGAGTTTTAACAATTTCTTCTAAATTCATACCTGAGCTAGAGCTTTGGACTGGCTGTTGTCTTGAAGGAAATGGTTGTCTATACTGCTGAAAATTGGGACAATTTTGAACAAACTGGTTCCCTTGTGAGTTCCCATAGGGTTTGGGTGATCGCTCCATCCAGGATTATATGTATTGAAAAATGGATCATACTTACCTCGAGGTTGTCCAAGAAAACCTCCAGCCATGTTGACTTGTTCAATAGGTTCTTCTTGAAGAGTTGGGCAGGCATCAGTTTGGTGCCCAACTACCGAGCAAATTCCACATGCTTTTACAGATTGCATATTGTTTACAGCTAATTGACGAACAAGAGTAGTTAAACCAGAAATTTGTTGTTCAAGAGCAGAAATATTTATCTCATTCACTTGCTTAGATGGTTGGACAAGTCTAGTGCCAAACTGTTGAGAATTTGCAGCCATGTTTGCAATTAGAGTTCTTGCAGCGTCTGGTGTCTTGTCAACTAAAGCACAACCGCTTGCGGCATCAATCATGTTTCTATCCATTGGAAAAAGTCCTTCATAAAAGTATTGAATGAGTAATTAATCACTAATTTGATAGTGTGGGCAGCTTGCACATAATTTCTTGAAACGCTCCCAATATTCATATAATGACTCTCCATTGTTTTGCCTTATACCACAGATTTCCTTCCTAATGTTGGTCGCCCTTGAAGCGGGGAAATATTTTTCAAGGAACATGGTCTTCAAGTTATTCCATGTGGTGATGCTCCCAAAAGGTAGATAGTATAGCCAATCCTTCGCTGAATCTTTCAACGAAAAGGGAAATGCTCTCAACTTGATTTGTTCCTCAGTAACCCCAGTGGGTTTCATACTTGAACACACCACATGGAATTCCTTTAAGTGTTTGTGGGGATCTTCACCTGCAAGTCCATGAAAAGAAGGCAAAAGATGAATTAACCCAGATTTCAATTCAAATTGGACATTAGCATCCAGAGCAGGGAAAGTGATGCACAAAGGTTGCTGATCTAAATTTGGAGCTGCAAGCTCTTTTAAGGTCTGATTTTGAGCCATGAGTTCCTCTTCTAAATCAGAATTGGTAGAAGGTTGGGGATCGGTAGCCAGATCACTAAACTCCAATTTCTTCAAAGCTTGTTTCTTCCACCTGCGTACAGTTCTTTCAATTTCTGGATCGTACGACAATATTTCTTTGTTAGAAGATCGAGTTATAGGCATAAACAATAAGAAAATATATTGCAGCAATTATGTAAAGTAATGAAAGAATTTTTTTTTTTATTATTTTCGTTTGGGACAAATTAACGAGAAAAACAAATAAAAAAAATAAATAATTAAATAAACACAAAATAAACAAGAAAATCTCCCCGACAACGGCGCCAAAATTTGGCGAGCTGTCGTAGGCTCCCAAATTAAAACCTTACAAACGTAGTAGCGTGAGTAAGGATCGATCTCACAAGGAGTAACTAGTTTAACTTTTGTGCTCAAAGAAATAATGGGGGGTTTGGAATATATCGAGAATAAAGATAAAATAAAAGAGAATTTAAATAAACAAGTAATTTAATAGAACGAATAAAGCGATGAAAATAATATTTTGAAACACTTATAATAGAAAACCTTGGTTAGTAAAGATCCACCACCGGAATTTAACACTGATCGTTGATTCAAAAAGTAATTAATATGCAGTTGAATATTTGTCGTGAAATTATTTCATTTCCGTTTTCCCTTAGTTGTAGGTAACTAAAGCACACGCGATTTAATTACCCCTAACTACTAAATAATCTAAGACAAGCGCTATAGATTTAATTTAATAACAGCAATAGGAACTAGGAAAACTGACAAACTAAATAACACAAGCACAAGCGGTTGCATTTAATTTAGGAAAATATTCCACCCGAGTCCAATTATCACTAAGCCGTCAATAATTAACCCAGTTGCTACTGAATATTAGAATAATTTGTAGCACAACATTATCTAATATAGCAAATAATTATATCAAGTAAATAACTAGTAGGCCTCCCTAGCAATTAAATGATACAACTATTCAAATAACTTAGAAGAATATTTAATACCCAAATGCATAAAAATTATATAATAAACATAAATAAATAATCTTACAGCATAATCAATTCCGGGGCTTCAATTTACTAAACTAAGCTAAAGAAATTAGCAACGAATGGACATTGATAACAGCTTTAAAGAATAATCGAGAGGAGAAGAATGAACGTCCTACAATACTACTGCTATCATCTATTTATAGTATTCTCAAAATAACCTCAATCAATCTCCATCACCCATTTTACTATTTTTTTAGCCGTACGATGAAGTCTTCCGCGAATGTTGCTTAGTCTTGCGTCGGAATCGGCTGTGTTGTTTGACGAATTCCTCTTCTTGGTACTGCGCCTACATAAGAAAAAAACAACATAAAATATAAATTTTTAATTGGTTTGCATGCTAAGAAGGAATGGGACCAAACTACTTATATTAAATTAAAGTAATTAACTAGATAACATACTTATTTTGCTTATTAATTATTAAACTCTAAAAATAAATAATTATTATATAATAGTAAATATTTAATGCAAAAATATTATAAAGATATACATAAAATATGAGTGTAAAATATGTCTATCATGCTCCATCCACTAAATCCAATTTTCGTGGGACTTTCTGGTCCCAATCCACGCACACCCCCACGCACGTGGGAGCTCGTGTGGATTGGAACGGTCTTCATGAGAGTTGTAGCCCTTGAAGTTGCCGTTTCAATGTCACTTGAATCACCTCATTTGGACACCCCTAGCTCAAGATATGCTCAAATTACCGAACTATCGCCGGAATGATCTTCTTTAAGTTCAAACCCTTCAAAACACTAAATTGCACAAGTTTATGAGCATTTGCAACACATTAGCACATTACATAGCATTTTGCACTATAAATCCTCCCCAAAGTACTTAAATTAAGCACAACACAACTCCTTAATGACCCCTAAAATGTGGTATCTTTGGCACTAATCAAATACCCGCTCTTCTCTTACCAACGACATAACTTGATATGGTTTTGACTTTTGATGTAAATATTTTACCACAATCGGTGATGAGTCAATACTGGAGGAGCATTGAGCTCGGGATGACAATGGATTGCAACCTACATGCATGTTCCCCATATTCATCAATCACTTTCTTTACCTACCTTGTTATAAACATAATAATATGGGAGTAACCCCAGTCAAGCTGGCTAAGGATACAAACTAGTAATGTAACACCCCACTTTTCTAACTCTTAAATACAACTCTAAACAGTCATTAACATAACTAAGCAGCGGAAAACTAAAAGATAAATAGTGGGAGTGTCACCGCCACAACCACCACAACCACCACTCCATGGTGATTGCACAAGCTAAAAGGGGTAAAACTAGAAATAAGATTAAGTTTGGGAACTAAATATAAATACTGGAAATGTAAGGGGGAAAAACGTCACCCCGAATAGTCTACATCAATCCTCAAACATAAAGTCAAAAGTCTAAAATCCATACATAACATCAATGGTACTAGAGTTTAGATATCTCTATCTACGAGACTAAATCTAACTTGACTTCTTCACACTGCTGGACCCACCTGAAAGGGGTTTTGCAAGCAACACATAGACAAATAGGAAAACACTCGTTAGCATGAAACTAAGTATAACCACACTCAACCCTATAAAGCATTCTAGCATTTAGTTTGAAAACATTTGATATCTTTATAGCAATAAGCTAATCTCAAAATCATCTTTAGATTTATCACATTCTTTCTAGATGCTTGCACCCTATAATATCAGCTGGCATGCTTATATATGTATAAGACTGATCACGTAGATTCATCAACATATAGACTTCTCAAATAGCTTATCAAGCAATTCATGCTTACAGATAGGATCATGCTAAAAGACCATATAACAGGTGTTCACATGCTTTCACATTCTTATCATATAACTTGATAAGTAGAGCTTCTAGTACAACACGATAATTATGCTCAAAGGACTATCTTAAGTCAAACTTCTCGTTATACAATTTCTTACGATGCTCTATTCGCATGCAATCACGTATAACATTATGATCATACTTCTTATGCAATCCAATGCAATAATATATTCATACTCATATGCAATCTCGTGCAATTATATAATCATACTCTTATGCAATCTAGTGCAACAATATACTCATACTTATATGCAATCTAGTGCAACAATGTAATCATACTCTTATGCAATCTAGTGCAACAATATACTCATACTCATATGCAATCTAGTGCAATAATATAATCATACTCTTATGCAATCTAGTGCAACAATATACTCATATTCATGCAATCTAGTGCAATATTATACTCATACACTCTTTTATAAATAAGAGTACTTTCTGTGGAGGTCTCTTTGTTACTTTCTCGAGTCTCTCTTGACTCTCTTTCTTTCTCTCGAGTCTTTATTGACTATCTTTCTTGAGTCTTTGTTAACTCTCTTTCTTGAGTCTCTGTTGACTCTCTTTCTTCTCTTATACTCGTAGACGGCTTAGGGTTTCACAGAAGTGTGAATTACCCCATCGGGAACGGCATAATTCCGACCCAATATCTCCTACCGTCTACGGAACCAATCTCGTGGTTCAACTTTGTGGAATCAGGTATCGAACTATTAGTGTGCACACCCCTAACCAAGATTCCAAGCCTGGCGGGAAGTTTCCAACCTCGTAATGTGGGAATATGCCGCGTTACATATACTGGGACCGCAATGTCTATAAAAATATCTCCCGAGAGGAACATAGTCCAAACGGTATCCTCCAAAACCTCACCGATATAGATAATACATAAATATATCTCTCATGCATCAATCTCATGCATGCAAACAACTCTTCCACTTCTCAATGCATCAAAGAATGATATACCACATGCTTATGGTTTTTGAAAGTATTCTTGGGCTCACGTTGGCCCCTTATGCATTTTTGAAATACGACTCATGTGAAATGTCAAAATGCTCTATAACATGCTTCTAACCCATGTATAAACTAGAATGAAGTATTCAAGAATATATCATCATGCTCAGTTTGCAACATAGCAATTTCTATACATTTTACTCAACAAATATGCTTCTATTCTCATTGATCAAATAACACAATTTAATCATGCTTTCATAATAAATCATAATCTCAAAGAATCATGCTTCGATACTCAACATAAAAATATTATCAGAACACATAGTCAAGTATTTCTCATACACAGTGAACTAACAAATATACACTCTGTGTAACAATTCTTCACAAATTCATTCATAACTTACTCATTTTTAATCAAAATTCAACGAAGTCAAAGCCAAAACGTGCGTCGAGACAATCCCGAAGAGTCGAGCTACAAGGGCCCGTAACACTCGGTCCGAAACAACACGTAGCTGAGCCACAAGGGCCCGGCCACTGCACAAAATCCTTCACAGAACAAACTCAGGGACCTGGGGCGGGACTCCTCATGGTCCGCCCCATGAACCATGTTAAAGCACCGGGACTAGGCAACGGTCCTCCTCTAAGGCCGTGCCCTAGTCCCGTGCCACTACGGCTCTAGCCGGCGGCCCTCCTGATGGGCCGCGGCTAGGGCCGTCCCTCTGATCTGGTGCACACTGTGTTGTGCACCAGATGATGTTTCTCCTGCAAAAACTCATCCAAACAAGTCTAAAACAATCTCAACAACTCACAAACAAATACTAAATCACTTCTAAGCATGAACACATCAAAATCTCATAGTTTCTACTCATTTCTACTCATAACTAAGGCTTCACAGAGCCAAAAATTAAAGAGGAATCCATGGGGTTATACCTCTTGTAGTCTATTCTTCTTGCTTGGATTTCAGCCCCACTACATCACTCAAGGATCTCTACTTCTTTCACCACCTAAACATCTCAAACAACCACACAAGGCTTAAGTCTTAAACATTAAGAAGAGATGATATGCATAGAAACTTAGAGAAGGAGGAAATGAATGGAGAAGAAGCTTACTACTATAGTGTTGGCAGCCAATGAAGAGATTAGGAGAAAAAATGAGGCCAACACTATTCTATTTATAAGGGTTCAAAACCCTAGGATGATTCACAATGATTGGTTGAGGGCAAATTGGTAATTCCACACGCTAAAATATGAATCAGGAAGGGATTTTTGGATGTCTTGTGGCCACCATGCAACATGAACCATAGGCTAGAAATGCTATCTTTAATTACTTTGGGGTTGAAAGTGAATTTTTCCCAAAAGCTATTTGGATGAACACTTTATAAAATCCTTTTTGAATTCTCACGGTCTCACTCGGATAAAATTCTCGATTTAAATCTTGGTACGCGAAGTACCCGAAAACTTAGAAATTTTCGAATAGAATCCACTTTTCGGTGCCAAATTAATTTAAAATGCGACGAAATTATTTTATTCAAACACTGATTGATCCCAAAAATTTTTAATGGAGTGAAAAAGCTATTTTGGGATTTCTAAATACCGGATTTATAAAAATGAAATTTTGGGTTGTTACAAGTAATCACAAGGTCACACACGAATTCAAATTTTAGCTTTCTTGATTTGAAATGTTAGCCCTAAATTAATGGGTTGGCCCAATTGGCCCTAAAAATTATAGGGTTAGGATCGGAAAAAATCAATAGAATAAAAAATTGAGCTAATTGGCCAGGACTAGTTTTATAGGGTTATTAGGTTGAATGTGTTAACTCAATGGGTTGTCGAGCCAGACCATCGGATTATATATACATATATATATATACATAATTTTATCAACATTATCTCGTTCCAACTCGTCGACGTCCCAGGTAGATTTTTCCAAAACTCATTCCGCTCAACCGGATGTAGATAACCGCTCTTATTTTTCAAGTTTTTTTAGTGATTCAGTCTGCGGGATTGGCCCAGTAACCCACAGTTTAGGGTTAGGGACAACCCAACCCAAAATTTAAAAACAAAAACCATTTAGCCCTAGCCGATAAGCCCAAAAGCCTGGAGGGCTGGCCCAATTGATATCCCTAGCTACGAGCAACATAGACAAGTTTATCTCATTGTGATCAGTGCACACCCTCGGATTGTGACTATAGATTTCTCTCGTCACCCAAAAAAATATAATTTAAATGTAAAAGGAGTTGAAGGAAAAGTACTAGCAGCCATAATTGGCATTCCTGCATGGGGAAGTGCAATGTGTTCAGCCATTCTTTGTGCAGCCATGTTGAGTTTTTGTATTTTCTCAGTTGCATGCTTGCTTTTAGCTAGTAGCACTTTCATCTCCTGCTCAACCAATTGTGGGTTGCTTAGAAATATTGTCAAGAGATCCGGATCTATCAAATCATTTTGGGCAAGCCGGGCAAGTGTAGCTGTGGCAGCAATTAATGCAGGATCAATTTGTAATCCTGTATATGACGGTATGGTAGGACTTACATGGATGATTGATGTGCTCTCTTTTGCTGTAACTGGTTATGAAGAAGAAGCATAGATTTTGCACGGAGGTCGCACTTCTCTTTCCTCTAGTTCTTCTATTGGATTTAGGGACACAACCCAACCCAAAAGTTAAAAAAAAAAAAAAAAAAAAACCATTTTGCCCTAGCCGATAAGCCCGAAAGCCTAGAGGGCTAGCCCAATTGATATCCCTAGCTACGAGCAACATAGACTAGTTTATCTCATTGTGATCAGTGCACACCCTCGGATTGTGACTATAGATTTCTCTCGTCATCCAAAAAAATATAATTTAAATGTAAAAGGAGTTGAAGGAAAAGTATAAGCAGCCATAATTGGCATTCCTGCATGGGGAAGTGCAATGTGTTCAGCCTTTCTTTGTGCAGCCATGTTGAGTTTTGGTATTTCTCAGTTGCAAGCTTGCTTGTAGCTAGTAGCACTTTCGTCTCCTGCTCAACCAATTGTGGGTTGCGTAGAAATATGGTCAAGAGATCCGGATCTATCAAATCATTTCGGGCAAGCCGGGCAAGTGTAGTTGTGGCAGCAATTAATGCAGGATCAATTTGTAATCCTGTATATGATGGTATGGTAGGACTTGCATGGATGATTGATGTGCTCTCTTTTGCTGCAACTGGTTGTGAAGAAGAAACACTGATTTTTCACGGAGGTCGCACTTCTCTTTCCTCTAGTTCTTCTATTGGACTTAGGGACACAACCCAACCCAAAAGTTAAAAACAAAAAAAAAAAAACAATTTTTCCCTAGCCGATAAACCCGAAAGCCTGGAGGGCTGGCCCAATTGATATTCCTAGCTACGAGCAACATAGGCTAGTTTATCTCATTGTGATCAGTGCACACCCTCGGATTGTGACT
Organism: Ipomoea nil; assembly: GCF_001879475.1. NCBI lineage: Eukaryota > Viridiplantae > Streptophyta > Magnoliopsida > Solanales > Convolvulaceae > Ipomoea > Ipomoea nil. Next base: position 9,190,578 of record NW_017619273.1, on the reverse strand, counting down.
ATTGATTTCTCTCGTCACCCAAAAAAAATATAATTAAAATGTAAAAGGAGTTGAAGGAAAAGTACTTGCAGCTATAATTGGCATTCCTGCATGGGGAAGTGCAACGTGTTCAGCCTTTCTTTGTGCAGCCATGTTGAGTTTTGGTATTTTCCCAATTGCAAGCTGGCTTGTAGCTAGTAGCACTTTCATCTCCTACTCAACCAATTGTGGGTAGCTTAGAAATATGGTCAAGAGATCAGGATCTATCAAATCATTTCGGACAAGCCGGGAAAGTGTAGCTGTGGCAGCATTTAATGCAGGATCAATTTGTAATCCTGTATATGATGGTATGGTAGGACATCCATGGATGATTGAAGTGCTCTCTTTTGGTGCAACATGTTATGAAGAAGAAGCACCGATTTTGCACGGAGGTCGCACTTCTCTTTCCTCTAGTTCTTCTATTGGACTTAGGGTCAAAACCCAACCCAAAAGATAAAAAAAAAAACATTTAGCCCTAGCCGATAAGCCCGAAAGCCTGGAGGGCTGGCCCAATTGATATCCCTAGCTACAAGCAACATAGACTAGTTTATCTCATTGTGATTAGTGCACACCCTCGGATTGTGACTATAGATTTCTCTCATCACCCAAAAAAAATATAATTTAAATGTAAAAGGAGTTGAAGGAAAAGTACCAGCAGCCATAATTGGCATTCCTGCCTGGGGAAGTGCAATGTGTTCAGCCATTCTTTGTGCAGCCATGTTGAGTTTTTGTATTTTCTCAGTTGCATGCTTGCTTTTAGCTAGTAGCACTTTCATCTCCTGCTCAACCAATTGTGGGTTGCTTAGAAATATTGTCAAGAGATCCGGATCTATCAAATCATTTTGGGCAAGCCGGGCAAGTGTAGCTGTGGCAGCAATTAATGCAGGATCAATTTGTAATCCTGTATATGACGGTATGGTAGGACTTACATGGATGATTGATGTGCTCTCTTTTGCTGTAACTGGTTATGAAGAAGAAGCATAGATTTTGCACGGAGGTCGCACTTCTCTTTACTCTAGTTCTTCTATTGGATTTAGGGACACAACCCAACCCAAAAGTTAAAAAAAAAAAAAAAAAAACCATTTTGCCCTAGCCGATAAGCCCGAAAGCCTAGAGGGCTAGCCCAATTGATATCCCTAGCTACGAGCAACATAGACTAGTTTATCTCATTGTGATCAGTGCACACCCTCGGATTGTGACTATAGATTTCTCTCGTCATCCAAAAAAATATAATTTAAATGTAAAAGGAGTTGAAGGAAAAGTATAAGCAGCCATAATTGGCATTCCTGCATGGGGAAGTGCAATGTGTTCAGCCTTTCTTTGTGCAGCCATGTTGAGTTTTGGTATTTCTCAGTTGCAAGCTTGCTTGTAGCTAGTAGCACTTTCGTCTCCTGCTCAACCAATTGTGGGTTGCGTAGAAATATGGTCAAGAGATCCGGATCTATCAAATCATTTCGGGCAAGCCGGGCAAGTGTAGTTGTGGCAGCAATTAATGCAGGATCAATTTGTAATCCGGTATATGATGGTATGGTAGGACTTGCATGGATGATTGATGTGCTCTCTTTTGCTGCAACTGGTTGTGAAGAAGAAACACTGATTTTTCACGGAGGTCGCACTTCTCTTTCCTCTAGTTCTTCTATTGGACTTAGGGACACAACCCAACCCAAAAGTTAAAAACAAAAAAAAAAAACAATTTTTCCCTAGCCGATATACCCGAAAGCCTGGAGGGCTGGCCCAATTGATATTCCTAGCTACGAGCAACATAGGCTAGTTTATCTCATTGTGATCAGTGCACACCCTCGGATTGTGACTATTGATTTCTCTCGTCACCCAAAAAAAATATAATTAAAATGTAAAAGGAGTTGAAGGAAAAGTACTTGCAGCTATAATTGGCATTCCTGCATGGGGAAGTGCAACGTGTTCAGCCTTTCTTTGTGCAGCCATGTTGAGTTTTGGTATTTTCCCAATTGCAAGCTGGCTTGTAGCTAGTAGCACTTTCATCTCCTACTCAACCAATTGTGGGTAGCTTAGAAATATGGTCAAGAGATCAGGATCTATCAAATCATTTCGGACAAGCCGGGAAAGTGTAGCTGTGGCAGCATTTAATGCAGGATCAATTTGTAATCCTGTATATGATGGTATGGTAGGACATCCATGGATGATTGAAGTGCTCTCTTTTGGTGCAACATGTTATGAAGAAGAAGCACCGATTTTGCACGGAGGTCGCACTTCTCTTTCCTCTAGTTCTTCTATTGGACTTAGGGTCAAAACCCAACCCAAAAGATAAAAAAAAAAACATTTAGCCCTAGCCGATAAGCCCGAAAGCCTGGAGGGCTGGCCCAATTGATATCCCTAGCTACAAGCAACATAGACTAGTTTATCTCATTGTGATTAGTGCACACCCTCGGATTGTGACTATAGATTTCTGTCATCACCCAAAAAAAATATAATTTAAATGTAAAAGGAGTTGAAGGAAAAGTACCAGCAGCCATAATTGGCATTCCTGCCTGGGGAAGTGCAATGTGTTCAGCCATTCTTTGTGCAGCCATGTTGAGTTTTTGTATTTTCTCAGTTGCATGCTTGCTTTTAGTTAGTAGCACTTTCATCTCCTGCTCAACCAATTGTGGGTTGCTTAGAAATATTGTCAAGAGATCCGGATCTATCAAATCATTTTGGGCAAGCCGGGCAAGTGTAGCTGTGGCAGCAATTAATGCAGGATCAATTTGTAATCCTGTATATGACGGTATGGTAGGACTTACATGGATGATTGATGTGCTCTCTTTTGCTGCAACTGGTTGTGAAGAAGAAACACTGATTTTGCACGGAGGTCGCACTTCTCGTTCCTCTAGTTCTTCTATTGGACTTAGGGAGACAACCCAACCCAAAAGTTAAAAACAAAAAAAAAAAACCATTTAGCCCTAACCGATAAGCCCGAAAGCCTGGAGGACTTGCCCAATTGATATCCCTAGCTACGAGGAACATAGACTAGTTTATCTCATTGTGATCAGTGCACACCCTCGGATTGTGACTATAGATTTCTCTCGCCACCCAAAAAAAAATATAATTTAAATGTAAAAGGAGTTGAAGGAAAAGTACTAGCAGCAATAATTGACATTCCTGCATGGGGAAGTGAAATGTGTTCAGCCTTTCTATGTGCAGCCATGTTGAGTTTAGGTATTTTCTCAATTTCAAGCTGGCTTATAGCTTGTAGCACTTTCATCTCGTGCTCAACCAATTGTGGGTTGCTTAGAAATATGGTCAAGAGCTCAGGATCTATCAAATCATTTCGGGCAAGCCGGGCAAGTGTAGCTGTGGCAGCAATTAATGCAGGATCAATTTGTAATCCAGTATATGATGGTATGGTAGGACTTCCATGGATAATTGATTTGCTCTCTTTCGCTGCAACTGGTTGTGAAGAAGAATCACTGATTTTGTACGAAGGTCGCACTTCTCTTTCCTCTAGTTCTTCTATTGGACTTAGGGACACAACCCAACCAAAAAGTTAAAAACAAACAAAAAAAAACCATTTAGCCCTAGCAGATAAGCCCGAAAGCCTGGAGGGTTGGCCCAATTGATATCCCTAGCTACGAGCAACATAGACTAGTTTATCTCATTGTGATCAGTGCACACCCTCGGATTGTGACTATAGATTTCTCTCGTCACCCAAAAAAATATAATTTAAATGTAAAAGGAGTTGAAGGAAAAGTACCAGCAGCCATAATTGGCATTCCTGTCTGTGGAAGTGCAATGTGTTCCACCTTTCTTTGTGCAGCCATGTTGAGTTTTGGTATTTTCCCAATTGCAAGCTGGCTTGTAGCTAGTAGCACTTTCATCTCCTACTCAACCAATTGTGGGTAGCTTAGAAATATGGTCAAGAGATCAGGATCTATCAAATCATTTCGGACAAGCCGGGAAAGTGTAGCTGTGGCAGCATTTAATGCAGGATCAATTTGTAATCCTGTATATGATGGTATGGTAGGACATCCATGGATGATTGAAGTGCTCTCTTTTGGTGCAACATGTTATGAAGAAGAAGCACCGATTTTGCACGGAGGTCGCACTTCTCTTTCCTCTAGTTCTTCTATTGGACTTAGGGTCAAAACCCAACCCAAAAGATAAAAAAAAAAAAAAACATTTAGCCCTAGCCGATAAGCACGAAAGCCTGGAGGGCTGGCCCAATTGATATCCCTAGCTACAAGCAACATAGACTAGTTTATCTCATTGTGATTAGTGCACACCCTCGGATTGTGACTATAGATTTCTCTCATCACCCAAAAAAAATATAATTTAAATGTAAAAGGAGTTGAAGGAAAAGTACCAGCAGCCATAATTGGCATTCCTGCCTGGGGAAGTGCAATGTGTTCAGCCATTCTTTGTGCATCCATGTTGAGTTTTTGTATTTTCTCAGTTGCATGCTTGCTTTTAGCTAGTAGCACTTTCATCTCCTGCTCAACCAATTGTGGGTTGCTTAGAAATATTGTCAAGAGATCCGGATCTATCAAATCATTTTGGGCAAGCCGGGCAAGTGTAGCTGTGGCAGCAATTAATGCAGGATCAATTTGTAATCCTGTATATGACGGTATGGTAGGACTTACATGGATGATTGATGTGCTCTCTTTTGGTGCAACTGGTTGTGAAGAAGAAACACTGATTTTGCACGGAGGTCGCACTTCTCGTTCCTCTAGTTTTTCTATTGGACTTAGGGAGACAACCCAACCCAAAAGTTAAAAACAAAAAAAAAAACCATTTAGCCCTAACCGATAAGCCCGAAAGCCTGGAGGACTTGCCCAATTGATATCCCTAGCTACGAGGAACATAGACTAGTTTATCTCATTGTGATCAGTGCACACCCTCGGATTGTGACTATAGATTTCTCTCGCCACCCAAAAAAAAATATAATTTAAATGTAAAATGAGTTGAAGGAAAAGTACTAGCAGCAATAATTAACATTCCTGCATGGGGAAGTGAAATGTGTTCAGCCTTTCTATGTGCAGCCATGTTGAGATTAGGTATTTTCTCAATTTCAAGCTGGCTTATAGCTAGTAGCACTTTCATCTCGTGCTCAACCAATTGTGGGTTGCTTAGAAATATGGTCAAGAGCTCAGGATCTATCAAATCATTTCGGGAAAGCCGGGCAAGTGTAGCTGTGGCAGCAATTAATGCAGGATCAATTTGTAATCCAGTATATGATGGTATGGTAGGACTTCCATGGATGATTGATGTTCTCTCTTTCGCTGCAACTGGCTGTGAAGAAGAATCACTGATTTTGTACGAAGGTCGCACTTCTCTTTCCTCTAGTTCTTCTATTGGACTTAGGGACACAACCCAACCCAAAAGTTAAAAACAAACAAAAAAAAAACCATTTAGCCCTAGCAGATAAGCCCGAAAGCCTGGAGGGTTGGCCCAATTGATATCCCTAGCTACGAGCAACATAGACTAGTTTATCTCATTGTGATCAGTGCACACCCTCGGATTGTGACTATAGATTTCTCTCGTCACCCAAAAAAATATAATTTAAATGTAAAAGGAGTTGAAGGAAAAGTACCAGCAGCCATAATTGGCATTCCTGTCTGTGGAAGTGCAATGTGTTCCGCCTTTCTTTGTGCAGCCATGTTGAGTTTTTGTATTTTCTTAGTTGCAAGCTTGCTTTTAGCAAGTAGCACTTTCATCTCCTGCTCAACAAATTGTGGGTAGCTTAGAAATATGGTCAAGAGATCAGGATCTATCAAATCATTTCAGGCAAGCCGAGCAAGTGTAGCTGTGGCCGCAATTAATGCAGGATCAATTTGTAATCCTGTATATGATGGTATGGTAGGACATCCATGGAGGATTGATGTTCTTTCTTTTGCTGCAACTGGTTATGTAGAAGATGCACAGATTTTGTTCAGAGGTCGCACTTCTCTTTCCTCTAGTTCTTCTATTGGACTTAGGGACACAACCCAACCCAAAAGTTAAAAAAAAAAAAAAAACCATTTAGCCCTAGCCGATAAGCCCGAAAGCCTGGAGGGTTGGCCCAATTGATATCCCTAGCTACGAATAACATAGACTAATTTATCTCATTGTGATCAGTGCACACCCTCGGATTGTGACTATAGATTTCTCTCGTCACCCAAAAAAATATAATTTAAATGTAAAAGGAGTTGAAGGAAAAGTACCAGCAGCCATAATTGGCATTCCTGTCTGTGGAAGTGCAATGTGTTCCGCCTTTCTTTGTGCAGCCATGTTGAGTTTTTGTATTTTCTTAGTTGCAAGCTTGCTTTTAGCAAGTAGCACTTTCATCTCCTGCTCAACAAATTGTGGGTAGCTTAGAAATATGGTCAAGAAATCAGGATCTATCAAATCATTTCGGGCAAGCCGAGCAAGTGTAGCTGTGGCCGCAATTAATGCAGGATCAATTTGTAATCCTTTACATGATGGTATGGTAGGACATCCATGGAGGATTGATGTTCTTTCTTTTGCTGCAACTGGTTATGTAGAAGATGCACAGATTTTGTTCAGAGGTCACACTTCTCTTTCCTCTAGTTCTTCTATTGGACTTAGGGACACAACCCAACCCAAAAGTTAAAAAAAAAAAAAAAACCATTTAGCCCTAGCCGATAAGCCCGAAAGCCTGGAGGGTTGGCCCAATTGATATCCCTAGCTACGAGTAACATAGACTAGTTTATCTCATTGTGATCTGTGCATACCCTCGGATTTTGACTATAGATTTCTCACGTCACCCAAAACAATATAATTTAAATGTAAAAGGAGTTGATGGAAATGTACTAGCAGCCATAATTGGCATTCCTGCATGGGGAAGTGCTATGTGTTCAGCCTTTCTTTGTGCAGCCATGTTGAGTTTTGGTATTTTCTCAGTTACAAGCTTGCTTATAGCTAGTTGCATTTTCAACTCCTGCTCAACCAATTGTGGGTTGCTTAGAAATATGGTCAAGAGATCAGGATCTATCAAATCATTTCGGGAAAGCCGGGCAAGTGTTGCTGTGGCAGCAATTAATGCATGATCAATTTGTAATCCTGTATATGATGGTGTGGTAGGACTTCCATGTATGATTGATGTGCTCTATTTTACTGCAACTGGTTGTGAAGAAGAAACACTGATTTTGCACGGAGGTCGCACTTCTCTTTCCTCTAGTTCTTCTATTGGAGTTAGGGACACATCCCAACCCAAAAGTTAAAAACAAAAAAACCATTTGTCCCTAGCCGATAAGCCCGAAAGTCTGGAGGGCTGGCCAAAATTGATATCCCTAGCTACGAGCAACATAGACTAATTTATCTCATTGTGATCAGTGCACACCCTCGGATTGTAACTGTAGATTTATCTCGTCACCCAAAAAAATAGAATTTAAATGTAAAAGGAGTTGAAGGAAAAGTACTAGCAGCCATAATTGGCATTCCTGCATGGGGAAGTGCAATGTGTTCAACCTTTCTTTGTGCAGCCTTGTTGAGTTTTGGTATTTTCTCAATTGCAAGCTGGCTTGTAGCTAGTAGCACTTTCATCTCCTGCTCAACCAATTGTGGGTAGCTTAGAAATATGGTCAAGAGATCAGGATCTATCAAATCATTTCGAGCAAGCTGGGCAAGTGTAGTTGTGGCAGCAATTAATGCAGGATCCATTTGAAATCCTTTATATGATGGTATGGTAGGACATCCATGGATGATTGATGTGCTCTCTTTTGCTGCAACTGGTTGTGAAGAAGAAACACTGATTTTGCACGGAGGTCGCACATCTCATTCCTCTAGTTCTTTTATTGGACTTAGGGACACAACCCATTCCAAAAGTTATAAACAAAAAAAAAAAAACCATTTAGCCCTAGTCGATAAACCCGAATGCCTGGAGGGCTGGCTCAAATGATATCCCTCGCTACGAGCAACATAGACTAGTTTATCTCAAAGTGATCAGTGCACACCCTCAGATTGTGTCTATAGATTTCTCTCGTCACCCAAAAAAATATAATTTAAATGTAAAAGGAGTTGATGGAAATGTACTAGCAGCCATAATTGGCATTCCTGCATGGGGAAGTGCTATGCGTTCAGCCTTTCTTTGTGCAGCCATGTTGAGTTTTGGTATTTTCTCAGTTGCAAGCTTGCTTATAGCTAGTAGCATTTTCAACTCCTGCTCAACCAATTGTGGGTAGCTTAGAAATATGGTCAAGAGATCAGGATCTATCATATCATTTCGGGAAAGCCGGGCAAGTGTTGCTGTGGCAGCAATTAATGCAGGATCAATTTGTAATCCTGTATATGATGGTATGGTAGGACTTCCATGTATGATTGATGTGCTCTATTTTACTGCAACTGGTTGTGATGAAGAAACACTGATTTTGCACGGAGGTCGCACTTCTCTTTCCTCTAGTTCTTCTATTGGAGTTAGGGACACATCCCAACCCAAAAGTTAAAAACAAAAAAACCATCTGTCCCTAGCCGATAAGCCCGAAAGTCTGGAGGGCTGGCCAAAATTGATATCCCTAGCTACGAGCAACATAGACTAATTTATCTCATTGTGATCAGTGCACACCCTCGGATTTTAACTGTAGATTTCTCTCGTCACCCAAAAAAATAGAATTTAAATGTAAAAGGAGTTGAAGGAAAAGTACTAGCAGCCATAATTGGCATTCCTGCATGGGGAAGTGCAATGTGTTAGCCTTTCTTTGTGCAGCCTTGTTGAGTTTTGGTATTTTCTCAATTGCAAGCTGGCTTGTAGCTAGTAGCACTTTCATCTCCTACTCAACCAATTGTGGGTAGCTTAGAAATATGGTCAAGAGATCAGGATCTATCAAATCATTTCGAGCAAGCCGGGCAAGTGTAGTTGTGGCAGCAATTTATGCAGGATCCATTTGAAATCCTTTATATGATGGAATGGTAGGACATCCATGGATGATTGATGTGCTCTCTTTTGCTGCAACTGGTTGTGAAGAAGAAACACTGATTTTGCACGGAGGTCGCACATCTCATTCCTCTAGTTCTTTTATTGGACTTAGGGACACAACCCATTCCAAAAGTTATAAACAAAAAACAAAAAACCATTTAGCCCAAGTCGATAAACCCGAAAGCCTGGAGGGCTGGCTCAAATGATATCCCTCGCAACGAGCAACATAGACTAGTTTATCTCAAAGTGATCAGTGCACACCCTCAGATTGTGTCTATAGATTTCTCTCGTCACCCAAAAAAATATAATTTAAATGTAAAAGGAGTTGAAGGAAAAGTACCTTCAGCCATATATGGCATTCCTGCATGGGGCCGTGCAATGTGCTCAGCCTTTCTTTGTGGAGCCATGTTGAGTTTTGGTATTTTCTCAGTTGCAAGTTTGTTTGTAGCCAGTAGCACTTTCATCTCCTGCTCAACCAATTGTGGGTTTCTTAGAAATATGGTCATGAGATCAAGATCTATCAAATCATTTCGGGCAAGCTGGGCAAGTGTAGCTGTGGCAGTAATTAATGCAGGATCAATTTGTAATCCTGTATATGATGGTATGGTAGGACTTCCATGGATGATTGATGTGCTGTCTTTTGCGGCAACTGGTTGTGAAGAAGAAACACTGATTATGCACGGAGGTCGCACTTCTGTTTCCTCTAGTTCTTCTATTGGACTTAGGGACAAAACCCAACCCAAAAGTTAAAAACAAAAAAACCATTTAGCCCTAGCCGATACGCCCGAAAGCCTGGAGGGCTGACCCAATTGATATCCCTAGCTACGAGCAACATAGACTAATCTATCTCATTGTGATCAGTGCACACCCTCGGATTGTGACTATATATTTCTCTTGTCACCCAAAAAAATATAATTTAAATGTAAAAGGAGTTGAAGGAAAAGTACTTGAAGCCGTAATTGACATTCCTGCATGGGGAAGTGCAATTTGTTCAGCCTTTCTTTGTGCAACCATGTTGAGTTTTGGTATTTTCTCAATTGCAAGCTGGCTTGAAGCTAGTAGCACTTTCATCTCCTGCTCAACCAATTGTGGGTAGCTTAGAAATATGGTCAAGAGATCAGGATCTATCAAATCATTTCGGGCAAGCCGGGCAAGTGTAGCTGTGGCAGCAATTAATGCAGGATCAATTTGTAATCCTGTATATGATGGTATGGTAGGACATCCATGGATGATTGATGTGCTCTCTTTTGCTGCAACTGGTTGTGAAGAAGAAACACTGATTTTGCACGGAGGTCGCACATCTCTTTCGTCTAGTTCTTCAATTGGACTTAGGGACACAACCCAACCCAAAAGTTAAAAAAAAAAAAAAAAACCATTTAGCTCTAGCCGATAAACCCGAAAGCCTGTAGGGCTGGCCCAATTGATATCCCTAGCTACGAGCAACATAGACTAGTTTATCTCAATGTGATCAGTGCACACCCTCAGATTGTGACAATAGATTTCTCTCGTCACCCAAAAAAATATAGTTTAAATGTAAAAGGAGTTGAAGGAAAAGTACCAGCAGCCATAATTGGCATTCCTGCATGGGGATGTGCAATGTGTTCAGCCTTTCTTTGTGGAGCCATGTTGAGTTTTGGTATTTTCTCAGTTGCAAGCTTGGTTGTAGCAAGTAGCACTTTCATCTCCTGCTCAACCAATTGTGGTTTGCTTAGAATTATTGTCTAGAGATCAGGATCTATCAAATCATTTCGGGCAAGCTGGGCAAGTGTAGCTGTGGCAGCAGTTAATGCAGGATCAATTTGTAATCCTGTATATGATGGTATGGTAGGACTTCCATGGATGATTGATGTGCTCTCTTTTGCTGCAACTGGTTGTGAAGAAGAAACACTGATTTTGCACAGAGGTCGCACTTCTCTTTTCTCTAGTTCTTCTATTGGACTTAGGGACACAACCCTACACAAAAGTTAAAAACTAAAAAACCATTTAGCCCTAGCCGATAAGCCCGAAAGCCTGGAGGGTTGGCCCAATTGATAACCCTAGCTACGAGCAACATAGACTAGTTTATCTCATTGTGATCTGTGCACACCCTCGGATTATGACTATAGATTTCTCACGTCACCCAAAAAAATATAATTTAAATGTAAAAGGAGTTGAAGGAAAAGTACTAGCATCCAAAATTTGCATTCCTGCTTGGGGAAGTGCTATGTGTTCAACCTTTCTTTGTGCAGCCATGTTGAGTTTTAGTATTTTCTCAGTTGCAAGCTTGCTTATAGCTAGTAGCATTTTCAACTCCTGCTCAACCAATTGTGGGTTGCTTAGAAATATATTCAAGAGATCAGGATCTATCAAATCATTTCGGGCAAGCCAGGCAAGTGTTGCTGTGGCAGCAATTAATGCAGGATCAATTTGTAATCCTGTATATGATGGTATGGTAGGACTTCCATGGATGATTGATGTGCTCTCTTTTGCTGCAACTGGTTGTGAAGAAGAAACACTGATTTTGCACAGAGGTCACACTTCTCTTTCCTCTAGTTCTTCTATTGGACTTAGGGACACAACCCAACCCAAAAGTTAAAAACAAAAAAAAAAAAAAAAACCATTTTGCCCTAGCCGATAAACCCGAAAGCCTGGAGGGCTGGCCCAATTGATATACCTAGCTACGAGCAACATAGGCTAGTTTATCTCATTGTGATCAGTGCACACCCTTGGATTGTGACTATAGATTTCTCTCGTCACCCAAAAAAAATATAATTAAAATGTAAAAGGAGTTGAAGGAAAAGTACTTGAAGCCGTAATTGACATTCCTGCATGGGGAAGTGCAATGTGTTCAGCCTTTCTTTGTGCAGCCATGTTGAGTTTTGGTATTTTATCAATTGCATGCTGGCTTGAAGCTAGTAGCTCTTTCATCTCATGCTCAACCAATTGTGGGTAGCTTAGAAATATGGTCAAGAGATCAGGATCTATCAAATCATTTCGAGCAAGCCGGGCGAGTGTAGTTGTGTCAGCAATTAATGCAGGATCAATTTGAAATCCTTTATATGATGGTATGGTAGGACATCCATGGATGATTGATGTGCTCTCTTTTGCTGCAACTGGTTGTGAAGAAAAATAATTGATTTTGCACGGAGGTCGCACATCTCTTTCCTCTAGTTCTTCAATTGGACTTAGGGACACAACCCAACCCAAAAGTTAAAAACAAAAAAAAAACCATTTGTCCCTAGCCGATAAACCCCAAGCCTGTAGGGCTGGCCCAATTGATATCCCTAGCTACGAGCAACATAGACTAGTTTATCTCAATGTGATCAGTGCACACCCTCAGATTGTGACAATAGATTTCTCTCGTCACCCAAAAAAATATAGTTTAAATGTAAAAGGAGTTGAAGGAAAAGTACCAGCAGCCATAATTGGCATTCCTGCATGGGGATGTGCAATGTGTTCAGCCTTTCTTTGTGGAGCCATGTTGAGTTTTGGTATTTTCTCAGTTGCAAGCTTGGTTGTAGCAAGTAGCACTTTCATCTCCTGCTCAACCAATTGTGGTTTGCTTAGAATTATTGTCTAGAGATCAGGATCTATCAAATCATTTCGGGCAAGCTGGGCAAGTGTAGCTGTGGCAGCAGTTAATGCAGGATCAATTTGTAATCCTGTATATGATGGTATGGTAGGACTTCCATGGATGATTGATGTGCTCTCTTTTGCTGCAACTGGTTGTGAAGAAGAAACACTGATTTTGCACAGAGGTCGCACTTCTCTTTTCTCTAGTTCTTCTATTGGACTTAGGGACACAACCCTACACAAAAGTTAAAAACTAAAAAACCATTTAGCCCTAGCCGATAAGCCCGAAAGCCTGGAGGGTTGGCCCAATTGATAACCCTAGCTACGAGCAACATAGACTAGTTTATCTCATTGTGATCTGTGCACACCCTCGGATTATGACTATAGATTTCTCACGTCACCCAAAAAAATATAATTTAAATGTAAAAGGAGTTGAAGGAAAAGTACTAGCATCCAAAATTTGCATTCCTGCTTGGGGAAGTGCTATGTGTTCAACCTTTCTTTGTGCAGCCATGTTGAGTTTTAGTATTTTCTCAGTTGCAAGCTTGCTTATAGCTAGTAGCATTTTCAACTCCTGCTCAACCAATTGTGGGTTGCTTAGAAATATATTCAAGAGATCAGGATCTATCAAATCATTTCGGGCAAGCCAGGCAAGTGTTGCTGTGGCAGCAATTAATGCAGGATCAATTTGTAATCCTGTATATGATGGTATGGTAGGACTTCCATGGATGATTGATGTGCTCTCTTTTGCTGCAACTGGTTGTGAAGAAGAAACACTGATTTTGCACAGAGGTCACACTTCTCTTTCCTCTAGTTCTTCTATTGGACTTAGGGACACAACCCAACCCAAAAGTTAAAAACAAAAAAAAAAAAAAAAAAACCATTTTGCCCTAGCCGATAAACCCGAAAGCCTGGAGGGCTGGCCCAATTGATATACCTAGCTACGAGCAACATAGGCTAGTTTATCTCATTGTGATCAGTGCACACCCTTGGATTGTGACTATAGATTTCTCTCGTCACCCAAAAAAAATATAATTAAAATGTAAAAGGAGTTGAAGGAAAAGTACTTGAAGCCGTAATTGACATTCCTGCATGGGGAAGTGCAATGTGTTCAGCCTTTCTTTGTGCAGCCATGTTGAGTTTTGGTATTTTATCAATTGCATGCTGGCTTGAAGCTAGTAGCTCTTTCATCTCATGCTCAACCAATTGTGGGTAGCTTAGAAATATGGTCAAGAGATCAGGATCTATCAAATCATTTCGAGCAAGCCGGGCGAGTGTAGTTGTGTCAGCAATTAATGCAGGATCAATTTGAAATCCTTTATATGATGGTATGGTAGGACATCCATGGATGATTGATGTGCTCTCTTTTGCTGCAACTGGTTGTGAAGAAAAATAATTGATTTTGCACGGAGGTCGCACATCTCTTTCCTCTAGTTCTTCAATTGGACTTAGGGACACAACCCAACCCAAAAGTTAAAAACAAAAAAAAACCATTTGTCCCTAGCCGATAAACCCCAAGCCTGGAGGGCTGGCCCAATTGATATCCCTATCTACGAGCAACATAGACTAGTTTATCTCATTGTGATCTGTGCACACCCTCGGATTATGACTATAGATTTCTCACGTCACCCAAAAAAATATAATTTAAATGTAAAAGGAGTTGAAGGAAAAGTACTAGCATCCAAAATTTGCATTCCTGCTTGGGGAAGTGCTATGTGTTCAACCTTTCTTTGTGCAGCCATGTTGAGTTTTAGTATTTTCTCAGTTGCAAGCTTGCTTATAGCTAGTAGCATTTTCAACTCCTGCTCAACCAATTGTGGGTTGCTTAGAAATATATTCAAGAGATCAGGATCTATCAAATCATTTCGGGCAAGCCGGGCAAGTGTTGCTGTGGCAGCAATTAATGCAGGATCAATTTGTAATCCTGTATATGATGGTATGGTAGGACTTCCATGGATGATTGATGTGCTCTCTTTTGCTGCAACTGGTTGTGAAGAAGAAACACTGATTTTGCACAGAGGTCACACTTCTCTTTCCTCTAGTTCTTCTATTGGACTTAGGGACACAACCCAACCCAAAAGTTAAAAACAAAAAAAAAAAAAAAAAACCATTTTGCCCTAGCCGATAAACCCGAAAGCCTGGAGGGCTGGCCCAATTGATATACCTAGCTACGAGCAACATAGGCTAGTTTATCTCATTGTGATCAGTGCACACCCTTGGATTGTGACTATAGATTTCTCTCGTCACCCAAAAAAATATAATTTAAATGTAAAAGGAGTTGAAGGAAAAGTACCAGCAGCCATAATTGGCATTCCTACATGGGGAAGTGCAATGTGTTCCGCGTTTCTTTGTGCAGCCATGTTGAGTTTTGGTATTTTCACAGTTGCAAGCTTGCTTGTAGCTAGTAGCACTTTCATCTCGTGCTCAACCAATTGTGGGTTGCTTAGAAATATGGTCAAGAGATCAGAATCTATCAAATCATTTCGGGCAAGCCGGGCAAGTGTAGCTATGGCAGCAATTAATGCAGGATCAATTTGTAATCCTGTATATGATGGTATGGTAGGACTTCCATGGATGATTGATGTGCTCTCTTTTTCTGCAACTGGTTGTGAAGCAGAAACACTGATTTTGCACGGAGGTCGCACTTCTCTTTCCTCTAGTTCTTCTATTGGACTTAGGGACACAACCCAACCCAAATGTTAAAAACAAAAAAAAAACCATTTGTCCCTAGCCGATAAACCCCAAGCCTGGAGGGCTGGCCCAATTGATATCCCTATCTACGAGTAACATAGACTAGTTTATCTCATTGTGATCAGTGCACACCCTCGAATTGTTACTATAGATTTCTCTCGTCACCCAAAAAAATATAATTTAAATGTAAAAGGAGTTGAAGGAAAAGTACTTGAAGCCGTAATTGACATTCCTGCATGGGGAAGTGCAATGTGTTCAGCCTTTCTTTGTGCAGCCATGTTGAGTTTTGGTATTTTATCAATTGCATGCTGGCTTGAAGCTAGTAGCTCTTTCATCTCCTGCTCAACCAATTGTGGGTAGCTTAGAAATATGGTCAAGTGATCTGGATCTATCAAATCATTTCAGGCAAGCCGGGCAAGTATAGCTGTGGCATCAATTAATGCAGGATCAATTTGTAATCCTGTATATGATGGTATGGTAGGACTTCCATGGATGATTGATGTGCTCTCTTTTGCTGCAACTGGTTGTGAAGAAGAAACACAAATTTTGCACGGAGGTCGCACTACTCTTTCCTCTAGTTCTTCTATTGGACTTAGGGACACAACCCAACCCAAAAGTTAAAAACAAAAAAAAAAAAAAAACCATTTTGCCCTAGCCGATAAGCCCGAAAGTCTGGAGGGCTGGCCCAATTGATATCCCTATCTACGAGCAACATAGACTAGTTTATCTTATTGTGATCAGTGCACACCCTCGGATTGTGACTATAGATTTCTCTCGTCACCCAAAAAAATATAATTTAAATGTAAAAGGAGTTGAAGGAAAAGTACCAGCAGCCCTAATTGGCATTCCTGCATGGGGAAGTGCAATGTGTTCAGCCTTTCTTTGTGCAGCCATGTTGAGTTTTGGTATTTTATCAATTGCAAGCTTGCTTGTAGCTAGTAGCTCTTTCATCTCCTGCTCAACCAATTGTGGGTAGCTTAGAAATATGGTCAAGAGATCAGGATCTATCAAATCATTTCGAGCAAGCCGGGCGAGTGTAGTTGTGTCAGCAATTAATGCAGGATCAATTTGAAATCCTTTATATGATGGTATGGTAGGACATCCATGGATGATTGATGTGCTCTCTTTTGCTGCAACTGGTTGTGAAGAAAAATCATTGATTTTGCACGGAGGTCGCACATCTCTTTCCTCTAGTTCTTCAATTGGACTTAGGGACACAACCCAACCCAAAAGTTTTAAAAAAAAAAACATTTTGCCCTAGCCGATAAGCCCGAAAGCCTGGAGGGCTGACCCAATTGATATCCTTAGCTACGAGCAACATAGACTAGTTTATCTCATTGTGATCAGTGCAGACCCACGGATTGTGACTAAAGATTTCTCTCGTCACCCAAAAAAATATAATTTAAATGTAAAAGGAGTTGAAGGAAAAGTACCAGCAGCCATAAATGGCATTCCTACATGGGGAAGTGCAATGTGTTCAACCTTTCTTTGTGCAGCCATGTGGAGTTTTTGTATTTTCTCAATTGCAAGCTTGCTATTAACTCGTAGCACTTTCATCTCCTGCTCAACCATTTGTGGGTTGCTTAGAAATATGGGCAAGAGATCATGATCTATCATATCATTTCGAGCAAGCCGGGCAAGTGTAGTTGTGGCAGCAATTAATGCAGGATCAATTTGTAATCCTGTATATGATGGTATGGTAGGACTTCCATGGATGATTGATGTGCTCTCTTTTGCTGCAACTGGTTGTTAAGAAGAAACACTGATTTTGCACAGAGGTCGCACTTCTCTTTCCTCTAGTTCTTCTATTGGACTTAGGGACACAACCCTACACAAAAGTTAAAAACAAAAAAAAAAACAATTTAGCCCTAGCCGATAAGCCCGAAAGCCTGGAGGGTTGGCCCAATTGATATCCCTAGCTACGAGCAACATAGACTAGTTTATCTCATTGCGATCTGTTGCACACCCTCAGATTATGACTATAGATTTCTCACGTCACCAAAAAAAATTTAATTTAAATGTAAAAGGAGTTGAAGGAAATGTACTAGCAGCCATAATTGGCATTCCTGCATGGGGAAGTGCTATGTGTTCAGCCTTTCTTTGTGCAGCCATGTTGAGTTTTGGTATTTTCTCAGTTGCAAGCTTGCTTATAGCTAGTAGCATTTTCAACTCCTGCTCAACCAATTGTGGGTAGCTTAGAAATATGGTCAAGAGATCAGGATCTATCAAATCATTTCGGGAAAACCGGGCAAGTGTTGCTGTGGCAGAAATTAATGCAGGATCAATTTGTAATCCTGTATATGATGGTATGGTAGGACATCCATGGATGATTGATGTGCTCTCTTTTGCTGCAACTGTTTATGAAGAAGAAGCACAAATTTTGCACGGAGGTCGCACTACTCTTTCCTCTAGTTCTTCTATTGGACTTAGGGACACAACCCAACCCAAAAGTTAAAAACAAACAAAAAAAAACCATTTAGCCCTAGCAGATAAGCCCGAAAGTCTGGAGGGCTGGCCCAATTGATATCCCTATCTACGAGCAACATAGACTAGTTTATCTCATTGTGATCAGTGCACACCCTCGGATTGTGACTATAGATTTCTCTCGTCACCCAAAAAAATATAATTTAAATGTAAAAGGAGTTGAAGGAAAAGTACCAGCAGCCATAATTGGCATTCCTGTCTGTGGAAGTGCAATGTGTTCCGCCTTTCTTTGTGCAGCCATGTTGAGTTTTTGTATTTTCTCAGTTGCAAGCTTGCTTTTAGCTTGTAGCACTTTCATCTCCTGCTCAACCAATTGTGGGTAGCTTAGAAATATGGTCAAGAGATCAGGATCTATCAAATCATTTCGGGCAAGCCTGGCAAGTGTAGCTATGACAGCAGTTAATACAGGATCAATTTGTAATCCTGTATATGATGGTATGGTAGGACATCCATGGATGATTGATGTGCTTTCTTTTGCTGCAACTGGTTATGAAGAAGAAGCACAGATTTTGAATGGAGGTCGCACTTTTCTTTCCTCTAGTTCTTCTATTGGACTTAGGGACACAACCCAACCCAAAAGTTTAAAAAAAAAAAAAAAATTGCCCTAGCCGATAAGCCCGAAAGCCTGGAGGGCTGACCCAATTGATATCCTTAGCTACGAGCAACATAGACTAGTTTATCTCATTGTGATCAGTGCACACCCACGGATTGTGACTAAAGATTTCTCTCGTCACCCAAAAAAATATAATTTAAATGTAAAAGGAGTTGAAGGAAAAGTACCAGCAGCCATAAATGGCATTCCTACATTGGGAAGTGCAATGTGTTCAACCTTTCTTTGTGCAGCCATGTGGAGTTTTTGTATTTTCTCAATTGCAAGCTTGCTATTAACTCGTAGCACTTTCATCTCCTGCTCAACCATTTGTGGGTTGCTTAGAAATATGGGCAAGAGATCATGATCTATCATATCATTTCGAGCAAGCCGGGCAAGTGTAGCTGTGGCAGTAATTAATGCAGGATCAATTTGTAATCCTGTATATGATGGTATGGTAGGACTTCCATGGATGATTGATGTGCTCTCTTTTGCTGCAACTGGTTGTTAAGAAGAAACACTGATTTTGCACAGAGGTCACACTTCTCTTTCCTCTAGTTCTTCTATTGGACTTAGGGACACAACCCTACACAAAAGTTAAAAACAAAAAAACAATTTAGCCCTAGTCGATAAACCCGAAAGCCTGGAGGGCTGGCCCAATTGATATCCCTAGCTACGAGCAACATAGACTAGTCTATCTTATTGTGATCAATGCACACCCTCAGATTGTGACTATAGATTTCTCTCGTCACCAAAAAAAAATATAATTTAAATGTAAAAGGAGTTGAAGGAAAAGTACTTGAAGTCGTAATTGACATTCCTGCATGGGGAAGTGCAATGTGTTCAGCCTTTCTTTGTGCAGCCATGTTGAGTTTTGGTATTTTCTCAGTTGCAAGCTGGCTTGAAGCTAGTAGCACTTTCATCTCCTGCTCAACCAATTGTGGGTAGCTTAGAAATATGGTCAAGAGATCGGGATCTATCAAATCATTTCGGGCAAGCCGAGCAAATGTAGCTGTGGCAGCAATTAATGCAGGATCAATTTGTAATCTTGTATATGATGGTATGGTAGGACTTCCACGGATGATTGATGTGCTCTCTTTTGCTGCAACTGGTTGTGAAGAAGAAACACTGATTTTGCACAGAGGTCGCACTTCTCTTTCTTCTAGTTCTTCTATTGGACTTAGGGACACAACCCTACACAAAAGTTAAAAACAAAAAAATCATTTAGCCCTAGCCGATAAGCCCGAAAGCCTGGAGGGTTGGCCCAATTGATATCCCTAGCTACGAGCAACATAGACTAGTTTATCTCATTGTGATCTGTGCAAACCCTCGGATTATGACTATAGATTTTTCATGTCACCCAAAAAATATAATTTAAATGTAAAAGGAGTTGAAGGAAAAGTACTAGCAGCCAAAATTGGCATTCCTGCTTGGGGAAGTGCTATGTGTTCAACCTTTCTTTGTGCAGCCATGTTGAGTTTTGGTATTTTCTCAGTTGCAAGCTTGCTTATAGCTAGTAGCATATTCAACTCCTACTCAACCAATTGTGGGTTGCTTAGAAATATGGTCAAGAGATCAGGATCTATCAAATCATTTCGGGCAAGCCGGGCAAGTGTAGCTGTGGCAGCAATTAATGCAGGATCCATTTGTAATCCTGTATATGATGGTATGGTAGGACTTCCATGTATGATTGATGTGCTCTCTTTTGCTGCAACTGGTTGTGAAGAAGAAACACTGATTTTGCACGGAGGTCGCACTTCTGTTTCCTCTAATTCTTCTATTGGACTTAGGGACACAACCCAACCCAAAAGTTAAAAACAAAAAAAAAAAACCATTTAGCCCTGGGATTGGTGCTCCAAATCCAACACAATAGAAGGGCTATGGCAGAAATTAATTTGGATTATGATCAAGTAATGTAATATAATGAAGATTGTGATAAGATCATACTAAGTCTAATATTAAGTCTAATATATATACATGTGTATGTTCTCAATATTTTTCTATTTTATATGGTTGTTATGTATTCCTTGGCGGACCCCACGGTTTGGATAAATATGCTTAACTTTTTTTTTTTTTTTTTTAAATGACATTTAAAATCACGATTTGAAAGTAAGCATAAAATTCTTTTTAAAGAATAAAAATAAATACATTACAAGATTACAAATTAATAACATATATATTTTTGTATATACATACTAGTATTTACCCGTGTGATGCACGACATAAAAATTAAGTACCTTTATAAAATCAAACATTAATCATGAAAATCATCTTGAAATATATTTTTCTTTAGCAATACAAAATCAGATTTTATATTAAACATCACAAGA
This sequence comes from Ipomoea nil, assembly GCF_001879475.1. Taxonomy (NCBI): domain Eukaryota; kingdom Viridiplantae; phylum Streptophyta; class Magnoliopsida; order Solanales; family Convolvulaceae; genus Ipomoea; species Ipomoea nil. Next base: position 9,170,048 of record NW_017619273.1, on the reverse strand, counting down.
TACTATTAGCATATATTATAAAGTATATTGTGTTATTACATACCACATAAAATTTAATAATTAAATAATTTATGAAATCAAACTATATACAATAAATAAAGTATTGTTTATTTTTCATGTGAAAATATAAATAATGTTACAAAATTCAATGTGAAATTTCAAAATTGAAAAATAAAAGACACAAAAAAACACTTATACGTTAATAATTTTTAATATTTCATATAATTTGTTTGAGTTAATGAATTTATTATAAATTACATAGTATATATTATCTTGTCCAAAAAAATGTAATATATTATTATATAATATGTAATAAATACATCGTTCAAATAATAATTATTTGCAAAGAAAAAAAATTAAAGTGAAAACACATATTATTATTATTATTATTTCACGAATCATGACCACATAATTGTGTGGACAATAAATAAAAAGTACTCCGTATATTTTTAATATACTAAAAATACATTATTTATGTATGTAAAATAGATTTTTTTAAAGAACATTATTTTATATATTGTACCTTTGGTACAAAAATAATATATTTTCTCAGTACAAAAGTGATATACTTTTATTATTATTTTTTTGAAAGGGATATACTTTTATTATATTAAAAATGTACCAGATATTCACGATCTACACAATAATTTGCACACAAAACACATATACATAAATTTTAGCCTGAAAATTATAATCCAAATGATACCAAGTCAATTTTAAAATATTTGTATTGGCCCAAATCTAAACAGTCAGTCCTACCCATAAGACCGACGTATATAAGGCCCCATCCAAACCCTAATCTAGACTCTTCATCTTCTGCGTTCTCCCGTAGCAGAATTCATCTTCTATGTTTCTGCGATTCTTTCTGATTTCTCACTTCATCTTCTTTTATACTAAGGGTGGCCCACCGCAGATTGACCCGTCCCACTGTGGGGCAAGGGCGGTTCGGTATCCGCCAATCAAAGTGCTCAATCTGCTGAAAGAAGCAAATGTAGTGCTTCTTCCAGAAGTGCTTCTTTCTTAAAGCATGTAATTCATTATTCGCTATATCCAAACACTTTCCCTTCTCCTCTCTCATTGACACTTCTCCCCGCCATATCCGCCATAGTTGTGCGCTCCTTCTCTTTACATAAGGAGCATCAACACCATGCCAGAAGCAGCTCTTAAAGCCATTCCAGCATCCATTTGGTGTATTGAAAAACTTGCAATGAGGTTTCCAATTCTTATCTCCCACAAATTCATGTGCTCCTCCATAATCATTCACTAAGTTCTTCAGATAATGTTCATTTTTAGATATGGGCATACTAGAGTAGCTTTGAGCTCTGGAGGACAATGGATTATTGCCACCTACATGCAATGTTCCCCATATTCATCAATCCCTATCTTTGTCTACCTTTTTATAAACATAATGTAGTTTAAATAATATGGGAATAACAGTGGCAAAAGTCCAACAGTTTCAACGACCATTGTATCCGCGACTGTTGTACAACAGTTGCGAAAATTCAGTTGCAACAGTGGCGAATGAGTAGTTTTATACTAGTACAAACTCGTAATCACAAGGTTACGAGTTCAAATTTCAGCCTTCTTGGTTTGAACCAGCTGGTTTACCTAAGGAGTTGAAGGGTGGCGGCAATTTCCGTCGTCACCCCGAAAAAAGAGATAATGCCACATGGGGTCCTCCAAGTATAGTGGTTTTGTCACGTTTAGTCCTAAACTTTTAAATTGACCATCTTTGGTCCATCGACTTTCAAATTTAACCATTTGTGGTCCACATTAAACACTCAGGGTCATTCACCTATTAAATTTTAACCAACTGTGGTCCTTTCGAGAGGACTACGACTAGTTAAATTTCAAAACTTGAAGGGCCATGAGTGGTTAACTTGGACCACAAATGGTTAAATTTAAAAGTCAAAGGACCACAGATGGTCAATTTGAAAGTTTAGGACTGAACGTGAGAAAATAACTATAATCGGAGGACCTCACACAGTATTAACTCCCGAAAAAATATAGTTTTAAATGTAATAGGTGTTGAAGGAAAAATACCAGCAACCATAATTGGCAATCCTGCATGGGGATGTACTATGAGTTCAGGCTTTTTTTGTGCAGCCATATTGGGTTTTGGTATTTTCTCAGTTGCAAGCTTGCTTGTAGCTAGTAGCACTTTCATCTCCTGCTCAATCAATTGTGGGTTGCTTAGAAATATGGTCAAGAGGTCAGGATCTATCAAATCATTTCGGGTAAGCCGGACAAGTGTAGATGTGGCAGCAATTAATGCAGGATCAATTTGTAATCCTGTATATGATGGTATGGTAGGACTTCCATGGATGATTGATGTGCTCTCTTTTGCTGCAACTAGCTGTGAAGAAGAAGCACAGATTTTGCACGGAGGTCGCACTTCTCTTTCCTCTAGTTCTTCTATTGGACTTAGGGACATATGATTATGAAAATGCAGCTGTCATCCTGGGATTGGTGCTCTAAATCCAACAAAACAAAAGGGCTGTATATATGGGTATGGCAGAAATTAATTTGGATTATGATCAAGTAAAGTAATATAATGAAGATTGTGATAAGACCATAATACGTCTAATATTAAGTCTAATATATATACCAAGGTTGCAAAACTCGGCCGCCTAGACGCTAGGCGGCACCGAGCCTTAGAGTTTTGGCCTAAAGGCGGCCAAAACTCGGCCGGCCACCTAGGCGGCTGCTAGGCGGCCTGGGCGGCCAAACTCGGCCGAGTTGACCGATTTCGTCCGATTTTAACCGTTTTTGACCGATTTTGTCTGATTTTGACCGATTTTGTTCGATTTTGACCGATGTCGTCTTTCATTAATTATTGATTTTAATATTATTATGACATTATGACTTATAAATTATCATTATTTCATTTATTTAGATGTGTTATTTGAGTGAACGTTGAAAACAACCTCATTAAAATTGCCGAACTACAAGTCTGTCACTATTTTTTTTAATTTTTTTGGTGCCCGCCTAGCGCCGCTTAGAATCCGCCTAGGCGCCGCCTAAAATCCGCCTAGGCGCAAGGCGCTGCCTGGCCGCCCGACTAGTGCCTAGCGCCTACTGCAACCTTGATATATACATGTGTATGTTCTCAATATTTTTCTATTTTATATGGTTGTTATGTATTCCTTGGTGGACCCCACTAGTTGGACAAATATGCTTTAACTTTTTTAAAAAAAAATAAAAATAAAAATAACAATTAAAATCACGATTTGAAAATAAGTATAAAATTCTTTTTAAAAAACAAAAATAAATACATTACAAGATTACAAATTAATAACATATATATTTTTGTATATACATACAAGTATTTACCCGTGCTATGCACGACATAAAATTTAAGTACCTTTATAAAATCAAACATTAATCATGAAAATCATTCTGCAATGTATTTTTCTTTAACAATACAAAATCAGATGTTATATTGAACATCACAAGATACTATTAGCATATATTATAAAGTATATTGTGTTATTACATACTCAATAAAATTTAAAAATATTGCATTTAAATAAATAAATAAATAAATATATATATATATATATATATATATATATATATATATATATATTATATATATATATATATATATATATATATATATATATATATATATAATATATATATATATATATATATATATATATATATATATATATATATATATATATATAGGGTTGCATTTACATGCAAACACCCTTAAAATACAAACTTGTGGATAAATTGAGACCATAGGATTAATGGGTGCGGATGGCAGAGATTGATCCAACAAATAAGCATAATTTTGGATAGATTTTTTAAAAAGGGTAAAAAGGGTAAATCATGTAGAATTTAAATATGGATAATATTAATAATAGATTATTATGTGTTCTAATCAAGGAAGAATTCTGCCGTTCATCTGCAATTCCATTCTCACCATACGATCACCCCTTTAGATAGGAATTTGCGCCAGAAAGCCACACCAGAGAGAGACGAGTTCGACAGTAGCGACCAGGAGCGATGGAATAAAAAATGGCTACAACAAAAAAAAAAAAAAGGTAAGCACTTCTGTCATAGTAAAGATGTATTATAATTAGTACATGAATCTGTTGTTTTCCAAAGCAATCCATGTAAGGGATTTAAGAATGCGTATGCACATGTATAATAGGGAGTACACATGAATTTAGTGTGATTACGGATTATGAGATGAGTGATGACGAAACGAACGCCGTAAAGTAAATCGCAACACTGGATCAATGTACGCACTTTGTGTGCACTGCTAGTTATGAGCGTATGCACGGATGGAACTATTGCCCGGAAAACATTGTGAGTACAAGAGAGGGACATTCAGTTATATGTGCACGTGATTACATCAATGTGTGCACGTACAGAATTGTCGATAAGTAAAGTATGCATTTTAATACACCAACATGTGCACTTTAATATTTTTGCAACAGGTACAAACTTGTCTATGTCCCATTCACGAGGTGGATAACAATAAAAAAGTCAATAACATTTGGAGCGGGCCTTATTGCCTCCAAAAGACCCAAGGAAAAAGTAGCAGAGAAAAGCAAGTAAAGAGGAAGACAGGGCAAGTATTGCGGCAGAAGAAACAAACATGACAACCACAATTATCCAGACAAAATAGCAAATTTAGATTGCCATACGGTTTTTAATACAATATATTAATTAATTTTGAGATACTTAGAGTGCGTACTGAATATACTCCAAAATTGTTTATTTACTAATGAAGTAATTAGATGTGATTTTTTTTTTTTTTTTGAAAAAGATGTGATTAAATTGAAAGATACAGTATGTAGGTTTGTTTGTTGTATCCATTGACTGAAAAACGCGGTAGGGCATAGTGTGCACATATAACTGTCCAGTAGTGCACAAATCACCACATGAATTATAACACATCCTAAATACAGAAATTTAATGCACACAAATACATAAATTTATCCCGGGCATACGAATTTCTCACTGCTCCTATCCCTAGGGTGTAGTCATGCTTATTCCGCTATGTCCTAGCTTTTTTGTTGTGTTGGTATTTTGGTGCATACGCAATTGAATTCTCTAATACCACTATGGCCTACTGTTATATGCCGTCATTTACATATTTTTTAGGCAGTAACATCTAATAGTTTCTTTTTTGTACAAACTATAGAAATGGTTTTGATAATGTCATCCGTATATATATTTTAATTACATTACTTGCATTCTCCCAAATGTTCCAAATTTCTTGGTTTTCATGTGATCATTCGTTATCTTTTTCGTCCAACTCTTGAGTGTGTGCGCAGGTGACCGCTATGCTGTACACCAGATTTGCTTCTCGGTATTCCGTGTGCGCGTTTGCCCACCTCATGTGTGCACACTGCCGTATGGGGGGTGTATCATTTTGGTTCCTGCGTGCACATATACTCAAATCTTTGTGCACTGGCAAACAAAAGATGTACTATACAGTGTGTAGAATAAAACTCACAACAGTAATTACATTACCTGTTCTACATTAATTAACAACTTCAACTAACAAATGCTCTGCAGTCTCTTATTATGCTTTCTAACAACTCTACAAATTGCTTTGTATCACTAATATTAAAAAATTCGCATTCTATTCGTCCAATGGTCAATTCCGATTGTCATGCCTCAGACCGTCAATATCTTATTTCGTCCAATTCTTGGGTGTGTGCACTGGAGACCGCCCTGCTGTGCACACTAAATCTGCTTCTAAATTATCCGTATGCACGTTTGCCCACCTCATGTTTGCACATTTTGGGACCTGCGTACACATATACTCAAACCAACACAAATTAAATACCCAACCCACTGCATCAATACCCCTACACGAAAGCACACACCAAAACAAATTCATGCACACTACATGCAAACCCATAAATAACTACATAAATAACTACAACAACATACACGAACTCCCAAAACTAAGTCAAACACCCTACACCAGAACACACACCAAAGCAAAATCATGCACACCGCCTGCAAAATGTTTAATTATATAATTTGTTCATTTTTTCAAAAATGAACTAAACACCCCAAGACACTTTTCAAGAATGCAACAAAACACTGTAAATGAAAATGTTTTATGAAAATTGACCAATTTTTCAGAAAACATTCTTAATTTCTAAACACACACTAAAGAAATAACAGTCGAAAAACTAATTCATATGTCTTAACAGCAGGTGTGTGCTATTTTGTGCTTGCACCCCATGTATTTTTTCTTGTAGAGGAACCTAGGACTAGGTATAACAGAATGTAGTTCTACACAAATAGAGAACTTCATATGGATTCTACGACTAAACAAGAATAAAACTAGCTTTGTTTTTGATTTCTTGTAGAAATATTCAATTTAAATATATTGAATGCAAGCATAACTATAAAAATATTTCATGCACAACCACACAAGAAGATACATGTTGATGTAGATGGCAAGAAAGCAGCATATTTACATGTCCAGCTGAAGCAAATGAAATAGTCAACATGTAAACTAATTATTAAAAGAAACAGTGCAAAAAATGTGATTAACCTTTTAAATGAATCAGACATGCCATTTGTGCTTGATATGGCAGACATAACTCATAAGTTGTCCCTTCTACTCGTTATTGTAATGTTAAAGATATATGATTAACAGGTTGATAGCGCACCGAGAAAGTTGTTCCTCCACTTCTGCCTCGAGCAACAGCTATTTCCTCATCAATGTAAAACCAAACAAAGAATGAATCATTTTACTTATTATTGGTTAGCTCCCTGTAATATTTTCCTTTAAAACTGACACATACTACCAAACTAAGACAAACACCCTACACGAGAGCACACAAGCAAGAACAACAAAATGTAAACCCCCCCCCCCCCCCCCCCTAATGGCGGCAGAATTCTGGAAAAAAAAAAAAGAGAACTAACGAAATGCAAGGAACAAAAACCCAAAGCCACAATTACCATACCAACAAACCAATAATAGACAAGCCAAAACAATCAAATTCCAAACCACAAACAACCCACCCCCACCCCGAACACGGCAGAACCACCGGAAAAAAAAAAATGCTAACAATAAAACAACCCAGCAACAATTCCCATTCCTACTTAATGCATAATAATAAAAAACCCCAAGGAATTAACTGGACAAACACATGCAAGAGAACCCCCAAAATATAAACCCTAGCTCCAAATTCATGAATAAACCCGGGAAAATCACCCCCCCTCCACCCCTGTTATACAATCGACGCATAGAAAGGAGAAAACAACGAACAACAGAAAACAAAACCGCAAAAAACACAAACCCCCCCCCCCCCACCCCCACCCCCCAAAAAAAAAAAAAAAAAAAACAGAAGACGTACCTCGGCTGACACCTCGGACCGGTGGTTCCCGCCTCTTCGACGCCCCGAGGTCCCCACGTTCTACCATTGCTCCGTGGAATTGAAAAACGCGAGAGGAAACGAGACGCGAAGACTGCAACCGTGAGGCACGCACAACTTAGCAGCGAGATGAATGGCGAAACAGAGGAGTCTTGCGCGTGGATGAATGAAATATGGACAATTCTGACTAGGACTCAAATTAATACAAAATACCATAAATACCCCACAAGAAGAAAAAAAAACCCCACCCTTAACGTAAAAACAATATTCAGACGCGGAAAATCTTCAACGAATCTGGACCATTAAATCTCACCATCCAATGGTTCAATATTGTCCACAAGTTTGTATTTTAAACCTTGTTTTTACCTGAATGTAATTCTATATATATATATATATATATATATATATATATATATATATATATATATATATATATATATATATATATATATATATATATATATATCAAATACTATCAGTCAGCCCATTCATGCTGCCATTAGCCCATTTAATGTTTTGACCCAATCCAATAGGCAGAAGCCCAATACAAAACAAAAAACACACAAAATAGAGTATCCCAGACGAAGCGCGAACATTTCTCCACGGTCCTCTGCGCCTCACGCCCTCCGGCCTCCATCCTCGGTGGCTGGCGACACTCCGGTCAGGCGGTCACTCCTCACGCCCTCCGCCCTGCCTTGTCTCTTCAGTCCTCACATCTTCAGCCTCGCCCCTCAGCCACTAAGCCAGTAAGGTGTCAGCCCTCTGCGGCTCTTCTTCACATAGTCGCTATAACTCCAACTCTCAAGGTATTGTTGTTTTATTTTTTTCATATTAAAATTAAAAGGAATTTCGTACATTATACGCTGCATTGGTAAGGCTCTCGGATTTCATACATTAAATTTTTACATATTTCGTACAATGGACTCTGTTGTTACTTGAATACTTGTTAGTATTTGAAAATTAATTCTGGAGTTCGGCACTTTGGCAGTGTGTTTGTATTGTGTGTTTACTGTTTATACTTGGCATTGGCAATTTGACATTTGGAAAATTAGTATCTTTGTATCTTTGGAGACTTTATTTTGGACCTTTGAGATTATTATATTTTACATTTAGACTTTTTCAAGTATAATTTTCTATTTATTTTTTGATTTGGGTGCTTGGAATTAGAGAAAAGGACTAGGATTTTTATATGGGGCAAAACAGATGGAGGTACACGCAAGATGAGCCTTATCAATTGGCGTTTGGTGACTTCAGACAAAGAGAAAGGCGGCCTCGGCATAAGACGCCTACATTAGACTAATATGGCCTATATGGTCAAATTGGGGTGGCAATTAAAATCAGAACCAGATAGTCTGTGGGCTCAAGTCCTGTTGACAAAGTATAAGCAAACCATTGCTCATCAACCGGCGACGCTGGGGAGGAGGAAGGTGTAGAATGTTTGGCGAGGTATAAATGCGACTTAAGCTGGAGGATACACCTTTCACAAAAAGCCTTAATTTCAGTGAAGTATGATGCTCGATAATATTTTCTATTCCCACTCCGGGTTTTCGAATCTGTCTCTTACAAGGGTGGAGGAGCCTTTTTATAGTGGCTCCTCCTCAACTGACTTAAAGGCTTACGGTAGCCGACTTAAAGATTACATTCAATGTGCCGAGCCGTTGGGCGACGTTACGGACTCTGCCAACGGCTCTCTCTGGCTAGTAACCGGCGGACCGAGTCCTGCTTTCAATGCCTCAACGGCTCCTTGCCTTGACTGCTCTAAAGGCTCTCTCAACGGCTCTTTCAACCGAGTCTATCCTTGGGTCGGGGCTCGGGCCGATTCCTCGTTTCTGGTTGGCATTCGGACTGGGCCGTCCTCCGTAGCCCTGGACTGGGCCTTTCTCTTTGGGCCTGGGCCGAGTCCAGGACTCGGCCCATGCATTCTTCGAGCCCGCCTTGCGCCAGCCCACTCTTCCTTCTTTGGTTCTTCCTCTCTGGGCCTCTTTTCTTGGGCCGGGGTTCTCACCCCATCAACTAGTCCCTCACTTTTCCATACCCGGTCCACCAACCTGGGTTTGGAAAAGTAGTAACCGCCTTCTGCTCACCGAATCCACGCCTTGAATGACTCAGGATTGGCCGGATTGTTCGCTATCTCCCGGATCTCACGGGACCGTTCTGATCTCCCCGAACTGGCCTGATACCTATAAATGACCTTGGCCGCTCTTCTCCTAGCTCACCAACTCCTCATGGGTCGCTCACCACTGAAGGGGAAGCGCATTGATTTTGGGTCGCCCCGGCGTCCATTGCCCTCAAAACGGACTCGGCCGGAGAGGGAACCTAAGAAGAAGGCTCCTCGTCCGACCCCACAAAGATCTCCTGTTGGCGCTGCCTCCATGGCTTTTCATCCGCCGACTCCCGTTCGTCGCGAAGCTGCTCCGACTTATCGCCCTTCTCCCCCTCAGGGGACTGCTCGAGTAACTTCCCCAGGTGGGACCGTTGTTAACGTGCCTATCCCAGAGCAACTGTCCTTCCGCATGACTTTCTCTATTCCTCTGGACGACCTGGGTGGTCCGATTACAGGGCTGATGAACGAGGAAGACTTTGCCCGTTATCAGGAAATGTACCCGGACGAGGAAGAGCTGGTTGTGCCACCACTCATGCCGGCCTTCTGGGACTCGCTTTGCCCATCCCCTCCTGGACCATCGGGAGGGTTCTTTGGAAGCGATTCCTCTTCGCCGAGTGAGTGATCGTGGGGTCGGCTGAGTGTTTTAGAGGGGTAGTATTTTTAGGAGCATTTGCTTACTCTGTAATAAGCTCCCTGTAATCTGCGCTCTCTTCATATTATAATAAAGCATACTTGGCGTTTTGTCTCTTTTTCCACAAAGTCAGCGCACTCGTCCGTCTGGATGGTCGAGGAGTCGGCCACAGTGTCGAGTCCTCCCTCCGTTCGACACCTGTAAAATTTTCATTTCCTAGGCGAGCCAGGCTTTTTCAGCTTAGCGTGCGAATCTCACTTTTCCCGAGCTAATTGGATGGGATTAATCTCTGACAGAGATTCGCGCTGCCCATCCAATCCGGCTCAGTTATGTCAGTTACGATTCCCTCCGTGATTTGCGCCTCGGTTGTTGCCCTCTCGAGGCCCTATATAAGGGCTCCTGGTAGCTCTGTGTTTTCTCACCATTTCTTACTTCAAAACTTCAAGCTATGAGTTTCAGGGACGGTGATCGTCGTTGGTCCATCCGCAACAAGGAGCACGCCCGGCTGGAGGAGCTCCGGCAGAAGAGGGCGGCTAACGGAGGGCACTTGGTGGGCGACTCCACTTCTGATCCCATCGTGGTGCCTCCGGACATGCTTGACCTGATGATCGTGGAGCCGGAGGAGGACGAGATGGAGCCCATGGTAGAGGACCCGGAGCCAGAGGAGGACATAGAGTGGGAGGCTCCTCCGCTTTTTGGCGTGGCCATGTCGCCGAGCGCTCTGGAAAGGCCCCTGCGGATGATTGTGGATGGGAAGCCCGCAGTGTACCTGGACGAACTGCCCGAGTCCGAGCCAGAGCCGAGTCCTTTGCCTTTCCGCCCCCACTACTATCTGGAGGGTCCGCAGCCGGTGCGTCAGGAGGAGGAGAAAGAAGCTAAGCCCTAAGCCCGTCTTATCCTTGTAATGTGTGTGGCCGAGTCCTTGGCCTTGTATCCCCGTTTTTATGGAATAAGATCTCGTTTTTATGTTTTGGCTCTCGGTTTTGCGTGTTCTTTTGGCCGACTCTTGGTCGTCGTAACTGGCTCGTATAATCCGCCCGACTAATCCCCTGGGGTAAGGGACTCGGCAAATCCGTCAGCCGACCTCGCGACCTAAAGCTCGTCCGGGCCTTTCAGTTGGCCGGACCCTAGCTGGGTCATTTCTGGAGACTTCCAGCACGATCTCGGTGGGCCCCCATAGCTTTTGCTTTGATGGGCCTTTGGCCCGGCAGGCCGGGTTACCGTCACTTCAGCCTCGGCCTAGGGTAGACGCGCCGCTTGCAGGCTAGCCCTAGGCCTGAACCGTCGCCCCGCCTATCGAGGCATTAAATGCGGCGTCACTTCGATGTCCCGTCGCCTCCAATTCCTCCACTAGGGAGGCGCCGCGTGGCAGCCTCTTGGGCTTCCTTCTCTCTTTAAAAAACCCCTTCCTTCCATTCTTCTTCTTCAATTCACCAAGCTTCTCTGCGTCTTCCCTCGTCTTCCCAAACTCAATCGAGACCTATAAGTAATGTCTTCCTCTTCTCATTCTTCTTCTTCCCGCCGTTTGTCCTTTGACAACCCGGCGGGGACCTCGCCGTCGTCTTCTTCTTCTTCTTCCGTTGTCCGCCGTCTGGAAATGCCGGCGGGCTTCCAAGCGGTCTCTTCTTCCTCGTTTCTAACCCCATCTTCTTCTGGGGCGGCCACTCCGATGAGCCCAGCCCCGCTGACCACGGTGGCGGCTCTGCCAGACGGCGTTGAACGGCCGCGAGGCAAGTTCGACTCAGTTGTCCGGCCGTCCAGTCTTCCGTCAACCGCCACGGCGGCGGATCTGGATATGGCCCGCTTTCTACTTGGCCCTTCGGCCTTGGTCGTTGCGGCGGAGGGCCGGCCTATTCACGACCCGCTGGAGGGTTTTGTGGGCATCCACTTGCACTCGGTTGCATTCGGCTTCCGAGTGCCCCCACACCCGTTTCTTTCGCTTCTCTTTCGGCACTATAACTTTGTCCCCAGCCAGTTAGTGCCTAACTCTCACCGACTCCTCACCAGCTTCATCAATCTCTGCCATTGGTGGCAGTGCGAGCCGGATTTGGACCTGTTTCGGTACCTCTTTACCGTGAACAAGGTCGGCTCTCACTCGCCCGGCTTCATCCAAGTTGCTGCTCGCCCGAAGCGGCAGCTTTTCGAGGGGTTGTCCGACTCGATCAAAGAGTGGAAGCCCCTGTATTTCTTCGTCCGACCTCTCTCTTCTTCCTTCACCTTTCCGACCCTGTGGCCGGCGACTCTCTTCAAGCCTTGCTCTCGGCGGGCCGTCTTTACGGAAGATGCTGTCCAGGGCGGCGACTTCTTGAAGAGCCTGGGGCCGTACTCGGTTAAGTACTGGTCCCGGGTCCAGGCCATGGCCAAGCATGGCCTTCTGCCGGAGGGCGCCGCCACCATAGGTAGCGTCTTTTTCACCTCCTTCTCGACTTGCTTCTTATTTCATGCGGAAATACTCACAAATGTGTGGGTCTCTCTTACAGGTCCCTACGACTCCGACTCCTCTAGCTCCGACGAGGCTATCGCACCGACTCCAGAGATGACAGATAGGGCAGAAAAGATGAGGCGTCGCCTGACGCAACGCTCTACCGGCGCCGCCGCCGCGTCCTCTTCTCAGCCATCGCCGGTGACTCGGCCGACTCCTCCACCTTCTCACAACGTGGTCGACCTCACACCCTCGCCCGTGGTATCACCCAGTCGGCAGCCGCCTCCTCCTTCTACTGAGAGTCCGAGCTCTAAGCGGCCTGCTGAGCATACGGAGGGGCCGACTCCGAAGAGGATCAAGCTGTGCCACGAGGTGGACGAGGACGCCCAAATTTGGATGGGCAACACCTCCATTCGCAGGTGGTGCAAGGATGTCCTCCTGCCAAAGGACGTGGAGTCGACCAAGGCTCTCGGCGACGGGTTCATTATCGAGGCCCTGCTCCGGCAGTCGTATCGCGTAAGTGTTGTTCATTCGGCCTTTTCCTCTGTTTACTTTTCCCTTTTCTGTTTGACTGACGGTTTGGTGTGCAGGACCTCACCCTCCAGATGGAACTGGGCAATCGGTTCCAGAGCTTTAGGAATGATATGCGGGCCATGGTCGCGAAGCTGCGCCAGACAGAGGAAGCTTTCCTGGAAGAGCAGGCGAAGCAACTCAAGATGGTGGAGGTGCACAACACCGAGTTGCTGAGGGTCACCCGTCAGTGAGAGGAGGAGAGGGATAAGGCGGCCACGATCGCCGCGACTTCTGTCGAAGAATACAAGAAGTCGGCGGCCTTCGAAGCGGACGTGCAGGCGGCGGTGGAAGCCCGGAGGAAAGAGGTGGCCAAGGAATGGCTGGCGACTCCAGAGGGCGACGACTTTCTTCTGGACCTGGGCGAGCGTGATTACCGCCTTGGTTTCCGCGAGGCGCAGATGGAGATTCATGCCTCGCTGCTGGCCCGCGACTCCTCGTTTACTCCCGAGGGCTGGGGTCTCAAGCCGGTGTTGGACGTCGAAGGGCCGGCTGCGCCTACTGACCCGGCGACTCTTCCTACGACGACGCCTCCCGAACTCACCGAGTCCCCTCCTCAGGCGGAGGACCCTTCTTCTGTTCACCTTGCTGGACCATCGGCAGGGGCGCAAGTTGAAGGGGTCGCCGTCGACACCCCTTCCCCAGTAGCCTAGGGTCTTCTAGAATAGACCCTCCTTTTGTAAATGCTGGCCTCCTTATCGGCCTTATCTTAATAAATAACAGCTTTTCTTTTCTCAGAATTTGTCTTTGAGCTCTTTTAATATTGGCATTTTTCTGAGGCTTCGATTCTCAAGCGGAACTTCACTTTTTCCTCGCCGAGTCCCTCAGTCGAGGCAAATCGTTATGCTGACTCCGAGAAACGACTAAGGGTCTAGGCCCTTGTCTCCCAGCTCTTTCTCGCCGAGTCCCTCAGTCGAGGCGACTCCTTTCTACTTTTCTCTTGGAAACGACTAAGGGTCTGGGCCCTTGTTTCCTAACTTTCTCTCGCCGAGTCCCTCAGTCGAGGCGACCCTTTAGGCTTTTTCTGTTCTCAGAAACGGTCTAGGGTCAGTGCCCCGTTGTTTCTATATATACTCGCCGAGTCCCTCAGTCGAGGCGACTCCATTTGGCTTTTTCACGGAAACGACTAAGGGTCTGGGCCCTTGTTTCCTAACTTTCTCTCGCCGAGTCCCTCAGTCGAGGCGACCCTTTAGGCTTTTTCTGTTCTCAGAAACGGTTTAGGGTCAGTGCCCGGTTGTTTCTATATATACTCGCCGAGTCGCTCAGTCGAGGCGACCCCTTTTGGCTTTTTCACGGAAACGACTAAGGGTCTGGGCCCTTGTTTCCTAACTTTCTCTCACCGAGTCCCTCAGTCGAGGCGACCCTTTAGGCTTTTTCTGTTCTCAGAAACGGTTTAGGGTCAGTGCCCCGTCGTTTCTATATATACTTGCCGAGTCCCTCAGTCGAGGCGACTCCTTTTGGCTTTTTCACGGAAACGACTAAGGGTCTGGGCCCTTGTTTCCTAACTTTCTCTCGCCGAGTCCCTCAGTCGAGGCGACCCTTTAGGCTTTTTCTGTTCTCAGAAACGGTTTAGGGTCAGTGCCCCGTTGTTTCTATATATACTCGCCGAGTCGCTCAGTCGAGGCGACCCCTTTTGGCTTTTTCACGGAAACGACTAAGGGTCTGGGCCCTTGTTTCCTAACTTTCTCTCACCGAGTCCCTCAGTCGAGGCGACCCTTTAGGCTTTTTCTGTTCTCAGAAACGGTTTAGGGTCAGTGCCCCGTCGTTTCTATATATACATGCCGAGTCCCTCAGTCGAGGCGACTCCTTTTGGCTTTTTCACGGAAACGACTAAGGGTCTGGGCCCTTGTTTCCTAACTTTCTCTCGCCGAGTCCCTCAGTCGAGGCGACCCTTTAGGCTTTTTCTGTTCTCAGAAACGGTTTAGGGTCAGTGCCCCGTTGTTTCTATATATACTCGCCGAGTCGCTCAGTCGAGGCGACCCCTTTTGGCTTTTTCACGGAAACGACTAAGGGTCTAGGCCCTTGTTTCCTAACTTTCTCTCGCCAAGTCCCTCAGTCGAGGCGACCCTTTCGGCTTTTTTTGTTCTCAGAAACGGTTTAGGGTCAGTGCCCCGTTGTTTCTATATATATACTCGCCGAGTCCCTCAGTCGAGGCGACTCCTTTTGGCTTTTTCACGGAAACGACTAAGGGTCTGGGCCCTTGTTTCCTAACTTTCTCTCGCCGAGTCCCTCAGTCGAGGCGACCCTTTAGGCTTTTTCTGTTCTCAAAAATGGTTTAGGGTCAGTGCCCCGTTGTTTCTATATATACTCGCCGAGTCCCTCAGTCGAGGCGACTCCTTTTGGCTTTTTCACGGAAACGACTAAGGGTCTGGGCCCTTGTTTCCTAACTTTCTCTCGCCGAGTCCCTGGGACGGCTAGTCGTAAACCCATGCGCTTTATTAAGATTTCTTGGAATCCTCGAGCTCATACATGACCTATCATTGTCTACTGATAGAACCTTTTCAAATGAGTAGCTTTCCATATACGATCTACGAGCTTGCCTTCCATAGTCTCTAATTTGTAAGTTCCGGCCTAGACTACAGCCGTAATGCGGTACGGCCCTTCCCATTTGACCGCGAGCTTGCCTCCTTCGGTAGGCTGGCTGGCTTGTCGATCTCATAGCACTAGATCGCCAACTTGGAAGGTCCTCGGGCGAGTTCCACGGTCGCGGTATCTTTTCACCGCCTGCTGGTACTCGACCATTCGTGCACTCGCGGCTTCCCTTCTCTCCTCTAGAAAATTTTTCTCAATCCGCAGGTTCTCTTCATTTGCTGCGTCCGAGTAGGTGCGGACCCGGTGGGTGGGTTCTACCACTTCGACTGGAACCTTGGCCTCGAAGCCGTATGCGAGCGAGAACGGACTCTCTCCCGTCGCTCCCCGCTGGGTAGTGCGATAAGCCCATAGGACTCGATCAAGCTCGTCTGCCCAGTTTCCCCGGACGTCCTCGAGTTTCTTCCGGATTCCGTCGACCAATGTTCGATTCACATTTTCGACCTGCCCATTTGCTTGGGGGTAGGCCACCGACACCTTGGTATGCTTGATATCGTGTCGGCGGCAGAACTCGGCGAATGCCTGGCAGTCGAACTGTCGCCCGTTGTCGCTGACGATGTGTTCGGGCAAACCGAAGCGACAGATCACCTTTTTCCACAGAAAACGACGACACTGGTACTCGGTGATGGTAGCCAGGGGCTCCGCCTCGACCCACTTGGTAAAGTAGTCGATGGCCACGACACAAAACTTTAATCCTCCCGGGGCGACGGGTAATGGCCCCAATAAGTCTATTCCCCACTTGGCGAAAGGAATAGCAGTGGTGACCGGTGTATAGAAGGTGGCCGGCCGGGTGTCTTTCCTGGCGAATGCCTGACAAACGCCACATTTGGACATCCGTTCAATACAGTCTCGCATCATGGTCGGCCAGTAATACCCTTGAACGACCAATTTTCGGGCGAGCGTGTGAGCACCCTGGTGCGCAGCACAAATGCCCCTATGAGCTTCATCCATTACCTTCTCGGCCTCAGGCCTAAGTAGGCATTTCAACAAGGGCCCTCCAAATGACTACTTATATAGATGTCCGTCGATGATCCAGAAGGAGGGGGCCTTTCGTCGAACCCTTGCGGCGACTGCCGGGTCATCTGGCAGCTCGCCCCTTTCCTTGAACCGCCGGATATCTTCTATCCAAAACATCTCAGGGTTTTTCTCTCGATCCCACTCCTCGACGTTGACTTGTTGGATGGCTAGCGATGTCCCTTCGATACTCGGCTGACTTAGCTCCTCCTTCTGGCAGATCCTTATCAAGTGGTCTGGTACCCCTTCCAGGGCGATTTTAGACAAGATATCGGCTTCTACGTTGTCCGCCCGGGATATGTATTCTATTTCATAGGCCTCGAGCCCCTGCAACATCCTGGCGGCACATTCTTTGTACAATGCCATTCTCGCATTCTTAGCTTCGCACGTACCCGAGATCTGTCCGACTACCAGTCGGGAGTCGGTTTTGATTCGTAGCCGTTCAACTCCCAGATCCTTGGCGAGCCGGAGGCCGTTCAATACTGCTTCATATTCGGCCTCATTATTCGATGCCGAAAACAGGTATCTTAGGGCGTAATATAGCCGAAATCCCTCCGGAGAGATGAGCATGACACCGCCTCCGCAGTGCTGTCGACTCGATGCTCCATCCGCATGCATCTCCCACCACTCGCCCGAATTGCTCTCCGAGGCGTGTTCCTTCTCTTCCTCACTTGCGGTACATTCGACCAGGAAGTCGGCCAAAGCTTGGCCTTTGATGGAGGGTCTCGGCTGGTACTCGATCCCATACTGAGTCAACTCGACGGCCCACTTTACCAGTCGGCCGGAGGATGAGGGGTTCCGTAGCACACTCCCGAGTGGCTGATCCGTCAGGACCCGGACGGTATGGGCTTGGAAGTAAGGCGCCAATTTACGCACGGTGACTACCAAGGCATACACGATCTTCTCCAGGGTGGTGTACCGCGTCTCGGCAGCTTTCAGCGAGCGGCTTACATAGTAAACCGGGTGCTGGACTCGGTCTTCTTCTCGGACCAGCACAGAACTTACTGCCTTGGCCGAGGCGGCAAGGTACAAGAGTAAGGGCTCGCCCTCCTGGGGGGTAGATAGTACTGGGGGAGTCGACAGATATTGTTTTAATTCCTCGAACGACTGCTGGCACTCGGTAGTCCAAGCGAATCCCTCCTTCTTCTTCATGGCTTCGAAGAAGGGCACAGTTTTATCCGCTGATTTGCTAAGGAAGCGGCTAAGAGCAGCCAAGCGTCCCGTCAAGCGTTGCAAGTCCTTGACGGTAGTAGGGGGCTGCATGTCGAGGATAGCCTGTACTTTCTCCGGATTAGGCTCAATGCCTCGTTTGGTGACCATGTAGCCCAAGAACTTACCACCTTGGACGGCGAATGCACACTTCTTGGGGTTCAGTCGGAGGTTGTACTTTATCATTACCTTAAAGCAGTCGGCTAAATCTTCCGCGTGCTTGTCCTCCTCTCGACTCTTGACGAGCATGTCGTCGACATATGCGGCCATCGATTTTCCTAGCAGGTGGTGGAACAGCCGGGCGACCATTCGAGTGTATGTAGCCCCTGCGTTTTTGAGTCCGAATGGCATGACTCGATAGCAGTAAACTCCGTCCGGAGTCAGGAAAGCGGTCTTCTCCTCGTCCGCCGGATGCATGAATATTTGATGGTACCCTCTGAAGGCGTCCATGAAACTGAGCAGCGCCGACCCGGCCATTTCGTCGACTAACTGGTCGATTCGGGGCAGAGGAAACGGGTCTTTTGGGCAGGCTTTGTTAAGATCAGTGTAGTCTACACACATTCGCCATGCCGAGGGCTTGGGTACGAGGACCACGTTAGCCAACCATTCCGGGTACTTAACCTCACGGACGTGCCCGGCTGCTAGCAGCGTGCTCACTTCTTTCTTCACAAACTCCCTCCGGTCGTTGGCCGAGTACCGTTTCTTTTGCACGATCGGCCGGTGCTCTGGGTCCACGGCGAGTCGATGCGATATGATCGATCGATCCACTCCGGGCATATCTTCTGGGCCCCAGGCGAAAACCAGTCGGTGCTCCTGGAGCACTTTCACGATTTCCCCTTTTAACTTTTCCGGAAGGCCGACTCCGATCCGTACTCGCCTACCAGGCTGCGCTGGGTCAATTTCGATTTCTTCCAGCTCGACGGCCGGCTCGGGGCGAGGTATTGCAGTTTTCTTAGGGGGCCTCTCGGTGATCTCGTGGACCTGCATCCCACGCTTGCCCATTCCTCTACACGCTTGTAAATAGCAGTCGCGGGCGACTTTGCGGTCACAACGCACTGTTCCTATCCCGTTCGGCGTGCGAAACTTCAGGCATAGGTGTTCAATCGAGATCAAGGCTCCGAGGTCTTCTAGACCCGGGCGGCCGAGTATGGCGTTGTGCGAGCAGGCTAGATCGACCGCGATGAACTTCATGCTCAACTTTTGTACATCCGGATAACTGCCGATCTCCACAGGAAGAGTGATGGACCCTTCCGCCTCCACTGAGTTTCCGGTGAAGCCGGCGAGAGGGGTGTTCACGGGTCTGAGCTGTTCTCGGGTCAGCCCCATCTTGGTAAAGGTCTCCAGGTACAGCACGTTGACATTACTCCCGGTGTCGACCAGGATTCGGCGGACGACTACGCCGTTGATGTCCATGGCGATGACCAACGCGTCTCGATGCGGGGTTTCCCCGGATGGCAGGTCCTTATCGGTGAACACGATGGGCTCCCGGCACACCTTTTTGGAGCTCTCCTCGCGGCCGTAGACCGTTCCGATATATAGTTGCCGAGCCCAGGCTTTCCGGGTGTTTGCGGAATCGCCGCCCTCTGGCCCGCCGACTATCATGTTAATGACTGGCTTCTGGCGCCATTGGGCTTCGTCCTCTTCGGAACCCGGCTGCTTGCCTCGGCTGTTTTCTGCGTCGGCGGAGAGCCCATCATCTCCTCGACTGGTCGACCTTCGCTTCCATTGGTTAGGGGGCGGAGTCCCTTGCTGGATGATCCCCTCCATGATCTTCTTTAGATAGAAGCATTCCTCCGTGCTGTGAGTGTAAGATTTATGATAACGACAGTATTTAGAAGTCTTACCAGTGTCCTCACTTGTTACACGGTCGTCGACCGGTGGAGGCGGAGGCGGGGCGACCGCTTGTACTTCGTGGACCGGCCGCTCTGGAGCCGACCGATAGGTGTGGACGACGGGGCAGTCGTACGGTCGCCTGACCTCAGGTCGCCGAGCCACGTCTGAACGTCTATCTCTCGTCTCGGCCCGCGTCCTTTTTCCACTAGCAGACCCACCGACCTCGCGTTGCCGTTTGTGCTTCATAGCCTGTTCCGTGTTGGCTCTCTTGTTAGCCATCTGGATGGCTTCTGCGTATGTCGCCGGGCGGTTGTCCCTCAGGTCCCGGTATAGCTATCCGGACCGCAAAGATTCAATGAAGAAGGTGAGTGCTGTTTGCCTCCACTTCTTCTATCGACTGGATCTCCTTTCGCCAGCGAGCTAGATAGGCTTTTAAGGACTCGCCCTCATCCTGATGGATGTCGCCCAAGTGAGTCAAGTCCTTCTGTGGCTTGATGTTAGCGGCGTAGTGGCTCATGAAACGGTCTACCAGCTCCTCGAAGCTGTGAATCGACCCCTGGGGCTGTCCTACGAGCCATCTTTGCGCGGACCCCTTTAACGTGGGTAAGAAGGCACGGCACATGACCGGGTCCCGTACCCTAAGACTTGCATTTTGGCTTGGTAGCTCAGTAGATGTTCTCGCGGGTCGCCTGATCCGTCGAACGTGGCTTGTTCTGAGAATTTGAAGTCGCCCGGTATTTTGAAGGCCATGATCTCGGCGGAGAAGGGTAACGCGGTTAGCAGCGCTCGGCCGGAGGCCTTGGCTCTTCCTTCTACCTGTTCTTTCAGATTTCTTACCTCCTGGGCTAGATTCGCCATTTCGACCCTCTCTTGGGTGTGGTTTCCTGTCGATTCCGCGCTCTCGCCAACCTCCGACTCGGCGGGTTGGTCATGGTCTCGGGTGGGCTGCTCCACGCGGCGAGCCGCCGTCCGGCCCTTCCCCACACGGTTACGTTCACGTGCGCTCTGCCGACCGTGAGTTTCCACCGGAGCGTGGAGGGGTTCTCTTCGCCCCAGCCGTTCTCTCGCTGACCGTCGCTCGACGCCAGGGCCTAGGCGAGAATGAACGGACTGGACGGGTTGACTCACCGCCCGGCGGGTTGATTGTCGATTGTCCGGCCTTCGTGGCGGTGGGGGGTCTTGTTGCGGTATCCGAGTGGAGGATTGCTCCCGTATTCCCCGACTTGCCTCGGCGAAAGCGCGCCCAATCGCGTGTAGTTGATCCGGGGTGAGCTGTACCGCAGTCGGTTGTGGATTTATCTGAGGTGTTGGCGGCGGTGTTGCGTCGTCTTCCCGGCTTCGGGTGCTTCTGCGATTCAGCTGATCTCTTAGGTCGGCTCCTAGCCCATTGCGCTGGCTCAATTGCTCTTGGCTTCCTGTCATGGTAAGGTCTTTCAATTCCTCGCGACCAGGACTCTTCTCGATGATTTCTCGGACTCGCTTTGCTCAGAAGGCACGCGACTCTTTGTTTCGATCCCCACAGACGGCGCCAGTGATGGTTTTTGGGTTTTCGGGCCCAAGGAGGTCCAACACAACCTTAAGCTGGAGGATACACCTTTCACAAAAAGCCTTAATTTCAGTGAAGTATGATGCTCGATAATATTTTCTATTCCCACTCCGGGTTTTCGAATCTGTCTCTTACAAGGGTGGAGGAGCCTTTTTATAGTGGCTCCTCCTCAACTGACTTAAAGGCTTACGGTAGCCGACTTAAAGATTACATTCAATGTGCCGAGCCGTTGGGCGAGGTTACGGACTCTGCCAACGGCTCTCTCTGGCTAGTAACCGGCGGACCGAGTCCTGCTTTCAATGCCTCAACGGCTCCTTGCCTTGACTGCTCTGAAGGCTCTCTCAACGGCTCTTTCAAACCGAGTCTATCCTTGGGCCGAGGCTCGGGCCGATTCCTCGTCTCTGGTTGGCATTCGGACTGGGCCGTCCTCCGTAGCCCTGGACTGGGCCTTTCTCTTTGGGCCTGGGCCGAGTCCTGGACTCGGCCCATGCATTCTTCGAGCCCGCCTTGCGCCAGCCCACTCTTCCTTCTTTGGTTCTTCCTCTCTGAGCCTCTTTTCTTGGGCCGGGGTTCTCACCCCATCAACGTTAATAATTTTTAATATTTCATATAATTTGTTTGAGTTAATGAATTTATTATAAATTACATAGTATATATTATCTTGTCCAAAAAAATGTAATATATTATTATATAATATGTAATAAATACATCGTTCAAATAATAATTATTTGCAAAGAAAAAAAATTAAAGTGAAAACACATATTATTATTATTATTTCACGAATCATGATCCACATAATTGTGTGGACAATAAATAAAAAGTACTCCGTATATTTTTAATATACTAAAAATACATTATTTATGTATGTAAAATAGATTTTTTTTAAAGAACATTATTTTATATATTGTACCTTTGGTACAAAAATAATATATTTTCTCAGTACAAAAGTGATATACTTTTATTATTATTTTTTTGAAAGGGATATACTTTTATTATATTAAAAATGTACCAGATATTCACGATCCACACAATAATTTGCACACAAAACACATATACATAAATTTTAGCCTGAAAATTATAATCCAAATGATACCAAGTCAATTTTAAAATATTTGTATTGGCCCAAATCTAAACAGTCAGTCCTACCCATAAGACCGATGTATATAAGGCCCCATCCAAACCCTAATCTAGACTCTTCATCTTCTGCGTTCTCCCGTAACAGAATTCATCTTCTATGTTTCTGCGATTCTTTCTGATTTCTCACTTCATCTTCTTTTGTACTAAGGGTGGCCCACCGCAGATTGACCCGTCCCACTGTGGGGCAAGGGCGGTTCGGTATCCGCCAATCAAAGTGCTCAATCTGCTGAAAGAAGCAAATGTAGTGCTTCTTCCAGAAGTGCTTCTTTCTTAAAGCATGTAATTCATTATTCGCTATATCCAAACACTTTCCCTTCTCCTCTCTCATTGACACTTCTCCCCGCCATATCCGCCATAGTTGTGCGCTCCTTCTCTTTACATAAGGAGCATCAACATCATGCCAGAAGCAGCTCTTAAAGCCATTCCAGCATCCATTTGGTG
The DNA here is from genome assembly GCF_001879475.1 of Ipomoea nil. NCBI lineage: Eukaryota > Viridiplantae > Streptophyta > Magnoliopsida > Solanales > Convolvulaceae > Ipomoea > Ipomoea nil. The sequence goes on along the minus strand of NW_017619273.1, from coordinate 9,147,188 downwards.
TATTGAAAAACTTGCAATGAGGTTTCCAATTCTTATCTCCCACAAATTCATGTGCTCCTCCATAATCATTCACTAAGTTCTTCAGATAATGTTCATTTTTAGATATGGGCATACTAGAGTAGCTTTGAGCTCTGGAGGACAATGGATTATTGCCACCTACATGCAATGTTCCCCATATTCATCAATCCCTATCTTTGTCTACCTTTTTATAAACATAATGTAGTTTAAATAATATGGGAATAACAGTGGCAAAAGTCCAACAGTTTCAACGACCATTGTATCCGCGACTGTTGTACAACAGTTGCGAAAATTCAGTTGCAACAGTGGCGAATGAGTAGTTTTATACTAGTACAAACTCGTAATCACAAGGTTACGAGTTCAAATTTCAGCCTTCTTGGTTTGAACCAGCTGGTTTACCTAAGGAGTTGAAGGGTGGCGGCAATTTCCGTCGTCACCCCCGAAAAAAAGAGATAATGCCACATGGGGTCCTCCAAGTATAGTGGTTTTGTCACGTTTAGTCCTAAACTTTTAAATTGACCATCTTTGGTCCATCGACTTTCAAATTTAACCATTCGTGGTCCACATTAAACACTCAGGGTCATTCACCTATTAAATTTTAACCAACTGTGGTCCTTTCGAGAGGACTACGACTAGTTAAATTTCAAAACTTGAAGGGCCATGAGTGGTTAACTTGGACCACAAATGGTTAAATTTAAAAGTCAAAGGACCACAGATGGTCAATTTGAAAGTTTAGGACTGAACGTGAGAAAATAACTATAATCGGAGGACCTCACACAGTATTAACTCCCGAAAAAAATATAGTTTTAAATGTAATAGGTGTTGAAGGAAAAATACCAGCAACCATAATTGGCAATCCTGCATGGGGATGTACTATGAGTTCAGGCTTTTTTTGTGCAGCCATATTGGGTTTTGGTATTTTCTCAGTTGCAAGCTTGCTTGTAGCTAGTAGCACTTTCATCTCCTGCTCAATCAATTGTGGGTTGCTTAGAAATATGGTCAAGAGGTCAGGATCTATCAAATCATTTCGGGTAAGCCGGACAAGTGTAGATGTGGCAGCAATTAATGCAGGATCAATTTGTAATCCTGTATATGATGGTATGGTAGGACTTCCATGGATGATTGATGTGCTCTCTTTTGCTGCAACTAGCTGTGAAGAAGAAGCACAGATTTTGCACGGAGGTCGCACTTCTCTTTCCTCTAGTTCTTCTATTGGACTTAGGGACATATGATTATGAAAATGCAGCTGTCATCCTGGGATTGGTGCTCTAAATCCAACAAAACAAAAGGGCTGTATATATGGGTATGGCAGAAATTAATTTGGATTATGATCAAGTAAAGTAATATAATGAAGATTGTGATAAGACCATAATACGTCTAATATTAAGTCTAATATATATACCAAGGTTGCAAAACTCGGCCGCCTAGACGCTAGGCGGCACCGAGCCTTAGAGTTTTGGCCTAAAGGCGGCCAAAACTCGGCCGGCCACCTAGGCGGCTGCTAGGCGGCCTGGGCGGCCAAACTCGGCCGAGTTGACCGATTTCGTCCGATTTTAACTGTTTTTGACCGATTTTGTCTGATTTTGACCGATTTTGTTCGATTTTGACCGATGTCGTCTTTCATTAATTATTGATTTTAATATTATTATGACATTATGACTTATAAATTATCATTATTTCATTTATTTAGATGTGTTATTTGAGTGAACGTTGAAAACAACCTCATTAAAATTGCCGAACTACAAGTCTGTCACTATTTTTTTTAATTTTTTTGGTGCCCGCCTAGCGCCGCTTAGAATCCGCCTAGGCGCAAGGCGCTGCCTGGCCGCCCGACTAGTGCCTAGCGCCTACTGCAACCTTGATATATACATGTGTATGTTCTCAATATTTTTCTATTTTATATGGTTGTTATGTATTCCTTGGTGGACCCCACTAGTTGGACAAATATGCTTTAACTTTTTTAAAAAAAAATTAAAATAAAAATAACAATTAAAATCACGATTTGAAAATAAGTATAAAATTCTTTTTAAAAAACAAAAATAAATACATTACAAGATTACAAATTAATAACATATATATTTTTGTATATACATACAAGTATTTACCCGTGCTATGCACGACATAAAATTTAAGTACCTTTATAAAATCAAACATTAATCATGAAAATCATTCTGCAATGTATTTTTCTTTAACAATACAAAATCAGATGTTATATTGAACATCACAAGATACTATTAGCATATATTATAAAGTATATTGTGTTATTACATACTCAATAAAATTTAAAAGAGTTAATACCCAAAATGGTCCCTCGACTATGCTATAATTACCAATTTAGTCCTCAACTACCATTCTTACCCAATTAAGTCCTCAACTATGTAACTTTTACTCAATTAAGTCCTCAACTATACAATTCTTACCCAATTTAGTCCTCCACTATACAATTCTTACCCAATTTAGTCCTCTGTATTAATTTGACTGTTTGTTGACTGTCAAAAGTCGGGACAAAATTATAATTTTACAAGATTTCTCCTTCTTATCCATTTAGCAGCGCCAAACCCTGCAGCAATACACTCCGATCAGATTTCGATCGTCAAAAAATCGTTGGAAATCAAATTCATGGGCTATCCGATGCATAACCACTACTTCGATACTGACAGGTTTAGAACCCAACCGGAGCTTATTGCTACATGGTTTGGCGCTGCTAAATGAGGAGGAAGGAGAAAACTTGTAAAATTACAACTTTTTTTTCAGTTTTGACAGTCAACAAACAGTCAAATTGACAAAGGACTAAATTGGGTAAAAATTATATAGTTGAGGACTTAATTGGGTAAGAATGATAGTCGAGGATCAAATTGGTAATTATGACATAGTCGAGGGACTATTTTGGGTATTAACTCAATTTAAAAATATTGCATTTAAATAAATAAATAAATAAATAAATAAATAAATAAATAAATAAATATATATATATATATATATATATATATATATATATATATATATATATATATATATATATATATATATATATATATATATATATATATATAGGGTTGCATTCACATGCAAACACCCTTAAAATACAAACTTGTGGATAAATTGAGACCCCATAGGATTAATGGGTGCGGATGGCAGAGATTGATCCAACAAATAAGCACAATTTTGGATAGATTTTTAAAAAAGGGTAAAAAGGGTAAATCATGTAGAATTTAAATATGGATAATATTAATAATAGATTATTATGTGTTCTAATCAAGGAAGAATTCTGCCATTCATCTGCAATTCCATTCTCACCATACGATCACCCCTTTAGATAGGAATTTGCGCCAGAAAGCCACACCAGAGAGAGACGAGTTCGACAGTAGCGACCAGGAGCGATGGAATAAAAAATGGCTACAACAAAAAAAAAAAAAAAAGGTAAGCACTTCTGTCATAGTAAAGATGTATTATAATTAGTACATGAATCTGTTGTTTTCCAAAGCAATCCATGTAAGGGATTTAAGAATGCGTATGCACATGTATAATAGGGAGTACACATGAATTTAGTGTGATTACGGATTATGAGATGAGTGATGACGAAACGAACGCCGTAAAGTAAATCCGCAACACTGGATCAATGTACGCACTTTGTGTGCACTGCTAGTTATGAGCGTATGCACGGATGGAACTATTGCCCGGAAAACATTGTGAGTACAAGAGAGGGACATTCAGTTATATGTGCACGTGATTACATCAATGTGTGCACGTACAGAATTGTCGATAAGTAAAGTATGCATTTTAATACACCAACATGTGCACTTTAATATTTTTGCAACAGGTACAAACTTGTCTATGTCCTATTCACGAGGTGGATAACAATAAAAAAGTCAATAACATTTGGAGCGGGCCTTATTGCCTCCAAAAGACCCAAGGAAAAAGTAGCAGAGAAAAGCAAGTAAAGAGGAAGACAGGGCAAGTATTGCGGCAGAAGAAACAAACATGACAACCACAATTATCCAGACAAAATAGCAAATTTAGATTGCCATACGGTTTTTAATACAATATATTAATTAATTTTGAGATACTTAGAGTGCGTACTGAATATACTCCAAAATTGTTTATTTACTAATGAAGTAATTAGATGTGATTTTTATTTTTTTTTTGAAAAAGATGTGATTAAATTGAAAGATACAGTATGTAGGTTTGTTTGTTATATCCATTGACTGAAAAACGCGGTAGGGCATAGTGTGCACATATAACTGTCCAGTAGTGCACAAATCACCACATGAATTATAACACATCCTAAATACAGAAATTTAATGCACACAAATACATAAATTTATCCCGGGCATACGAATTTCTCACTGCTCCTATCCCTAGGGTGTAGTCATGTTTATTCCGCTATGTCCTAGCTTTTTTGTTGTGTTGGTATTTTGGTGCACACGCAATTGAATTCTCTAATACCACTATGGCCTACTGTTATGTGCCGTCATTTACATATTTTTCAGGCAGTAACATCTAATAGTTTCTTTTTTGTACAAACTATAGAAATGGTTTTGATAATGTCATCCGTATATATATTTTAATTACATTACTTGCATTCTCCCAAATGTTCCAAATTTCTTGGTTTTCATGTGATCATTCGTTATCTTTTTCGTCCAACTCTTGAGTGTGTGCGCAGGTGATCGCTATGCTGTACACCAGATTTGCTTCTCGGTATTCCATGTGCGCGTTTGCCCACCTCATGTGTGCACACTGCCGTATGGGGGGTGTATCATTTTGGTTCCTGCGTGCACATATACTCAAATCTTTGTGCACTGGCAAACAAAAGATGTACTATACAGTGTGTAGAATAAAACTCACAACAGTAATTACATTACCTGTTCTACATTAATTAACAACTTCAACTAACAAATGCTCTGCAGTCTCTTATTATGCTTTCTAACAACTCTACAAATTGCTTTGTATCACTAATATTAAAAAATTCGCATTCTATTCGTCCAATGGTCAATTCCGATTGTCATGCCTCAGACCGTCAATATCTTATTTCGTCCAATTCTTGGGTGTGTGCACTGGAGACCGCCCTGCTGTGCACACTAAATCTGCTTCTAAATTATCCGTATGCACGTTTGCCCACCTCATGTTTGCACATTTTGGGACCTGCGTACACATATACTCAAACCAACACAAATTAAATACCCAACCCACTGCATCAATACCCCTACACGAAAGCACACACCAAAACAAATTCATGCACACTACATGCAAACCCATAAATAACTACATAAATAACTACAACAACATACACGAACTCCCAAAACTAAGTCAAACACCCTACACCAGAACACACACCAAAGCAAAATCATGCACACCGCCTGCAAAATGTTTAATTATATAATTTGTTCATTTTTTAAAAAATGAACTAAAAACCCCAAGACACTTTTCAAGAATGCAACAAAACACTGTAAATGAAAATGTTTTATGAAAATTGACCAATTTTTCAGAAAACATTCTTAATTTCTAAACACACACTAAAGAAATAACAGTCGAAAAACTAATTCATATGTCTTAACAGCAGGTGTGTGCTATTTTGTGCTTGCACCCCATGTATTTTTTCTTGTAGAGGAACCTAGGACTAGGTATAATAGAATGTAGTTCTACACAAATAGAGAACTTCATATGGATTCTACGACTAAACAAGAATAAAACTAGCTTTGTTTTTGATTTCTTGTAGAAATATTCAATTTAAATATATTGAATGCAAGCATAACTATAAAAATATTTCATGCACAACCACACAAGAAGATACATGTTGATGTAGATGGCAAGAAAGCAGCATATTTACATGTCCAGCTGAAGCAAATGAAATAGTCACCATGTAAACTAATTATTAAAAGAAACAGTGCAAAAAATGTGATTAACCTTTTAAATGAATCAGACATGCCATTTGTGCTTGATATGGCAGACATAACTCATAAGTTGTCCCTTCTACTCGTTATTTTAATGTTAAAGATATATGATTAACAGGTTGATAGCGCACCGAGAAAGTTGTTCCTCCACTTCTGCCTCGAGCAACAGCTATTTCCTCATCAATGTAAAACCAAACAAAGAATGAATCATTTTACTTATTATTGGTTAGCTCCCTGTAATATTTTCCTTTAAAACTGACACATACTACCAAACTAAGACAAACACCCTACACGAGAGCACACAAGCAAGAACAACAAAATGTAAACCCCCCCCCCCCCCCCCCTAATGGCGGCAGAATTCTGGAAAAAAAAAAAAGGAGAACTAACGAAATGCAAGGAAAAAAACCCAAAGCCACAATTTCCATACCAACAAACCAATAATAGACAAGCCAAAACAATCAAATTCCAAACCACAAACAACCCACCCCCACCCCGAACACGGCAGAACCACCGGAAAAAAAATGCTAACAATAAAACAACCCAGCAACAATTCCCATTCCTACTTAATGCATAATAATAAAAAACCCCAAGGAATTAACTGGACAAACACATGCAAGAGAACCCCCAAAATATAAACCCTAGCTCCAAATTCATGAATAAACCCGGGAAAATCACCCCCCCTCCGCCCCTTTAATACAATCGACGCATAGAAAGGAGAAAACAACGAACAACAGAAAACAAAACTGCAAAAAACACAAACCCCCCCCACCCCCCCCCCCCCCCCCCAAAAAAAAAAAATAGAAGACGTACCTCGGCTGACACCTCGGACCGGTGGTTCCCGCCTCTTCGACGCCCCGAGGTCCCCACGTTCTACCATTGCTCCGTGGAATTGAAAAACGCGAGAGGAAACGAGACGCGAAGACTGCAACCGTGAGGCACGCACAACTTAGCAGCGAGATGAATGGCGAAACAGAGGAGTCTTGCGCGTGGATGAATGAAATATGGACAATTCTGACTAGGACTCAAATTAATACAAAATACCATAAATACCCCACAAGAAGAAAAAAAAACCCCACCCTTAACGTAAAAACAATATTCAGACGCGGAAAATCTTCAACGGATCTGGACCATTAAATCTCACCATCCAATGGTTCAATATTGTCCACAAGTTTGTATTTTAAACCTTGTTTTTACCTGAATGTAATTCTATATATATATATATATATATATATATATATATATATATATATATATATATATATATATATATATATATATATATATATATATATATATCAAATACTGTCAGTCAGCCCATTCATTCTGCCATTAGCCCATTTAATGTTTTGACCCAACCCAATAGGCAGAAGCCCAATACAAAACAAAAAACACACAAAATAGAGTATCCCAGACGAAGCGCGAACATTTCTCCACGGTCCTCTGCGCCTCACGCCCTCCGGCCTCCATCCTCGGTGGCTGGCGACACTCCGGTCAGGCGGTCACTCCTCACGCCCTCCGCCCTGCCTTGTCTCTTCAGTCCTCACATCTTCAGCCTCGCCCCTCAGCCACTAAGCCAATAAGGTGTCAGCCCTCTGCGGCTCTTCTTCACATAGTCGCTATAACTCCAACTCTCAAGGTATTGTTTTATTTTTTTCATATTAGAATTAAAAGGAATTTCGTACATTATACGCTGCATTGCTAAGGCTCTCAGATTTCATACATTAAATTTTTACATATTTCGTACAATGGACTCTGTTGTTACTTGAATACTTGTTAGTATTTGAAAATTAATTCTGGAGTTCGGCACTTTGGCAGTGTGTTTGTATTGTGTGTTTACTGTTTATACTTGGCATTGGCAATTTGACATTTGGAAAATTAGTATCTTTGTATCTTTGGAGACTTTATTTTGGACCTTTAAGATTATTATATTTTACATTTAGACTTTTTCAAGTATAATTTTCTATTTATTTTTTGATTTGGGTGCTTGGAATTAGAGAAAAGGACTAGGATTTTTATATGGGGCAAAACAGATGGAGGTACACGCAAGATGAGCCTTATCAATTGGCGTTTGGTGACTTCAGACAAAGAGAAAGGCGGCCTCGGCATAAGACGCCTACATTAGACTAATATGGCCTATATGGTCAAATTGGGGTGGCAATTAAAATCAGAACCAGATAGTCTGTGGGCTCAAGTCCTGTTGACAAAGTATAAGCAAACCATTGCTCATCAACCGGCGACGCTGGGGAGGAGGAAGGTGTAGAATGTTTGGCGAGGTATAAACGCGACTTGGAATCACCTGGAAAGTGGACTTACTGGGGTGGTTCGAAATGGCAAAGCAACTAGGTTTTGGATGGATTAGTGGTTCCTGTCACAACCTTTGTATAATCAAATGCTTAGTCCCTTGAGCCTACCGGACCTCTATGGGAACGTGAACGAGTACTGGGACCGATCTCGCGGATGGAAGTGGGAAAAGTTTGAGCACATATTGCCGCAATAAATGATCGCGAGGCTGGCGAGCTTCATTTTGGCAGATGATGACGCTGTTGATAGAGTTGGCTGGGAACCGGATGCGCATGGGTGCTTCTCGTTACGGTCAGCATATGAGAAAATTACGCAGAATGAGGTGACGCCGGTTAACGTGGAATGGGCATCCATTTGGAAACTTCGTCTACCAGGAAAAATTTGTCTTTTTCTTTGGCTAGTGAAACATGAGAAAATCCTAACGAACGCGGAGCGAGTGTGAAGAAAGATATCGACGAATGGTTATTGTTTTCGCTGTGCAGGTGGAATGGAGGACTTGGATCACCTTTTCAGGCGGTTCCCCGTTGCGGAAGCAATATGGACCGCGGCGTTGCCTCGCCGGACTGTGAACAACATGAGGAATCTGGACTGGAAAGAATGGCTCTCGGCCAACCTGCGAGGAGCTGCAACGATTGGTTTCGCAGGTGGTTGGCCCGAAAGATTTGGCGCAAGGCTGTGGTGGTTGTGGCACTGGAGGAATGACGAGATCTTCAACAATAAGATGATGACAATGGAGAACAAAGTGGCTTGGGTGCAAAAGTACGATGCCGAGGTCGAGGCTGCGTTTTCGAAGTACAGGAACCCGTCGAGAACGACCACGCACCGCATGGAGACTCTGGTGGGCTGGGAAACACCGCCATGTGGTTGGTTCAAACTCAACATTGATGGCTGTTGCAAGGGCAATGAAGATGCAGGCTGCGATGACATCCTCAGGGATACTAATGGCGTTTGGCGTGGAGGTTTTACGTACAACATCGAAAAGTGCAATATCGAGGAAACAGAGGCATGGGCGGTTTTGCCGGGCATCAGGCTGGCTAAGGATGTTGGCGTGAGGAAGCTAGTGATAGAAGGGGACTCGATGGCTGTCATCAAGAGCTTAGACAGGAGTTTGGAGGAGATTGAGCCCCGAAACAATATTATTCGCCAATGCAGGCGTGAGATTATGGCGTTTGACGAAGTGGCGTACAAACATGCGTATCGTGAACAAAACAGAGTGGCTGACAAGTTGGCCACTAGATCCTTGACTCATCTAATAGGGACTCGATACCTTGTAGACTCACCACGAGAGCTTTGGGACACTTTTTACCAGGACCAGATCGGTGCGAAGTTCCCGAGACGAATCCCTTGTGATAGGGGAAATGGCAATAGGTAGTGTTGTTTGGGTATCCCCCTCCTTCTTGATCAAAAAAAAAATCTATATAATGTATTTATATATACATTTACTTTTTAATATAACAATTATTAATATTTATATATATTATCATTATTTAAAAATTAGAACACATTAATTGACTATTGAGCATGGCGTTTTGTGCAAAGTGCGAGCCCGCGACAAGTATATATATATATATATATATATATATATATATATATACATATATATATATATCAAATACTGTCAGTCAGCCCATTCATTCTGCCATTAGCCCATTTAATGTTTTGACCCAATCCAATAGGCAGAAGCCCAATACAAAACAAAAAACACACAAAATAGAGTATCCCAGACGAAGCGCGAACATTTCTCCACGGTCCTCTGCGCCTCACGCCCTCCGGCCTCCATCCTCGGCGGCTGGCGACACTCCGGTCAGGCGGTCACTCCTCACATCCCTCCGCCCTGCCCTGTCTCTTCAGTCCTCACATCTTCAGCCTCGCCCCTCAGCCACTAAGCCAGTAAGGTGTCAGCCCTCTGCGGCTCTTCTTCACATAGTCTCTATAACTCCAAAACTCAAGGTATTGTTGTTTTTTTTTTTTCATATTAAAATTAAAAGGAATTTCGTACATTATACGCTGCATTGCTAAGGCTCTCTGATTTCATACATTAAATTTTTACATATTTCGTACAATAGACTCTGTTGTTACTTGAATACTTGTTAGTATTTGAAAATTAATTCTGGAGTTCGGCACTTTGGCAGTGTGTTTGTATTGTGTGTTTACTGTTTATACTTGGCATTGGCAATTTGACATTTGGAAAATTAGTATCTTTGTATCTTTGGAGACTTTATTTTGGACTTGTGAGATTATTATATTTTACATTTAGACTTTTTCAAGTATAATTTTCTATTTATTTTTTGATTTGGGTGCTTGGAATTAGAGAAAATGACTAGGATTTTTATATGGGGCAAAACAGATGGAGGTACACGCAAGATGAGCCTTATCAATTGGCGTTTGGTGACTTCAGACAAAGAGAAAGGCGGCCTCGGCATAAGACGCCTACAGTAGACTAATATGGCCTATATGGTCAAATTGGGGTGGTAATTAAAATCAGAACCAGATAGTCTGTGGGCTCAAGTCCTGCTAACAAAGTATAAGCAAACCATTGCTCATCAACCGGCGACGCTGGAAAGGAGGAAGGTGTAGAATGTTTGGCGAGGTATAAACGCGACTTGGAATCACCTGGAAAGTGGACTTTCTGGGGTGGTCCGAAATGGCAAGGCAACTAGGTTTTGGATGGATTAGTGGTTACTGTCACAACCTTTGTATAATCAAATGCTTAGTCCCCTGAGCCTACCGGACCTCTATGGGAACGTGAACGAGTACTGGGACCGATCTCGCGGATGGAAGTGGGAAAAGTTTGAGAACATATTGCCACAATAAATGATCGCGAGGCTGGCGAGCTTCATTTTGGCAGATGATGACGCTGTTGATAGAGTTGGCTGGGAACCGGATGCGCATGGGTGCTTCTCGGTACGGTCAGCGTATGAGAAAATTATGCAGAATGAGGTGACGCCGGTTGACGTGGAATGGGCATCCATTTGGAAACTACGTCTACCAGGAAAAATTTGTCTTTTTCTTTGGCTAGTGAAACATGAGAGAATCCTAACGAACGCGGAGCGAGTGTGAAGAAAGATATCGACTAATGGTTATTGTTTTCGCTGTGCAGGTGGAATGGAGGACTTGGATCACCTTTTCAGGCGGTGCCCCGTTGCGGAAGCAATATGGACCGTGGCGCTGCCTCGCCGGACTGTGAACAACATGAGGAATCTGGACTGGAAAGAATGGCTCTCGGCCAACCTGCGAGGAGCTGCAACGATTGGTTTCGCAGGTGGTTGTGGGACTAGAGGAATGACGAGATCTCCAATAATAAGATGGTGACAACGGAGAACAAAGTGGCTTGGGTGCAAATGTACGATGCCGAGGTCGAGGATGCGTTTTCGAAGTACAAGAACCCGTCGAGAACGACCACGCACGGCATGGAGACTTTGGTGGGCTGGGAAACACCGCCATGTGGTTGGTTCAAACTCAACATTGATTGCTGTTGCAAGGGCAATGAGGATGCAGGCTGCGATGACATCCTCTGGGATACTCATGGCGTTTGGCGTGGAGGTTTTACGTACAACATCGAAAAGTGCAATATCGAGGAAACAGAGGCATGGGCGGTTTTGCCGGGCATCAGGCTGGCTAAGGATGTTGGCGTGAGGAAGCTAGTGATAGAAGGGAACTCGATGGCTGTCATCAAGAGCCTGGACAGGAGTTTGGAGGAGATTGAGCCACGAAACAATATTATTCGCCAATGCAGGCGTGAGATTATAGCGTTTGACGAAGTGGCGTACAAACATGCGTATCGTGAAAAAAATAGAGTGGCTGACAAGTTGGCCACTAGATCCTTGACTCATCTAATAGGGACTCGATACCTTGTAGACTCACCATGAGAGCTTTGGGACACTTTTTACCAGGACCAGATCGGTGCGAAGTTCCCGAGACGAATCCCTTGTGATAGGGGAAATGGCAATAGGTTGTGTTGTTTGGGTATCCCCCTCCATCTTGATCAAAAACAAAATTTATATAATTTATTTATATATACATTTACTTTTTAATATAACAATTATTAATATTTATATATATTATCATTATTTAAAAATTAGAACTTATTAATTGACTATTGAGCATGGCGTTTCGTGCAAAGTGCGAGCCCGCGACTAGTATATATATATACATATCAAATACTGTTAGTCAGCCCATTCATTCTGCCATTAGCCCATTTAATGTTTTGACCTAATCCAATAGGCATAAGCCCAATACAAAATAAAAAACACACAGAATAGAGTATCCTAGACGACGCGCGAACATTTCTCCACGGTCCTCTGCGCCTCACGCCCTCCGGCCTCCATCCTCGGCAGCTGGCGACACTCCGGTCTGGCGGCCACTCCTCACGCCCTCCGCCCTGCCCTGTCTCTTCAGTCCTCACATCTTCAGCCTCGCCCCTCAGCTACTCAGCTAGTAAGGTGTCAGCCCTCTGCGGCTCTTCTTCACATAGTCGCTATATCTCCAACTCTCAAGGTATTGTTGTTTTTTTTCCTTTCATATTAAAATTAAAAGGAACTTTGTACATTATACGCTGCATTGCTAAGGCTCTCGGATTTCGTACATTAAATTTTTACATATTTCATACAATGGACTCTGTTGTTACTTGAATACTTGTTAGTATTTGAAAATTAATTCTGGAGTTCGGCACTCTGGCAGTGTGTTTGTATTGTGTGATTACTGTTTAGACTTGTCATTGGCAATTTGACATTTGGAAAATTAGTATCTTTGTATCATTGGAGACTTTATTTTGGACTTGTGAGATTATTATATTTTATATTTAGCCTTTTTCAAGTGTAATTTTCTATTTATTTTTTGATTTGGGTGCTTGGAATTAGAGAAATGGATTAGGATTTTTATATGGGGCAAAACAGATGGAGGTACACGCAAGATGAGCCTTATCAATTGGCGTTTGGTGACTTCAGACAAAGAGAAAGGCGACCTCGGCATAAGACGCCTACATGAGACTAATATGGCCTATATGGTCAAATTGGGGTGGCAACTAAAATCAGAACTAGATAGTCTGTGGTCCCAAGTCCTGCTGACAAAGTATAAGCAAGCCATTGCTCATCAACCGGCGACGCTGGGGAGGAGGAAGGTGTCGAATGTTTGGCGGGGTATAAACGCGACTTGGAATCACCTGGAAAGTGGACTTACTAGGGTGGTCCGAAATGGCAAGACAACCAGGTTTTGGATGGATTAGTGGTTCCTGTCACAACCTTTGTATAATCAAATGCTTAGTCCCCTGAGCCTACCGGACCTCTATGGGAACGTGAACGAGTACTGGGACTGATCTCGCGGATGGAAGTGGGAAAAGTTTGAGCACATATTTCCGTAATAAATGATCGCGAGGCTAGCGAGCTTCATTTTGGCAGAGGATGATGCTGTTGATAGAGTTGGCTGGGAACCGGATGCGCATGGGTGCTTCTCGGTACGGTCAACGTATGAGAGAATTATGCAGAATGAGGTGACGCCGGTTGACGGGGAATGGGCATCCATTTGGAAACTACGTCTACCAGGAAAAATTTGTCTTTTTCTTTGGCTAGTGAAACATGAGAGAATCCTAACGAACACGGAGCGAGTGTGAAGAAAGATATCGACTAATGGTTATTGTTTTCGCTGTGCAGGTGGAATGGAGGACAGGGATCACCTTTTCCGGCGGTGCCCCATTGCGAAAGCAATATGGACCGCGGCGCTGCCTCGCCAGACTGTGAACAACATGAGGAATCTGGACTGGAAAGAATGGCTCTCGGCCAACCTGCGAGGAGCTGCAACACAGGGTTTTGCAGGTGGTTGGCCCGAAAGATTTGGCGCAAGGCTGTTGTGGTTGCTGCGCTGGAGGAATGACGAGATCTTCAACAATAAGATGGTGACAACGGAGAACAAAGTGGCTTGGGTGCAGAAGTACGATGCCGAGGTCGAGGCTGCGTTTTCCAAGTACAGGAACCCGGCGAGAACGACCACGCACCGCATGGAGACTTTGGTGGGCTGGGAAACACCGCCATGTGGTTGGTTCAAACTCAAGATTGATGGCTGTTGCAAGGGCAATGAGGATGCAGGCTGCGGTGACATCCTCAGCGATACTAATGGCGTTTGGCGTGGTGGTTTTACATACAACATCGAAAACTGCAATATCGAGGAAGCAGAGGCCTGGGCAGTTTTGCAGGGCATCCGACTGGCTAAGGATGTTGGCGTGAGGAAGCTAGAGATAGAAGGGGACTCGATGGCTGTCATCAAGAGCCTGGACAGGACTTTGGAGGAGATTGAGCCACAGAACAATATTATTCGCCAATGCAGGCATGAGATTATGGCGTTTGACGAAGTGGCGTACAAACATGCGTATCGTGAACAAAACAGAGTAGCTGACAAGTTGGCCACTAGATCCTTGACTCATCTAATAGGGACTCGATACCTTGTAGACTCACCATGAGAGCTTTGGGACACTTTTTAACAGGACCAGATTGGTGCGAAGTTCCCGAGATGAATCCCTTGTGATAGGGGAATGGAAATAGCTAGTGTTGTTTTGGTATCCCCTCCTTCTTGATCAAAAAAAAATCTATATAATGTATTTATATATACATTTAATTTTTCATATAACAATTATTAATATTTATATATATTATCATTATTTAAAAATTTGAACACATTAACTGACTATTGAGCATGGCGTTTCGTGCAAAGTGCGACCCCGCGACTTGTATATATATATATATATATATATATATATATATATATATATATATATATATATATATATATATATATATATATATATATATCAAATACTATTAGTCAGCTCATTCATTCTGCCATTAGCCCATTTAATGTTTTGACCCAATCCAATAGGCAGAAGCCCAATACAAAATAAAAAACACACAAAATAGAGTATCCAAGACGACGCGCGAACATTTCTCCACGGCCTTCTGCGCCTCACGCCCTCCGGCATCCATCCTTGTCGGCTGGCGACACTCCGGTCAGGCGGTCACTCCTCACGCCCTCCGCCCTGCACTATCTCTTCATTCCTCACATTTTCAGCCTTGCCCCTCATCCACTCAGCCATCAAGGTGTCAGTGCTCTGCGGCACTTCTTCACATAGTCGCTATAACTCCAATTTTCAAGGTATTGTTGTTTTTTTTTTCATATTAAAATTAAAAGGAGTTTCGTACATTATACGCTGCATTGCTAAGGCTCTCGGATTTCATACAATAAATTTTTACATATTTCGTACAATGGACTCTGTTGTTACTTGAATACTTGTTAGTGTTTGAAAATTAATTCTGGAGTTCGGCACTCTGGCAGTGTGTTTGTATTGTGTGTTTACTGTTTACACTTGGCATTGGCAATTTGACATTTGGAAAATTTGTATCTTTCTATCTTTGGAGACTTTATTTTGGACTTGTGAGATTATTGTATTTTATATTTAGACTTTTTCAAGTGTAATTTTCTATTTATTTTTTGATTTGGGTGCTTGGAATTAGAGAAAAGGACTAGGATTTTTATATGGGGCAAAACAGATGGAGGTACACGCAAGATGAGCCTTATCAATTGGCGTTTGGTGACTTCAGAAAAAGAGTAAGGCGGCCTCGGCATAAGACGCCTACATGAGACTAATATGGCCTATATGGTCAAATTGGGGTGGCAACTAAAATCAGAACCAGATAGTCTGTGGGCTCAAGTCCTGCTGACAAAGTATAAGCAAGCCATTGCTCATCAACCGGCGACGCTGGTGAGGAGGAAGGTGTCGAATGTTTGGCGAGGTATAAATGCGACTTGGAATCACCTGGAAAGTGGGCTTACTGGGTGGTCCGAATTGGCAAGGCAACCAGGTTTTGGATGGATTAGTGGTTCCTGTCACAACCTTTGTATAATCAAATGCTTAGTCCCCTGAGCCTACCAGACCTCTATGGGAACGTGAACGAGTACTGGGACCGATCTCGCGGATGGAAGTGGGAAAGGTTTAAGCACATAATGCCGCAATAAATGCTTGCGAGGCTGGCGAGCTTCATTTTGGCCGAGGTTGACGCTGTTGATAGAGTTGGCTGGGGACCGGATGCGCATGGATGCTTCTAGGTACGGTCAGCGTATGAGAGAATTACGCAGAATGAGGTGACGCCGGTTGACGGGGAATGGGCATCCATTTGGAAACTACGTCTACCGAGAAAAATTTGTCTTTTTCTTTGGCTAGTGAAACATGAGAGAATCCTAACGAACGCGGAGTGAGTGTGAAGAAAGATATTGACTAATGGTTATTGTTTTCGCTGTGCAGGTGGAATGGAGGACTTGGATCACCTTTTCAGGCGATGCCCCGTTGCCGAAGCAATATGGACCGCGGCGCTGCCTCGCCGGACTGTGAACAACATGAGGAATCTGGACTGGAAAGAATGGCTCTCGGCCAACCTGCGATGAGCTACAACGCTGGGTTTCGCAGGTGGTTGGCCCGAAAGATTTGGTGTAAGGCTGTGGTGGTTGTGGCGCTGGAGGAATGACGAGATCTTCAACAATAAGATGGTGACTACGGAGAACAAAGTGGCTTCGGTGCAGAACAACGATGCCGAGGTCGAGGCTGCGTTTTCTAAGTAAAGGAACCCGGCGAGAACGACCACGCACCGCATGGAGACTTTGGTGGGCTGGGAAACACCGCCATGTGGTTGGTTCAAACTCAACATTGATGGACGTTGCAAGGGCAATGAGGATGCAGGCTGCGGTGACATCCTCAGCGATACTAATGGCGTTTGGCGTGGAGATTTTACATACAACATCGAAAACTGCAATATCGAGGAAGCAGAGGACTGGGCGGTTTTGCAGGGCATCAGACTGGCTAAAGATGTTGGCGTGAGGAAGCTAGTGATAGAAGGGGACTCGATGGCTTTCATCAAGATCCTAGACAGGAGTTTGGAGGAGATTGAGCCCCAGAACAATATTATTCGCCAATGCAGGCATGAGATTATGGCGTTTGACGAAGTGGCGTACAAACATGCGTATCGTGAACAAAACAGAGTAGCTGACAAGTTGGCCACTAGATCCTTGACTCATCTAATAAGGACTCGATACCTTGTAGACTCACCATGAGAGCTTTGGGTCACTTTTTACCAGGACCAGATTGGTGCGAAGTTCCCGAGACGAATCCCTTGTGATAGGGGAAATGGAAATAACTAGTGTTGTTTGGGTAATCCCTCCTTCTCGATCAAAAAAAAATCTATATAATGTATTTATATATACATTTAATTTTACATATAAAAATTTTTAATATTTATATATATTGTCATTATTTAAAAATTGGAACACATTAATTGACTATTGAGCATGGCGTTTCGTGCAAAGTGCGAGCCCGCGACTAGTATATATATATATATATATATATATATATATATATATATATATATATATATATATATATATATATATATATATATATATATATATATATATATATATATTTCAAATACTGTCAAACAAAAAACACACAAAATAGAGTATCCCAGACGACGCGCGAACATTTCTCCACGATCCTCTGCGCCTCACGCCCTCCGGCCTCCATCCTCAGCGGCTGGCGACACTCCGGTCAGGCGGTCACTCCTCACGCCCTCCGCCCTGTCCTGTCTCTTCAGTCCTCACATCTTCAGCCTCGCCCTTCAGCCACTCAGCCAGTAAGGTGTCAGCCCTCTGCGGCTCTTCTTTACATAGTCGCTTTAACTCCAACTGTCAAGGTATTGTTGTTTTTTTTTTCATATTAAAATTAAAAGGAATTTCGTACATTATACGCTGCAATGCTAAGACTCTCGGATTTCATACATTTTTACATATTTCATACAATGGACTCAATTATTACTTGAATACTTGTTAGTATTTGAAAATTAATTCTGGAGTTCGGCACTCTGGCAGTGTGTTTGTATTGTGTGTTTACTGTTTAGACTTGGCATTGGCAATTTGACATTTGGGAAATTAGTATCTTTGGAGACTTTATTTTGGACTTGTGAGATTATTATATTTTATATTTAGACTTTTTCAAGTGTAATTTTCTATTTATTTTTTGATTTGGGTGCTTGGAATTAGAGAAAAGGACTAGGATTTTTATATGGGGCAAAACAGATGGAGGTACACGCAAGATGAGCCTTATCAATTGGCGTTTGGTGACTTCAGACAAAGAGAAAGGCGGACTCGGCATAAGACGCCTACATGAGATTAATATGGCCTATATGGTCAAATTGGGGTGGCAACTAAAATCAGAACCAGATAGTCTGTGGGCTCAAGTCCTGCTGACAAAGTATAAGCAAGCCATTGCTCATCAACCGGCGACGCTGGGGAGGAGGAAGGTGTAGAATGTTTGGCGAGGTATGAACGCGACTTGGAATCACCTGGAAAGTGGACTTACTAGGGTGGTCCGAAATGGCAAGGCAACCAGGTTTTGGATGGATTAGTGGTTCTTGTCACAACCTTTGTATAATCAAATGCTTAGTCCCCTGAGCCTACCGGAACTCTATGGGAACGTGAACGAGTAATGGGACCGATCTCGCGGATGGAAGTGGGAAAAGTTTGAGCACATATTGCTGCAATAAATGATCGCGAGGGTGGCGAGCTTCATTTTTGCAGAGGATGTCGCTGTTGATAGAGTTGGCTGGGAACCGGATGCGCATGGGTGCTTCTCGGTACGGTCAGCGTATGAAAAAATTACGCAGAATGAGGTGACGCCAGTTGACGGGGAATGGGCATCCATTTGGAAACTACGTCTACCGGGAAAAATTTGTCTTTTTCTTTGGCTAGTGAAAAATAAGATAATTCTAACGAACGCGGAGCGAGTGTGAAGAAAGATATCGACTAATGGTTATTGTTTTCGCTGTGCAGGTGGAATGGAGGACAGGGATCACCTTTTCCGGCGGTGCCCCGTTGCGAAAGCAATATGGACCGCGGCGCTGCCTCGCCAGACTGTGAACAACATGAGGAATCTGGACTGGAAAGAATGGCTCTCGGCCAACCTGCGAGGAGCTGCAACACAGGGTTTCGCAGGTGGTTGGCCCGAAAGATTTGGCGCAAGGCTGTTGTGGTTGCTGCGCTGGAGGAATGACGAGATCTTCAACAATAAGATGGTGACAACGGAGAACAAAGTGGCTTGGGTGCAGAAGTACGATGCCGAGGTCGAGGCTGCGTTTTCCAAGTACAGGAACCCGGCGAGAACGACCACGCACCGCATGGAGACTTTGGTGGGCTGGGAAACACCGCCATGTGGTTGGTTCAAACTCAAGATTGATGGCTGTTGCAAGGGCAATGAGGATGCAGGCTGCGGTGACATCCTCAGCGATACTAATGGCGTTTGGCGTGGTGGTTTTACATACAACATCGAAAACTGCAATATCGAGGAAGCAGAGGCCTGGGCAGTTTTGCAGGGCATCCGACTGGCTAAGGATGTTGGCGTGAGGAAGCTAGTGATAGAAGGGGACTCGATGGCTGTCATCAAGAGCCTGGACAGGACTTTGGAGGAGATTGAGCCACAGAACAATATTATTCGCCAATGCAGGCATGAGATTATGGCGTTTGACGAAGTGGCGTACAAACATGTGTATCGTGAACAAAACAGAGTAGCTGACAAGTTGGCCACTAGATCCTTGACTCATCTAATAGGGACTCGATACCTTGTAGACTCACCATGAGAGCTTTGGGACACTTTTTAACAGGACCAGATTGGTGCGAAGTTCCCGAGATGAATCCCTTGTGATAGGGGAATGGAAATAGCTAGTGTTGTTTTGGTATCCCCTCCTTCTTGATCAAAAAAAAAATCTATATAATGTATTTATATATACATTTAATTTTTCATATAACAATTATTAATATTTATATATATTATCATTATTTAAAAATTTGAACACATTAACTGACTATTGAGCATGGCGTTTCGTGCAAAGTGCGACCCCGCGACTTGTATATATATATATATATATATATATATATATATATATATATATATATATATATATATATATATATATATATATATATATATATATATATATATATATATATATATATATATATTATATATTTATATATATATATATATATATATATATTTCAAATACTGTCAATTGGAAAATTAGTATCTTTATATCTTTGGAGACTTTATTTTGTACTTGTGAGATTATTGTATTTTATATTTAGACTTTTTCAAGTGTAATTTTCTATTTATTTTTTGATTTGGGTGCTTGGAATTAGAGAAAAGGACTAGGATTTTTATATGGGCAAAAACAGAGGTAGGTACACGCAAGATGAGCCTTATCAATTGTCGTTTGGTGACTTCACACAAAGAGAAAGGCGACCTCGGCATAAGACGCCTACATGAGACTAATATGGCCTATATGGTCAAATTGGGGTGGCAACTAAAATCAGAACCAGATAGT
The DNA here is from genome assembly GCF_001879475.1 of Ipomoea nil. NCBI lineage: Eukaryota > Viridiplantae > Streptophyta > Magnoliopsida > Solanales > Convolvulaceae > Ipomoea > Ipomoea nil. The sequence continues at coordinate 9,126,568 of NW_017619273.1, read as the reverse complement.
CTGTGGGCTCAAGTCCTGCTGACAAAGTATAAGCAAGCCATTGCTCATCAACCGGCGACGCTGGGGAGGAGGAAGGTGTCGAATGTTTGGCGAGGTATAAACGCGACTTGGAATCACCTGGAAAGTGGACTTACTAGGGTTGTCCGAAATGGCAAGGCAACCAGGTTTTGGATGGATTAGTGGTTCCTGTCACAACCTTTGTATAATCAAACGCTTAGTCCCCTGAGCCCACCGGACCTCTATGGGAACGTGAACGAGTACTGGGACCGATCTCGCGGATGGAAGTGGGAAAAGTTTGAGCACATATTGCCGCAATAAATGATCGCGAGGCTGGCGAGCTTCATTTTGGCAGAGGATGACGTTGTTGATAGAGTTAGCTGGGAACCGGATGCGCATGGGTGCTTCTTGGTACGGTCAGCGTATGAGAGAATTACGCAGAATGAGGTGACGCCGGTTGACGGGGAATGGGCATCCATTTGGAAACTACGTCTACCGAGAAAAATTTGTCTTTTTCTTTGGCTAGTGAAACATGAGAGAATCCTAACGAACGCGGAGCGAGTGTGAAGAAAGATATCGACTAATGGTTATTGTTTTCGCTGTGCAGGTGGAATGGAGGACTTGGATCACATTTTCAGGCGGTGCCCCGTTGCGGAAGCAATATGGACCGCGGCGCTGCCTCGCCGGACTGTGAACAACATGAGGAATCTGGACTGGAAAGAATGGCTCTCGGCCAACCTGCGAGGAGCTACAACGCTGGGTTTCACAGGTGGTTGGCCTGATAGATTTGGCGCAAGGCTGTGGTGGTTGTGGCGCTGGAGGAATGACGAGATCTTCAACAATAAGATGGTGACAACGGATAACAAAGTGGCTTGGGTGCAGAAGTACGATGCCGAGGTCGAGGCTGCGTTTTCCAAGTACAGGAACCCGGCGAGGCTGCGTTTTCCAAGTACAGGAACCCGGCGAGGCTGCGTTTTCCAAGTACAGGAACCCGGCGAGGTCGAGGCTGCGTTTTCCAATTATTGAACTTTATATTCACAATTATTGAACTCTATATTCACAATTACAGAACTCTATGTTCATAATTACTGAATTATATGTTCATAATTATAAAGGTATATATTCATAATTTTTTAACTTCATATTCACAATTATTGAATCTCTATATTCATAATTACAGAATTATATGTACACAACTCTATGTTCATAATTATAGAACTATATATTCATAATTTTTGAACTATATATTCATAATTATGAACAGTTTTAGAACCATGTCCACCTTGCAATGTGGACACGGTTCCATAGCATAATTTGGCCACTGTATTGCTCTTATTACTTAAATTTAAAAATAAATCAGTAGCTACAACAAAAAATAATACATATGCATTTAATTAATTTAGAATTAGATGTCTCACAACACATGAAACATGTAGAGAAAAATTATCACTATAAAATATCAACATGTGCTTGTAAGATAAAAAGTTCATAGCACAACTAAGATCTCAGTCATATACACAACAAGACAAATCTAAAACTTCATACACCATAATCTCATTGCATAATGAATCCCTCTATGATGCCACCAATAACCCAATTGCACACGACACACTACCAATAACAGAAAAAAAAAGGACATGTACTGAAGATGAAAACAATAACAATGCTACCCAAAAGAGAATTAGAAATTTAAACAAAAAAGAGTATTTAGTTAGACTATCGCTTTTAGACTTAGTACTTAGATTAACGTTATTACAAAGTTTCAAACATTTATTTTTGTGACAGTTATATATAATCAATCTCTCATGTATTATCTTGCATTTATATACTTTAAATTACCAATTTAAATAAACAAATTCAACATTTATTTACTTATGCATGAACATCTTCTATATAATATTGTATTGATATACTTTGAAATACTTATTTAAAAATAAGTATTGGACATTTATCTTATTCGCGCTTTAAAAGAACTAGTATATATATATATATATATATATATATATATATATATATATATATATATATCAAATACTGTCAGTCAGCCCATTCATTCTGCCATTAGCCCATTTAATGTTTTGACCCAATCCAATAGGCAGAAGCCCAATACAAAACAAAAAACACACAAAATAGAGTATCCCAGACGACGTACGAACATTTCTCCACGGTCATCTGCGCCTCACGCCCTCCGGCCTCCATCCTCGGCGTCTGGCGACACTCTGGTCAGGCGGTCACTCCTCACGCCCTCCGCCCTGCCCTGTCTCTTCAGTCCTCACATCTTCATCCTCGCCCCTCAGTCACTCAGCCAGTAAGGTGTCAGCCCTCTGCGATACAAAGTTATAATACAAAATAATACTATATATTTATTTACCAAGTATTTTATTAATACCATGAAAAAAATTAAAAATATATATAATTAATAATATTAATCATATTAATTACTTGAAGGATTTGTTGACAAAGAGACTATTCAAATCATACAACAAATTGAAGTGAGAACAACTTCGCAATATCCTTGTTTGACAATCAGCAGTTAGCGGTTAGTGTTAACGGATTATATTAGCGAATTTGACCACCGAATTATATCAATGATTGGTAAAAAGATATTTGAAAAAATTAGTTGTTTAGATTAACATGTAAAATGACCTAGGGTATGATGATATAATAATAATAATACTAATACTAATAATAATAATAATAATAATAATAATAATAATAATAATAATAATAATAATAATAATAATAATTGTTTTAAAAAAATAAAAAATAAATAAAAAATATAATTAAGTCAATCATATTAACTACTTGGGAGATTTATTGACAAAAAGAGTATTCAAATCACACAACAAATTGAAGTGGGAAACTATATCGCAATCTCCTTGTTTGGCAATCAGTAGTTAGCGCTTCAATTTTAGTATATACGGAGTATTTAATAATTTATGCCCTAATTTTTATTTTCTCTCCCTTATGTCCTGTATTTGGTTTCAACCATACCTATACAATTATTTTATTGACAACTATAATCAATCTTGACTATATTATCTTGCATTTGTAAACTTAGAATTGCCTATTTAAATACACAAATTTAACATTCAATTATCTATGCATGAACAATTCCAATATAATCTTGCATTGATATACTTTAAAATACTTATTTAAAAAAACTAGTAGGTGCACCCGCGCGATGCGCGGTTATATATATAGTATGATATATATACAGTATAGAAAATAGAGTATTTGTTTACAAAATAATTTAACTTTATTGCCAAACTTAAATATTTTTTAATGAGTAACGGTTTTAAGAATATTAAATAATTCAACTCCACCTGTGTGGTTGTAACACCCCAGATTTTTAATACTTTTTAAAGCTTATAATAAAGGTAGAATCTTATTAAATCCCAGAATATAATACAAGTGTTCGGGGTGCTATGCCACACCTGGGCTGGAGAACCCAGATGCACAGGCTAACTAACTAATATCCTCAAAACATAATGTATAAACATGGCACGCAGGCCGAAAGGGAAACTATCTATCTCTACACTCCGAGTTCTAGCGTGCTCCCGTGACTTAATCTTCTGTGCCTGAAAGCCAAATATATCTGTTCAGCGAGAGATGCTGGTAACCCACTCCAACGCGTTGAAATACAATACATATAGAGATATATATAGATATACGAAAACCATTTTGAGCATGAAGATATATCCTACGAACTCTAGCTTTAAAACCGGGAATGACTCGACAGATAAAGCCAGACACAAGCAACAGTTATAACAAGCATATGCAGTTCACAACAGATAAGGCAGATAAGGCAAAGCATAAACAATAATCATAACCCAACATAAACAATCCCCAACATAAAACCCATAGTCACATCCCCAAGGCACTCTTAATCACAACTCATCCATATCACAACACATAATGCACTTTGTTGGCGCCACAGGACCAATCGCATGCCCATACATGAGGGTCAGCGCATATAGCTCTGACACGGCCCCGCAGCACCTTGCCCCGTATCGCAACACGGGGGGGTCGATCGCAACCGACCGATGAACCGCAGCTCATCATAGTGTTTGATCGCAACCAAACAGTGGACCGCAGCCCAAGAGAATGTCATCTGACCGCAGCCAGGAAAGAGGACGAACCGCAGCTCGTATAGAAACGTTTGATCGCAACCAAACGGTGGACCGCAGCCCAAGAGAATGGCATCTGACCGCAGCCAGGAAAGAGGACGAACCGCAGCTCGTATAGAAACGTTTGATCGCAACCAAACGGTGGACCGCAGCCCAAGAGTATCAATCTGACCGCAGCCAGCTTCTGAACCGCAGCTCAGGATAACCAATCTGATCGCAACCGAATTGGGGTAACACGCACACGTAACACACAACAAGCACATGCAACCAACATTACACATTGGGAAGGGGGATAAAACGTATAACAAAACCTATGCGTGATCCATCACATACTAAGAATAGTCCTAAGGGGTTCATACCTCTTCCACCTAGGTCAACGGGATACCAATTCATCTAGCATGCAATATATTAGACTCATAAACCTACGAACGGTACCCGAAACATCAAACTAGACATAGACACGATAAACGGAGTCCGTTGGGACACCACGGGGAACGGGGGAACATCAAACGGGGAAGCCGGGGTCCCGAAAGGGGATAAATTCCAGCGGGTAGCCGGTGGGTGGGGGGCCACCCGCCGGCTGCCCGCCGGACAATACTGTTCCGGGCAGCGGGTCGCCGGCGGGCAGCTGCCCGCCCGCCGGCTGCCCGCTGCCGGAACAGTGTTTCTCGGCCGTGGGTAGGTGGCGGGTCCCCTACCCCCCCACCTACCCCCCACTGACTCTTTTCACATACTTTCGCCCCGGGGACCGTTGTGGAACCCGAAACCATGCTTAGACACTTTACAACGCAATTAACGACAACACGTAGACAATTATCGGATCGAATACGAGAAACGAACGACACATAACCTATCATGCTTTTCTAAACATAATCAACACCCAAACATGCGATTTCCCCACCCGATAATCCAAGAATAATATCATACGATACAACCTAGGGTTCTAATCACTTTTATATCAACAAGAATACGATTCGTCTTCTAATTGCAAGATTCGGGAAGAATAAGACATAAACATCAAGAACGCCATACAATTATCAAGAACGACATATAATCATCAAGAACTCCACATAATCATCAAGAACACCATAATTATCAAGAATCTCCCAATATCAAGATTATCAAGATTTCTCATGGAATCATTATACCAATCGCCAATAATAATCATCACCAATCAATAAAACACAATAATAAGGGGAAACCCTAAGGGGGGATCATAACTATAAAAATAGGTTTTGTTGAGACATGGGTTACCTCTTAGCCTTAATTAATTCCTTGGCTATGAAGGATCTTTCTTTAAGCTTTCTTGATTTCTTGATTTCTCCTAAGGGGATTCTTGGAACTCTTTGGGTGGTGAGAGATTATTGTGGTGGGGATTCTAGGTGCCTCCTAAGTTCCCTATTTATATATTTAAGACTCCTAGTTAGGGCCTGAATGGTATGGGTTTACTAATTCTATTCCTTATAGGGCTAGGGCTTGTTTTAGGGATAAGGGCCCATGGTCCATAGTGGACCATATTAATTAAAGAGGATCCTAATCGTAATCTGAATAGTAAAAGGCCTACTTCCTTTATTCCTAATAGGCTTAAGACTCTTATTCGGGCAAGGGTCCACGGTTCATGGCGGACCTTACTAATTAATTAAAGGTAAACCTAACATAATTAAATCATATTTAATTATTATTAACGGGATTAATTAAATAATTAATCCGGGATTGAAGGCCGTAACACGGGGTGTTACAGTGGTGTCATATATATAATAAAAAATGTGACATCATAATGCTTTAAGAATAGGATTTAAATAAAAAAAAAAAATCAAACATCACATTATTCTCTTTATTAAAGTGAAATTATTTTCAACAACAGAACTATAAAATCAAATATTATTAAAGAATTGCTTATTATGTTTCTTGAAGTTTTTAGTTGAGCCACCAAGATTCTTGAATAACAAATCAACATGTTATAAAGTTACTATTTTAATATTAAAATCTAACTCAATACAAAATTTGCCCAAATTTGAACTATTATGATATTAAATTATAACATTCCATTCATGAGATGCACTGCATAAAACTTAAATAATTTTATTGTTGATCATATCTTAAAAATAATTAAATCAAGCATTAATCTTTAAAGTTCATTGTGAATTAATCCTCAAAATTATACATTAATTTTATAATATTAAAAATTGTAAGTATAGATAATACAGTACATGCTAATACTAATAATAATAAAAAGAAAAAAGCATAAAGCATATAATAATAACATTATTAATAATGACTAATAGCTCATCTAGAATTATATTCTGTGTTATGCCATCACTGTAATTCTCTGAGATATAAATTTTCAGGTCAACAATTGCAAACTAAACCTATTGCATAACATGCATCTCGAAATGAGTCATAGTGGACACCATTTACAGTCCTGATATCTGTATAACTTGTAGGGCCACGTATTTTATTAACAAACACCTCAAATAAAAGATTTCTCCAGTCGCTGGCGGGACATAGAATATCCTTCCGATTGAGAACCCTTTTTTCCGTGGCTGCCATTTTCTAAGGTCTTTCTTCTAAACGAATCTTGTTCACCTCAAACCATTGCAAGAACATGCTCTGTGCTATAGTGGGTCTATTAACAATGTTCTCAACAGGATCATCATCTGCAAATACCACGCTCTGTTGATTAGTAAGGTGAAAGCTTAACATTTCCACTGAAGGAGCCCTAAGTTGTATATCAAAACCAAACAAACGCCAAATCGCTTCACATGGGGGTATGTACCTACAGTCATAGTACTATTTTCTTCTTGACCATGGACCCGAACCCAATAAAACCCGAACCCAATAAAATATTTTCTCCTAACCCTAAGACCATCTTTAACCCTCTAGGAATATTTTCAGTATATTCTTACAATAAATTTTTTCTATCTTCAACCCATTACGCCAAGTTTTATTTCTTTACTAAAATAATTTGTTTTTTTTTTCATAAATTAAGACTTTGTATTATAACGTTAAATATAATTATAATGCAAATATTATTTTATTCCAAAATAATAAATCATAGAACATCCATTACATTTAATTTTCAGATGGGGTGACCATGAAGATTAGTACCTCTTCAGTATTTGGTAATCTATTAAGTTTAACAAACAGTCAAATAATGTAATTAATTACACTTGCTAAAAACAGTTACACAATTGTTTGTTGCTGATTTTTTTTTTCTATAATCAATTAAGCATCGAATGAGATCATATGTTGTTTTATCTCTATATTATTTTTTTTTGCTCTATTTCTAACTTACTTGTGAATCCAGTAATTCTATTACTCCGATTCATAAAGAAAAATCCTTTATTTGTTTACAAAGTAATTTAACTTTATTGTCAAACTTAAATATTTTTTTAATATGAGTAACGGTTTTAAGAATATTAAATAATTCAACTCCACCTGTGTGGTGTCATATATATAATAAAAAATGTGACATCATAATGCTTTAAGAATATGATTTAAATAAAAAAATCAAACATCATATTATTCTATTTATTAAAGTGAAATTTTTTTCAACAACAGAACTATAAAATCAAATATTATTAAAGAATTGCTTATTATGTTTCTTGAAGTTTTTAGTTGAGCCACCAAGATTCTTGAATAACAAACCAACATGTTATAAAGTTAATATTTTAATATTAAAATCTAACTCAATACAAAATTTTTCCAAATTTGAACTATTATGATATTAAATTATAACATTCCATCATGAGATGCACTGCATAAAACTTTAATAATTTTATTGTTGATCATATCTTAAAAATAATTAAATCAAGCATTAATCCTTAAAGTTCATTGTGAATTAATCCTCAAAATTATACCTTAATTTTATAATATTAAAAATTATAAGTATAGATAATACAGTACATGCTAATACTAATAATAATAATAAAAAGAAAAAAGCTAATAATAATAACATTATTAATAATGACTAATAACTCATCTATAATTATAATATGTGTTATGCCATCACTGAAATTCTTTGAGATATAAATTTTCTGATCAACAATTGCAAACTAATAGGAAAAATAATCGAATATCAAACTAATTAACAATAAAATTTTTTTACACGTGGTTCAAACCAACCGTAACATATAAAATAATTTAAAAATTTTGTTACATATAAGGATTTAACAACATTCTGATATAACTACAAAATATATATAACTAAAATTATTAAATGTTATAAAAAATACACTATTAATATGCGCACATTTTTATCTTGCATAATGGTAATGTACATTATGTTATATATAATATAAAATAATGTATGTTTATTAAATTAAAAATATAGTACACATAACATATCTAATTACACCATTCTACATCCTAAATTTGTAAGTAAAAAAAAAAAAGACCAACAATTTAATAATATACATCAGGCCAATAATAGCCTCACTATACATACATGATATTTAAGCCCAAATGATATGACCCAATACCATAACCCAACCCAATATATTAGACCCGACCCAAATCTATGGGGTATAAAAACATAGTTCAGCCGCATAATTCACCATCCCTGCCCGACCCTTCGCCTCCTCCGCCTCCTCCGCCTCCTCCGCCTCTCTCTCTCCGGTCTGTAACCTTCTTCTCGCTTCTCACAAATTTGTCCTGTCAAAGCTGTAATCCATGGTTTCCGATGGCTATCCTTGTTTGTATCTGGATCAGAAGTCGTTTATCGACCGTGGTTAAGCTTTTATCCACAATATCGCGCTGTTCGAAGCTCTCAAATCCAACCCTAGACTATAGTAATTACATTTATGCTTACAAAATACCTGAATTTCTGACCTAAACTCGCAAATTTCATTATCCAAAACCTAACCCTATCTCGTTTCTGCTAGCCGATTATACTCAACTGCCGCTGATTTCGCGATGTTAGTTCACAAACCTAATTCCAGAATGCCTTAGTACGATAAGTAAACTCTTTTAATTTTATGTATTTATTTCGTAGAATACTTATATTTTGTGGGCATTACATTATATGTTTTCATTTTATGATGCATGTATGTTTGTAATTAGCTCAGTGTTCGAAAATGAATTATTGTCTTGAGTTTGGACAATTTAACTGCACAGTGTTTAATTTCATCTTTGAATGTGTGTTTTATTATTGCAGGTGGAAGAACAGAGAGGTCAACAACACTATAAGACAAAGTCCAGATTTAGATTTTAAAACATTGTAAGTTTAATTTATACATGCGTAAATTATCTTTGTTATATTTTTTTGATAATGCTTTGCCATTAGTACTTAAATTATCTTAGGTTTATATTTGTGCCTTAGGTTTATCTTCTATGGTAGTAATTCATATAAGAATTACAAATTGCTTCTGTGACAATCTTTGTACTTTAAAGAACAATTTTTTTTAAATGATGTAATACTTTTCTGATACTGTTTTTTAAAGACCAAGTTGGTTAATCACCTTTCTATTCTATACCGCCAGATATTGGTAGATTTAAAATAGTGTTTCATAGTTAATCATGTCTAGAAAATTTTGAAAATGCTTGTTTAAAAAAAAAAATCACCATTTCATTTATTTATAAAGAATCTCACCTTGGTTCAAGTTTATTTTTTTTCAAAATAAATTTAGAGTTAGTTTAACTTTGTTTTTTTTAGTTGAAATCTCAATTCTCCAGATTTGGTTCATTTTTTTTCTTCAAAATGAAAGCAATGTTTAGTTTTTTTTGTTCAAAATTTCAACTATTAAGATTTTGTTTCTTTCAACATGGAACAATAGGTATACTCTGGTTCCAGTATGTTTTTTTCAAGCTGGAATAATAGGTTTCAAAAAAAAAAGTTCACCTTCTTACAAAATACTAAAATTTAGACAGAAGTTGTGTTAGAACTATTTTCCAACTTAATGAACTACTTTGGTTTCTTATTTAATTCATTGTGATTTTTCTTTATTTTATAGTTACGTATGTTTTGAGTGTTCTTTACTTATGGTGTCTTATTTACTTCATTTTGATTTCTTTTTCTTTTTATGATTTCGTAGCTACAAATAATGTTTGCATTTATACTTATACTTGAAATTCCATATTTCCTTATGGTATCCTAAGTCTGTAGATTTACCAATTTGGAGAATACATATTCTGCATAGTTTTTGAATCATGCACACGTCTTACATGGCAAAGATCTTCCATTGATAGCTTGACTGCTAGGGCTTCATATCTATTTTATTTACTGTATAAATTTTCTATCAATGGTTTTGCTTAATAACACTACTCATCTAGAATTTCATTTATATGTTAGTTTGCATGCTTAATTCAAGAGTTCCTAATGTTCAGTCTAATACTCCAGAACTCAAACTATTCTGTCAGTTTTGCTATCTAAAACACTTTAAATATCTTCTGTTGTCCATTTCTAGGTGATCTAGAATTAATTCTGTAGAAGCTTTTGCTACTCATTTTTAAATGTGTCTGCATGCATTGCTTTTATTAGCAGATGATGTTTAAACATGCATTAGCTCAGTAAAATATTTTAAAAATTAAGCTTGAGAAACAAAGTATCCTCAAAAATAATTCTTGTTCCCTACTATTCTTTTCCCTTTTTTTTTTTAAAATGAAAATTCTTTTATAGTATGTTGCTATACAAATTTGATTATTTCTTAATTTCATGGTTTTCATACTTTTTATATTACATTAAATGTGCATATAGTAACCTAAATATGAAACAGTTTTGGGTATAGTTTGTTTGATACTTTGCTCCAGCTTAAACAATTCCTTGAGCAGCAATTGTTAGACTGTTTACTTCATCACCTATGTTCCCCACTTATTTTTCAAACACACAAAAAAATAGTAAATTATATGATTTGCAATAGGAATCAAAAAAAAAAAAAAAAAAAAAAAAACAGGCAGAAATAATCATATAACCAAATCAGATTGGATATGGTTTAAGAGCAGTTTCAAAAAATTACTTAATGTGTTACATCTTTTTCAAACTAAATGCTCCATGCATGCCCAAGATTTAGAATGTCTTCAATATTTGCTTGCTGAAACTGTCATTGCCAGTTGATTGTATTACAGTTTGCACTATTGTACCTGAATTTTTGTTTAGGTCAAAAGAAAACAAAAAATACCAATAAAGGAAAATCAGGAACAACTAAGATATGATGCCAGTAGATGCAAATAGAGAAATAGAGAAATTCAACAGTTTAATAAGCATTGCAATACATTACAACATCATCCTTCGGTATTGTTTCATGTATGTATGTACCCAATATAAAAGCAAAGAATTTATTTATGTTACTAACAAAACATGCAGGTCAGAATAGTTTGTATGAAAAAAATGGAAACATTAATCTTACCTGTTTGTTAGGGAAAAGACTATTCCTTGCTCTTGCTTGTTGTTCCTCCTTGCAATTCACAGATTCGTAAGTTTGGACCAATCGGACTCTTATTGCTCCTCTCCTCCTGTGGGGAGGGCTAACCTGAGAAGCAAAATGTATTCTGAGGGGCTTTTTACAGCAAAATTCTGAGAGTTAATTTGAAAGTTTTTCGTTTGTGGGGTTGAATATCTGATTACACCGCAATATTTATAGTAGATTTACAATCAGATATTGCGGTTTGTTCTATGCCCCTTCGAAAAAAAACAAAGTGTCTTGGAAGTATGAAGATCCAACAAAACGTTTCAGATTCCAAGAGCAGATTCATTATTCTTATGTTCAATTAAATTTAAAATAGATCTGATTTATTAGGATGTATTAGTAGTATTGCAGGTTTGCTTCTCTATGTATTTATGAATGTGTAATTAATTCAAATTTAAAATGGAACAAAAAACATAGATGGGAACCTCCTAGATAGCTGTAAAACAGTATAAACAGCATTTAGTTCTCTTGGATTGAGTCTACCTAGTAAAAGGGCAGCTTCTCTACCTAGAAATTGCATTAAATGAAATGTAAAAATCTGCTATTGTCAAAACTGTGTTGTTTTCATTGGGCGGGAAATAATGATTGGCAAAACTTCTTGCTTTATTATAGAGTTAGATATTGGGCATTATCTCAATCGCGCAATGCGCGTAAAAAAACTAGTATATATATATATATATATATATATATCAAATACTGTCAGTCAGCCCATTCATTCTGCCATTAGCCCATTTAATGTTTTGACCCAATCCAATAGGCAGAAGCCCAATACAAAACAAAAAACACACAAAATAGAGTATCCCAGACGACGTACGAACATTTCTCCACGGTCATCTGCGCCTCACGCCCTCCGGCCTCCATCCTCGGCGGCTGGCGACACTCTGGTCAGGCGGTCACTCCTCACGCCCTCCGCCCTGCCCTGTCTCTTCAGTCCTCACATCTTCATCCTCGCCCCTCAGTCACTCAGCCAGTAAGGTGTCAGCCCTCTGCGGCTCTTCTTCACATAGTCGCTATAACTCCAACTCTCAAGGTAAATTTTTTTTTTTTTTTTTGTTTGTTTGTTTTTTTTTTCATATTAAAATTAAAAGGAATTTCGTACATTATACGCTGCATTGCTAAGACTCTCGGATTTCATACATTAAATTTTTACATATTTCATACAATGGACTCTGTTGTTACTTGAATACTTGTTAGTATTTGAAAATTAATTCTGGAGTTCGGTACTTTGGCAGTGTGTTTGTATTGTGTGCAAACTTATGAAAAGCGAGCGCTTTTGCGCTTAAAGCGCAAAAGCGACGCGAGCGATCCGAAATCGCTTCGCCTTGGTGAGGCGCAGGTTCGTGACTAAGCGCGCGTCTTTTGCGCTGTTCGGCGGAAGCGGTGAAGTGGTGAAGCGCACAAAGGCGTTGCTTTGTCACGAAAAGCGCAAGTCAACGGTCAGTTTAAAAAAAAAAAAAAAAACCTAAGCTAATATCGCGAGTCGCGACTGGAGGAGAAGATTCGCAGAGAAAAAAACCCTTGCCGCTTCTTTCCTCTACGGCTCAACCCCTCTCTAAGGCTCTAAGCTGCTCTCCACCTCTTCCTTCTCGCCGACCACTGCCCTCGCCGACCACCGCCTTCGCGAGTCCTTTGTCCTGCTCGCCGTTCACGCTGCTGAGTGGTGACTGGTATCGCTGTTTAGTTTTTTTTTTTTTTTTTTTTTCCTCTTCCGTAAAGATGGAAGATACATATGTTATATTATTTATATGTGAGTTGAAGCCTTGATTTATGTGAGTTAGGCAGTAGGCAGTAGCTTGTTAGGACTTAGGAGTGTAGACAGTAGAGTGTTAGTGTCATAGTGTTATTGTGTTTTAGACTTTTATCTTACCACATTTAATAATTTATTTTTATTAAATGAATAAATGATAATATCTAACAAGATTAAGAGTTAATATAAGTTTATAAATTTTGAAAATTACAATTTACAGTTAATTAGTTGAGTATTTATCATTTTAGGACTTATTTTGGATGTTATTTTGCATAAATATTTGAAGTTTTTGACTATATATATGTATAATTTATATATATTTAAAGCGTCGCTTTTTGTGAAAAAGCGACGCTTCGCTTTGCGCTTTCGCTTTAAAGCAAAGCCCGGCCTTGTCGCTTTAGTGCGCTTTTCCGCTTTAAAAAGTTTGATTGTGTGTTTACTGTTTAGACTTGGCATTGGCAATTTGACATTTAGAAAATTAGTATCTTTGTATCTTTGGAGACTTTATTTTGGACTTGTGAGATTATTATATTTTATATTTAGACTTTTTTAAGTGTATTTTTCTATTTATTTTTTGATTTGGAATTATATAGTATTGCACATTACTACATTAGAATTTTTAACTATTAATTGTGGAATAACTTGTTCCTACCCTAAACCCACATTACCCTCTGTTCTCATAATATCATCACTTCATCCAAATTCCCAATCCTGGACAGCTGAAATCTCAGAATCTCTACCACGATGGTGAAGTCTAAAGCTCAATCAAAGAAGCAGCAAAAGCGCGGCGTTGATTTCAAAGTATTTCTTTCAATTTGCTCGCTCAGTTTAGAAGTTTGAGATAAAATTCAAGGTCAGTTGTTTATACGCAAATGCAACATTTTCTTTTGATTTTGATTTTGATTTTTCAGAAAATAAGAAGAAAAGTTGGTCAAAAATTGCCCCCGCCAAAGAACTCTACTAACACGGAAATCAAATCCAAAGGTAATATATATATATATATATATATATATATATATATTAAAGAGAAAGCCTATTATGTGTTTAGAAGTAGTATTTGCTGCCAAAAATGTTAAATTATGTTGAGCTCGTTGGACTAGCATAATAAGTGGCAATGGCTACTGAAGTAGTTGATGAAACTGTTATTGTGTGTCCCAACTCCATGAACAGCGATTGTTCTTCCCGAGCAGAGTGTAGCTTTTGAGAAGGCAGGTTTAGCTGTGAGTAAGAAAGGGTTAACCCTGAAGGAGCTTCTTCAGCAAACAAGTCATCACAATGCTAGAGTCCGTAAAGGTACTCCCATATGACATTTAACTTGTGAGGAGACTTCAACTTGAAAAACAATTGATCATAAGACTAATCTAAATGCATCTTGGATGAGAGTTTTTTGACCTCGTTTATGAGTTCAGTAGAAGTTTACATAATTATGTGTTTTCATCTCAGATGCATTGGTTGGAATCAAGGATATATTTCTTAAATACCCAGTTGAACTGAAGCTGCACAAACTTGCTGTTATAGAGAAACTGCGTGAACGGATTAGTGATGATGATAAGTTGGTTCGTGAAACACTATATCAACTCTTCAAGTCAGTGATTTTTCCTGGCTGTGTAGAGGTATTCTCGAATGTGCTTTTGTAGTTCCCTAGTTAATTCAGGAGTAGTATTCATTAATCACTGAACAGAGAGTGTGGTTGCTATGATTTAAGTGAATGCTGTGCACAGGAATGTATTCAATTTATTTTCATATAGTTTATCTCATTATATTTTGAATAAATCAACAACAGCTATACATTTTCTTCTCTTGTTCCAGGATGGCAAGGGGCCATTTATATCCTTGATAATGGTGTACATATTCAGCGCAATGACAAATTTAGCAATTGAAGTGCGATTAATGGCTTTCAAATTTCTTGACCTTGTCATCCAGAATTATCCATCTACATTTTCCATGTACGCAGAAAAGGTTGATGAACCTTCTCTTTAAGTGAATGGATTTGCTCATACATTTTTAATTGCTACTTGGCGAATTCGTTGATGCATTTCCTTGTCTACTGCATGTACAAGTATAGTTCAAATACATTAAGGTGCCTTACCTTCAATTTTAGTTTAGACTCGCAAACTATAGTCAATAAAGTAATCTTGCCTGATTTAGTTGTTGAAACATAATACATACATCTTTGTTTGTTTATGCTTTATTGTTCATTTTTGGGGACTCCTGTATCGGACTTACTGTTGATTTTCGGTTGTTACCAATACATAATGTTATTACACAGTCTTTTAGGGTTGCTTCGTTTTCTTGGTTCTTACTGATGATTGTGTTCAACCTTATATTCTTCTCCATATGTTTATTGTTCTCATCTTTCTGACCTTTTTTCTTTTCAATTGTAAATTTATAGATTCTCCAAAATTACGGAGATATTTTGCAGAAAAACAAATTTTTCCTGCAAGATAAGGGAAAGATAAAGACTGGTCTTTCTGGGTTGGTTCGTTGTTTATCATTGTTACCATTCAAAAATAGGAGTGCTGGTGACTTGTCAGATAAGAAGGTATGTGCTATGAACCCTTTCTAGTTTAATTATTACTCCATATTTTTTAACGTTTGGTACTAAAGTATTAATTTAATGAAGATTGTTTATGTTTATTTAAATATTCAAAATGCATTAAAGAGACTTGTGCAAAATTGTTTAGGTTTTTTTTTATTTTTTTTTTTTATTTTTTTTTATAAATATAATTTTGTGATGAGGTGGATTGGTTTTGTTAGTTATTTAAGTGTTTCTGGTTTCCCTCTAGCTATTGTTATTGCCCTTCTCTATGTTGTGAGTTAAGATTGGAGCAATATGCTATGTCTGTAGGGATTTGTGTGTCAATTTTAATATTTGATGTGCATTAAAGATTAAACTGCAGTTGTTATTGATAGGCTGATAGGCCTTAAGCTATTGTCATTGCCAATCTCTGTTGTGACAGTATCAATATGTTCTATTTTAGTCTTTAAAATGCATTAAATAAGATTATTTTATTGGGTTTGCTATTCTTTATTCTGTGTGAAAATTGGGGGAGTTATGCTAGTTCGATTGTTTTTATTGATCATATCCCTTGGGGTTGTTACTTCCATTCTCTATGCTGTTGTGACTGGAGCAAGATGCTCTGTTCAAAGGTTGTTATATGTTAAAGTTGGCCAAAGTTGTGCTCATTGGTTATTTATTTATTCTTCTGTCTTCCAAATGGTCAAATTAAACTTTTGCAGGATATTCCTGTTCAAGTGACATTGCACGCTTTTGTTCCTGACATTTCAAGTGATTCCTCTGGTCAGTAAAAAATACCTTTGCTACTATTTTTATTTACAATCTCTAGAAATTAAAAATTATTGTACCATGACAATCTTACCAGTTTCTTGACTTTCTTCCCTATGTTTGGTTCCCCACTTCTCTCTTTCTCCCCTCCCCCCTCTTCTCTTATATGCATTCTCTCATCTTCCTATTTTTGTGAATGAGGGAGGGAGACTGGTGCTCTGATCTGAAATTTTATGTTTGTTAATTGGATTGCCCCTTTATCTCATCCTGTTCCCTTGTTTCATATCAAACAAATAGGGTTTTAAGTGTTCGTTGTGGATAAGAATTCTGAAGTACTTAACCTTTCTCATATTCTCTGTAGGGCTTTCTAGTTCTGGTGTTGTGGAGAAATTGAAGAATCTCTTACCTGCTCTCGTTAGTTGTTTCCAGGATCCCTTGGTTCATAACATGCCCCAAATGGACACACAGTCCTATGATTGTATGCTACTTATACTTCGAAACATAGATCTTCTAGTCAGATTCTTTATTCTTGAATCTCCTTACCATCACACACATGTTAACATATCTGATCAAAGAATTTCACTGCTGGCACTCAAAAAGCATTGGGATGAGTTTCCTTTCAATCCAACTCATGACCTCTCAAAGAAGGTATGATTTCCTATTGAAAACGAGAACAGTTTCTGTTTGTATTTTATGCTAGAAAAAGGAGATAATACAACAAGAAAATTTTTTGTTAGAAAGGTACTATGAAGTATATATTTAATATTTGAATCATTTACTGATGGACTTGAAATGCAAGAAGTTGCGTATGCAGTTTGTCCAAATCTTGTGGGATTTAAAATGTTTTTTTGGCCTTTCACTTTCATTGTTAAAGTCCCAATTTCAAGTCTTTACATTTGATGTTGCTAGTTTGCTACTTGAACTCGGGTAGCATGAATTCCATAAACTATGAGAAGTTCTTGTTCACTTCCCTTAAACATGTGCTATAGTAAGCCTTTGCAAAAAACATGTTTTCCTTTCTCGTACTTGTGCCAATTGCCAAAACATAAATTTTATTTTTCCATAAAAATTTCAAGCATGCAAGTAAAAGACTTCCTGCCTCAAACCAACCCTTGAATAGTTCTAGGAAATTAAGCAGGAAATTTATCATTAATATATTAGGTTAGGACAAAGATATGACATAACTCCTAACTCCTATGAGATAATGCACTTGATAACTCGTTGTAATCTACTATCAATATGTAAACTTTAGTTGTTTAAGTAGAAAAAAAAACAAAAGACTGGATGAATTGTCGTGGAATCTCTCTCACACTCGGTCACACACACACACACCCATTAAAGGAAAAGAAATAAGAAATACAATCACAAATGATGATAACATTGAACGTGCAGTTGCTTTTGTCTCTCTCCTTGTTCACTTCTCTGGTGCCATTATTTCCTCTGATTTCTTCTACTTTTGGCATTGCAGGAAAATGATCGTTATTTCAAGTTGAATATTGTAATTACAGAAATATTTTTGAAGATAAGTCATTGGGACCACCCTCCCCCTGCATTGATGGAGAAATTCCTTGAGTTCATTGAAATTTCACTTTCTGAAAAGGTTCAGTTATGATTTTTTTTAAATGATTAAACTCATTCGTGTACCAATAGTCATCCTGGATGTTTTATATTCATTATTTATTATTTATATTAAATAAATGGATAGAAAAATATTTGCATCTCATCTCTTATGGTTTGAGAAATGGAAACATATGTTTGAACCATTGGTATCTCATCTGCAGATTCATTTCAAGCTTGAATGCTATCTTTACGTGTTATGCTCTTTAATGATGCATTTCTACAATATCAGAAAGTTTTAAGTTTTCCCTCCTGTGTTTTTATTGGTATTCCTTATATTTTCTTTCACAATTCAATTAGATCTTGAAAACATCCTTGATAAGTTGATATGGAATTTTTGGGTAGTGCTTTATATTGCACATATAGTAACAGCCTGCTCACGTTATGCAGATTTGCCACCACATGGAGTCTAGTAAGGTGATTCATGAAAAGCAATTGCTTGCATTGGTGTCATTCACCCCAGAACTTATTATGCGAGTTTCTGGTTTTTGGAAGTCTCGCATTCTTGAGGTTTTTAGACCAAACTTGTTCTTTTATGCTTAGTTGTCTATCTGTTTCTAAAGAGTGATAAGATCCGAAGATCCTTGTGATAGAGGGATGTGGTAGTACAAATCCTTGGTATATATTGTAAAATGTTGCATTTTATTCATAAAGTTATACTCCGTAATTTGTACTGTCATTGCAGGCTTTTACTAAGGCTTTCAAAAGTTGCAGCCCGGAGTCTTTGATGAAATTAGCTTGCCTTTCTGCAATTGAAGAAATGATGTTCTCTGTAAGATTCCTTGTGGTCTCAGTTGTGTTCTTTGAGTGTTTCTGCAAAAATTGTCTGCCACTGTATAATTTTTAATGTAAACTAAACAATACATAGGGATAGTGATTTGATGCTTTTCATTAAATTATCATATTCTGCAGAAACATGTTGGATAGCAGCAATATGTTCTTTTTTCTTTTTCCCTTTCCTTTTCTTGGAGGTGTGAAACTGTAAAATGACATCATTAATTCTGGAATCTCAAAACACATTTAATAATCAGTTGCTAATAATGTTTTAAGCGTGAATCTAATCTCAACTTCCCTGTACAAATTTTAGGAACATGATTGGCTTTACCTGGATACAAGTGATCCAGAACTGCTACATTATCAGATTACTTGGATAAGGGAGCTTCCTTCTCTGCTAATTGTTTTAGGTGATAAACATCCACTCTCTTCTAAGGTACATATTTGCCTTGCTCCCATTAACTCTGGAGGCTTGTCTAAATTAAAGAGGGACAAGCAGTCTACGTGTCACCATCTTTAGCTTCAATTGTCATCTTTTTTCTCCTTAATAGTATGGTTTGCTTTATCCAGACTGTGTTGCGTCTTCAACTTCGCATAGGACAAACGGCTGAGTTTGACTCCCCATTTGCAAAGGAATATGATGAGATGCAGTACATACTACGAGGTTTTTATAGCACAACTTGCAATGAAGGTTAGGACAGCTCCTCATTCTGATTCCAACCTGAGTATTCTTTGTTTCCCGATTCATTCATATCTATTGCTTCCAATTAACAGTATTTCGTTGACCTTAGGAGGCGTAAGCTATGGCCCTTTCATGACGCTTTCTAGAGATATTCAAGAACTTTCCCTCTGCTGCCTATATTACTTCTCTATCTTGGACTCAACAATACTTCAGTCATTGGTTTCATGTTGCCTGTGTAAGTAGTCCCCATCTGTATGCCACAATTTTCATTTATGGAACTTCTCAGTTCTCATTATTACACTACTACCATTATTTATTAATGGCATGGTATAAAATGTTAGCCGTCCATAATGTTGGAGTAAAATATCTTATTTAATCTTCACCTGGTTTAATTAAGGGGAATCTGAAAAAAGGCAACCAATGTACATAGAAGAAAGTTGTTTCTTTAAAAACTTGTTTATTTATTTATAATTCATTTTCAACATGTAGTTAACAAGTATGGAAGATAAGACCAACCATGAGCTAGAACTACAAATAGTTAGTTAATATTGTATAACATTCTGCTT
Source organism: Ipomoea nil (assembly GCF_001879475.1). Lineage (NCBI taxonomy): Eukaryota > Viridiplantae > Streptophyta > Magnoliopsida > Solanales > Convolvulaceae > Ipomoea > Ipomoea nil. The sequence continues at coordinate 9,106,366 of NW_017619273.1, read as the reverse complement.
TTCTTCTCACATCATTGCAGCTCATGAACTTGAACCATGTTTAGTTCTTCGTATTTTAGAAGTTCTGCACACAGCCTATAAAGCAGGACACATCCAGATTGCAGATTACATTAGTTTTCTGATCACTTTGGTTTCACGTCTCCATGCTTATCCTGGTAATTTCTTAATTGTGTTATCCAAGTTTGGATATTAAATTTATCTTTAACACCAAATCAGCGATTTTGCTAATGGTTAAACCTATCAATTGGATCCTTTGCAGATAATCATGAGGGGAAATCAATCCGTGTATCCTTTCGGTCGCTTACTAGTGCAGTTTGTTCTTGTTTGTCACAGATTGGTGATAACTGTTTTATTTTCCAGATGGTGGAAAGAGTAATTACTGATCAGATTGTGAGTTGAGATTAACCGTGGTCTGCTTAAATTCTATACTAAATTATATTATTCCCCAACTTACCTTTTAATTTTTCGTGCACTTTGGGGAACTTTTTCTTGTCATTCCATTAGAATATAAGTGTTTTGTAAGTGTGTTTATTCAGATTCATGATATTTTCTATAACATTTTACTAGAGATAACATCTTGTTATTTGTTTCAGTTTCTTAGCCCACTAGTAGATAACATGAATGCTCTTCTAAGGATACTTACTGCAATAGACACCGCACCAACAAAACTTTCAGAACCGAGCATCGACAAACTCAGCCGTGTCCTTCCAAAATATTTACTAGATGTTGCATCTGTAAGTATTAAATATTATTTACTTCCTTCAATTCTCTTTTCACCTGTCTTGGCCACACATATATGACACTAAATAATTGCATTTGATGTTCTTTGTATTGCATTCCTTGCAGTCTAGTATTTCCTAGCTAGATAAAGCCTTTCCATTAACCCGCTTTTAAATTAGCTAGCTAATGATATGAGTTAATACCCAATTTAGTCCTCAACTATAAGGGGTTTTTCTCGATTTAGTCTTAAACGTCTTTTTGTGCTTAATAAGGTCCTCGACTTTGATGGTTTTACACCAATTGAGTCCTTGGCTGTTAGAATCAAGGACTAAATCGAGAAAAATCACTATAGTCGATGACCAAATTGGGTAAAACCACTATATAGTCGAAGACTAACTTGGGTAAAACTACTAAAGTCGAGGACTAAATTGGGCATTAATAGAGGTGAAATTACCAAACTATTTTAACATAGGACTCAATTGGGTAAACCCATCAAAGTTGATGACCTAATTAAGCAACAAAAAAAGATGTTTATGACTAAATCGAGAAAAACTATAGTCGATGACTAAATTGGGTATTAGCTCGTATTAATAGTAATTTGTGCCAAGCATCTTGTGCTCAATTGGAACATTTGTCCCTCTCCTCGAGGGAAGGTCACAAGATCGAACTCCGGTGGTGGGGTATTGACTCTTTGAACTGCAACAGATAGAAAAAGTATAGAACATATACTACCTTGTAATAGAGTCAATAGTACTCAAAAAAAAAAATATTTGTATTCGAAGTAATCAATAATACATACTGAAATTGTAAAGTCTAACTGCTAGAGTAAAATCTTACTATTGATGTAGGATCTTCCTGGAGAAGTTAATGAGCAGAATTCCAGCTTGAGTTTAAAGAGAAGTCAGTATTATCTTCTTCCTTGCTTCTTCCTATTTCAAAGGAGCAACAGGCTATTAAGTAAAGTGTTGAAAGAGATGGGATCAGTATTGGCTGAAAATCATTCGCCCCCGTTGTCTTACCATCACGAATTTCCACAAATCAACCACAAGAGCACTCTCGTGGCAAGCGTGTCCGTTCTCCTGCTTTTGCACAGCGATATTAAAATGAGGCGAGTTTTCTCGTCATGCAAGCCGGAAATCAACAGTATTCTAGAATACATGGTCGCTCTTCTGGTATGCCTAGCCGCCTTGCACAAAAGCTTGTTGATCTTACTCTGTTTTGTGATATGCCATTTTATTAGTAGTCTAAATCAGTTAGATGCCAACAGATTTATTTCTTGTTTTGTTTGCAGGCTTCAGAGGGCAATAACATGACTATAGACGAAAGGCATGAGGTACAAAGAGCTTGTGATAGGCTTACAACTGCGACTACTACTCTTCTAGCTTAGTATTTGGCTTAATTACACTAAATGGATATTTCATTTCTTATGTAGTATATTATTCTTTTTTTTTTTTCAGTTTTATTTAAAATAGTCTATAATTTAATTAAATAGAAAAATATGATTTTGGTTTTTTTTTTTTTAATTTAAAAAAATTAAAATTAGGGTAACGGTTATGAAATGTTAATTTGAATTTTTGTTTGAGAGGAAATATTTTTGAGATGTGAAAATGCTTACCTTTGAGAATTGGGAGTTCCATGTGCATCATTGTATAACCTCCACTGAAGTGTGGTTGCGGACTTGCGGCAAAGGTGTCTTCATCCTTTTGGGAAAATATATTCTCATATCATCATGGGTTGAAAGATGTGTTTTATCATAGATAAGTGTTGACGTTAGGCTATGAGTAACGTGAAAATGTAATTGGGCCACTTAACTAAAAAAAAAAAAAATACAATTAGATAATCTAACATTGTAAAGTCATGTCTTTTGTCCCAAGTGATTTGCAACGGTAGGTTACTAATAAGTAATTAATTAAAAATTTTAAAAAGAAATTAAAAATTATTTTAAAACAAAAAAAAATATGGGGTCTACGACCAGTTGGAGACGACTAGATCCATGGAGACTGTCATGTCTCCATGGATCTGGAAGCGAAAGAGGGGACAACAGTGGTGAGGTTAGGCTTCTCGGTTCCCCTCTCGGCGGACGCGGACGGCGTTATGATCAAGAATAGTGGCAGCGACGGAACTTTGAGAAACACGACGACGAAGTTTTGGGTGTTTTGCAAATCGTCGATTGATGTTGCGATGGCGAGGTGAATGGTGACGGTGTCAGCAGTAGGATGTTTGGTCATGGCGGTGGTGCTACTCCGATCTCCGGCTCGGCTCGAGGGTGGTAGTGCTGATGGCGAAGCACAGTTCCGTCGAAACATGACGACGAAGCTTTGGGTGTTCTGCAAATCGTCGATTGGTGTTGTGACGGCGAGGTGAATGGCGACGGTGTCGGCAGTAGGATGTCCGGTCATGGCGGTGGTGCTACTTCGATCTTTGGCTCGGCTCGGGGGTGGTAGTGCTGATGGCGGTGTTTTGGGTGGGAGAGAAGGTGAAGAGTTCGATGGTGGCAAAACAGTGGTGCTTCCGGCCGGTGACCTCTCTCTCTCTCTCATTGTTGGCGTTGCGTCCATGGCTGTCTTCAGTCTCCAGATTCATGGTGATGATCGGAGACCTTTTTTTAATTTTTAACTAATCACCTGTTGGTAACTTGCGTCTTCAGTCTCCAGATTCATGGTGATGATCGGAGACCTTTTTTTAATTTTTAACTAATCACATGTTGGTAACTTGCCACTGCAGGTCACTTGGGACAAATTACTTTTATTTGAGTAATTGACAATTTTTTTATTAGTTGAGTGGTCCAATTGCATTTTCACGTTACGCTCGATGGCTAATTTGACCTCTATTCCTTTTTTATTTTTCTTTTTTTTGGTGTACCTAGGATTTCCTCCGAACATAATGACTAATCCCCTCCCTGAATTGTAGACATCTTTTTTTGGGTGGGACAGCTGGCTTGGAGATTTAAGGTTGCTCCATACCCAAAGCCAAGGATCGAACTCTTAACATTTGGTTAAGGATGAATGGATCCCATTCCACTCAATCCCACCCTCCATAGGCTATGAGTCTCATTCTACTCCTTTGATGTAGGGTTTTGAAATTAATTATAATAATTTTGGTTAATTGATTTAATTCAGTTAATTTAATCTGTAATAGCTACATCGATTTCGTTAGCAATTTTAAGTTGAAGTTTTAAAAAAGACTCAGTTATCAGTTAGTTTTATTAAGAAATCATAGAAAAAAGTAGCGATCAATAAGAAGAGGAATACAGAGAATGGAGAGGGAAGACTGATCTTTCATTCATCCACATTACAAAAGAAGGGATACAACATATATATAATATATTAGTATTAATAACAGTAATAATGCTGGCTGTTACAAACGTTATAACCATTACAATAATGTTCACACTTAATATCATTTATAACACTCCCCATTGGACATTATTTGGCCACGACTTTGCCTCGTTAAAAACTTGTTAGGAAAACCCGGTGGGAAAAACCTAGACAAGAAAAGAGTACAATAGAAAATATATTCATGCCTCATTAAAAAGTTCACTAGGAAAACCACGTGGGAAAAACCTAGTTGAAGAAAAGAGTACATGATTGATCATGTAAATACCACGTGTGTGCGGTAACTATCAATAAAGTCCAGATCAATTAAAGCAAGTAAAAGGTCTTTTATTAATCCGGTAAAGGTCCTAAGTACAATCTACTTGGTCGCACCGAGTACCGACTGGATGCGGTCGGGATTCTCTGCATACAACCTATCGATCGTCCAAAAGTCCTTTACACTGTTGCTTTGGTGGGTATTTATAGCCGCGGAGCCTAAGACAAGAATCCGGCTGGTCGGCATGACTCCCACGTAGCAACCACGTGTCATCCTCCCGGGTGCCCTTTCTGTCGCTATCTAGTGCCGCCACGTGTCTTTAGTCAGCACTCTCGCTTAAGGGCTACCGCTCGGTGGTTGACACCCCGGTCGGGCAGTAACCGGTCGGGTACCGACCGGGTCCTTCTATGAAAATCCGACCTGCACCCTGCAAAACAAGTAAGAAAAAGAACGAAGGCATGTCGGTCGGGGTATTCCCTACCAATGACATATGTAAAAACATCTATTCTATTTGGTCGCCTCATTAAAAACCTTAACTTAGGAAAACCCTGTAGGAAAAACTTAGTTAAGGGAAAAAGAGTACAACCATAAGCCTTCAGGGCGCAAACTGCATAATCTTCAGGATTTGGGGTTTGTCCATTTAAGCAATTATTTTGTAACTTTTCCCCATTGTCATTACTATATCATACTCATGCCTCGTTAAAAACCACACTAGAAAACCCAATGGGAGAAAACTAGTCAGGAAAAGAGTACATGATATTTATGTATTTATGTGTTGCAAATAGTGCGCAACTGTTAGTCTTTTATGACTTAATTTTCAGGATTTTATGTTCAATCTTCCGGATTGATTCGAGTAAATGTACTTCCCGTCTCCCCCTGAAGATAACAATCTTCAAGTTCTACATATATTTCAAAATTTGAAGAGATGGATTAGACAAATCTTCTGGATTGTCACTAGAGTAGTGTACAATAATCTTATGGCTCTTCTAGAGCTTATATAACATTTGTGCAACACAGGTTTTATTGTCCTCATTTTGAACATTTAGGGAAATTCATTGTATAACCAGTTTGGACTCGGCATTGCGGGGATCAAACAAAACAGTCAGTACCCAAGTAGCCTATTAAAACCGTATCATGGTTTCTTACATAAATGTCATGTCTTTGTATCTCGAAGATACTGGAGGATATGTTAATCATTATTCAAGTACTTCATTTGTAGGGGGAGCACTAGATTTTGCTAGCAATTTCATCGCAAATATGTTGCGATTATGGAACTTCTGGTTCTATAATGGTGCTCCAACAATAATGAAGTAAGGGACTTCGAGTCCAAAAAGGTTCCTTATCTGCTTCAGGAGATTATTAGGCAACCTTTAGTTTGATAAAAACATGACACTTATATGCATATAGACATGTGAAAAAGCATTTTTAGATGTAGGCTGACTGGTGTATATATAAAAAAATCTTCAAAGAAAAACTCGATCTTCAAGTCGAGATAATACTTATAGATTTCACAAGCTTTTTATTTCAAAAGTCTCAGTCTTTAAACATGAACTGACATTATCGAGCTCTTTATATATTTCATTGATGTTTACAATATCAATCTTGACTGAGATAATAAGTTCATTATCAACCCTTTGTCGAGCACACAATGGTACATATTATTCCTTCAATGAGGATATTAACTCCATTCGCAACCCTTTAAAGAGTAAATAATGACACATAATAATACTTAAATAAATCCTCATTTCGAGAATTATGAATCCATCAGGGATTTCTCAAGATAAATTTAACTGCATATCTAAATTTAGTATTCTGCCAATTGTATTGTGTAGCGGAACTTAATACCATTTACCGTGGGAGAGTATATTTGATTAAAATCAATTAAGGATCTCTGCGTGAACCCATAGGCTACAAACTCGCTTCATCACCTCATTATTCTTATTTCTCTTTCATGCACACACCTATTTGTAACCTTCAGGGTTAACGCTCAAATGGTGTATTGTTATAAAGAGAATTATCCATTTTAGCGTGTCGAGCTATGCCTTAATTGCTCCTTTCTATGTTAAATAGTCATGACACTTCTGGTGCCTAACTCTGGATCCGGATTATCATATGACGAGCAATTTGTAATGGCAATTGTGTTGTCGACAACTATAACCTTTTTTTTTTTTTTTGTAAAACTCCCATATTTGCAAAAGTAATGGCAATTTCTAAAGCAACCAGATTCTAGACATTTCCCAAAGATATTTTGATCTGGTCGTTCCGCATCCCTAGTATTACGTTTGTTTGGTGCACCTATAAAATTTACTAGGGTTTTTCGTCATCTGGACGAACGTCTGCAGGACATAATTGTTCAAGCTATTTCAAGAGTGACAATATTTCTTTACTAGATCTAGTATTATGATCCATATCTCTTTCACCGATAGATCTCCTACACTTCTAGTGTCAAGGAGTATCGATAGATATGTTTGGTCTAAGGATATAGGACCTAGTCACTTCTTTTATGATTATTATGATCAATAGATGTATTTGGCAGATTATTTGCTAAAATTGCAAATAGATTATCTTTTGAACTTCCAGTTTAGTCTAATTAGTACATGGATTTAAATAATGAAGATGTTTTTATTCTTATGAAATTTCTTGGCATTCCAAAAAGCTACGGAGTAGTATATTATCTCCCCCTAATGCCGAGAAACAATCTTCATTAGGAATGCAGTCAACGTACCCAATTATATGTATTGATCCCCTATCATGGGCTTTCGATATTTAATCAATAGACGGGGGTTTCTTTGATAGCCCTTTTCAGAGGTACGTTGTGGTGGTGATATAAAATAGACTGCGTAAATAAAATAACGCAGATAGGGAAATGTTACTTCTGAAACCACGTACTAGCTGAAAAAGGGGGTATAGCAATCCTTGAGGGATTGATTTGTGATATGCATTGAGTTGGTAAAAAGAACTTGACTCATAGTAACGTCATAGCAATCCTTCGGGGATTGATGAGATAGGTGGACAATTTTTAGTCAAGAATTTATCATCAAGGTTCATCCTAAAGGGTGACTCATCGAATTAAAGTCCTTAATCTACCTTCTGGACAAATAAATATAGAAAAACGAGGGCTATAAACTTAAATATCATATGCCCAAATCTCATGTCAAAGAGTTTCTATAGGAGAAACTAACACTGCAAACATGTCATAGCTTTTAATTGTTATCATATGCACGCTAAGTGTTAGTACTGTACTATGTATATATATTTATATATTATATACTTAATATATACATTATGTACTTAATATATATATTAGCTACTTAATATATATATTACGTATATATGTTTTATTATATATATATACAGTACTTAGTTGTTGGCATAAAATCAAACAAAGGTGTGGTCATGAATGAAGGTAGGAAATGGATGTATACATGTGTACGTGTGCTGGGGTTTATGAAAAAATGAGATTGCAAATATGTGGTTGTGCAAACATTGAGGACATTTGGAGTGGTGAACGTGTGTGTGAGTAATGTGCATGGAGTTAGGCAAGTGGTGGATTAGTTTATTACATGCAGCGTGAATCAAGGAAAGACATTACTATAAATTGGGAACATTGTAATGAAGAAGATCGTATAAGGTAATCCTAAAACATAAGATCTTCAGAACACATGTTTTCACATACAGTAGAATAGCTTTCTGGGAACATACCTGGCTCCATTGTTTTCCCGTAGTTGCTTCTGTTAGAAACTTGGTTTCTCCCTCCAAACCTTTAACATTCACTTAATCTAATTCTCTGATGTGAAGAGTTTTAGTTCTTAGATTGGTTGGGGAGAGGACCAGAGTCTCATATATATATGAAATATAAATAATACGTTCCATCAACGTAAACCTGATGATATGCAGTTGAAACTGCATTCTTATCTTCTTAACTGGCCAATCACAGAAATTATCTTCATTATTAAATTATTAATAAATATTTAATTATGAGCCATAGAATAATAATAATAATAATTATTATTATTATTATTCTAACATTCTCCCACTTGGCTCATAAGTCATAAATTTAATAATGAACTTGAAACATAATATGCATAGTATAAGTTAATTCCTTCGTTATATTGGTCAGAATATAAGTCATCGTTAAGTTAGAAATTAATAAGAATCATGGCGGTAATACGTCACTAATTTAACGCAGTCCCTTCCATGTATCACAATATTAATTTCAAACTCAATATGATTTATAATGAACTTTTCATAATGGTCCACGATAATGTCTTTATCAAAAGACAAATCCTGTTTATATTAACATAATAAAACATTCATGTATATATACTTCATAAACTAAACAGGATACTTTAATACAGAAACGAAACTATATTTGAGCTCTAAGTATCAAATATTTTAAAACACAATCTTAACATAATGTTAACAGTTTCCAATAACGCCCATTCTTTCAACATGCTCACGAAATGCCTTCGGTGGCAATGCTTTAGTTAATGGGTCTGCAATCATTAATCTAGTGCTTACGTGTTCCATTGATACCCTTCGTTCCCGAACATCTTCTTTAACGGCAAGATACTTCAGATCAATATGTTTAGCACCACTAGTATACTTGTCGTTTTTAGAAAAGAAGACTGCTGCGGCATTATCACAATAAATTTTCAGCGGCTTGGCAATACTGTCGACAATTCCAAGTCCCGAAATAAAATTTCGCAGCCATAATCCATGATTTGTGGCCATAAAACATGCCACAAACTCAGCTTCCATAGTGGATGCAGCAATGACAGTCTGCTTCGCACTTTTCCAAGAAATAGCTCCCTCGGCTAAAAGGAATAGATAACCAAATGTGGACTTCCTTGTGTCCAAACACCCGGCAAAATCTGAATCTGTGTATCCTATCACCTCAAGGTGATCAGATCGCTTATAAGTGAGCATGTGCTCCTTTGTACCTTGCAAGTACCTTAATACCTTCTTTGCAGCCTTCCAGTGATCCATACCAGGATTACTTTGATAACGACCAAGCATCCCAACAGCAAAGCTAATGTCTGGTCGGGTACATGTTTGAGCATACATCAAACTCCCAACGACAGATGCATAAGGAATATTTTCCATTTCTTTACGCTCCAATTCATTCTTAGGGCATTGCATAAGGCTGAACTTATCTCCCTTCTGAATTGGAGCAACTGCTGCAGAGCATTTTTCCATTCTAAATCTTTCTAAGACTTTGTTAATATATGTTCTCTGAGACAATCCTAACACTCCTTGTGATCTATTACGAAATATTTCAATTCCAATCACAAAGGATGCCTCACCCATATCTTTCATTTCAAAGTGCTTAGAAAGAAATTGTTTGGTCTCATGCATTAAACCAAGATCATTAGTAGCAAGCAAAATGTCATCGACATACAGAATCAAAAATATAAACTTGCTCCCACTGACCTTCAGATATATACACTGATCAACGGTGTTTTCCTTAAATCCAAAGGTCGTTACAGTATCATTAAACTTAAGATACCATTGTCGGGAAGCTTGTCTAAGTCCATATATCGATCTGTTAAGTTTACACACCATGTGTTCCTTTCCTTCAATTGAAAAATCCTCAGGTTGGTTCATGTAAATTTCTTCTTCCAAATTTCCATTCAGAAAGGCGGTTTTCACATCCATTTGTTGTAGCTCTAAGTCATAATGAGCTACTAATGCCATAATTATTCTAAATGAATCTTTCTTCGAAGCAGGTGAAAATGTTTCATTAAAATCAATACCATCCTTTTGAGTAAAACCTTTGGCAACAAGTCTGGCCTTGTATCGTTCGACATTGCCATTTGAGTCGTGTTTGGTCTTAAAAACCCATTTACAGCCAACTGGCTTACAACCTTTAGGCAATTCAACAAGATCCCATACTTCATTATGTTCCATTGATTTTAACTCATCTTTCATGGCTTCGACCCATTTAGAAGAATTAGGACTATTTATAGCATGTGAAAATGAAACTGGATCTTCATCAATACCAATGTCAAAATCTGATTCTTGAAGATAAACCACATAATCATCAGATATAGCAGATCTCCTTTGTCTTTGAGATCTTCTTAATGCTACGTCTGTAGGAATATCATTTGTGGGTTCATTGTCAACTTCATCATGGAGTGGTTGATCATTAATCTCTTGATCATTAATTTGTTGTTCAGGCAAGTGACTAAATTGTTCAACCGTTGCAGGATGAGCAATATTAGTAACTCTAGGTAGAGTAATTTTTCGCACAGGAACAACAATTTGAGAAGAAGATATCAGAGAATCTTGCACTGTAACTTCTTTAAGTTCCACTTTTCGTGGTTCAACGCTCTCACTTAGGTTAACATTCTCAATGAACTTGGCATTTCCAGTCTCAACAATTCTAGTAGTATGGCTAGGACAGTAGAATCTATACCCTTTAGATTTATCTGGATAACCAATGAAAAACCCACTAGTTGTTCTTGAGTCCAGTTTCTTTTCATGTGGATTATAAATGCGTATCTCCGCTGGGCATCCCCAAACATGAAGGTGCCTTAAACCAGGTTTCCTTCCTGTCCACAGTTTAAATGGTGTTTTTGAAACTGCCTTACTAGGAACCCTGTTTAATAAATAGGCAGCGGTTTTTAAAGCATATGTCCACAATGATAAGGGTAAAGAAGAATAACTCAGCATACTCCTAACCATTTCCATCAATGTACGATTACGCCTTTCTGCAACGCCATTTTGTTATGGCGTACCGGGCATTGTGTATTGAGCACAAATGCCACGTTTTTCAAGAAACTTAGCAAATGGACCTGGGCATTGTCCATTTTCAGTATACCTTCCATAATATTCACCACCCCTATCGGATCTTATAATTTTCACCTTTTTGTCCAATTGTCTTTCAACCTCATCCACAAATACCTCTAATGCATTTATTGATTGAGACTTTTCATGCAACAAATAGACATAACCATAACGTGAAAAATCATCAATAAATGTGATGAAATATTTTTCCTTTCCGAAGGTTGGGACATCAAAAGATCCACATATATCAGTGTGTATAATTTCAAGGAGCTGTGTGCTTCTTGTAGCTGCATTCTTATTTGTGTGGTTTGAATGTTTTCCTTTAATACAGTCCACACAAATACCTAGATCAGTAAAATCTAATTCGGGAAGGATTTCATTCTTTACAAGTCTTTGAATCCTTTCCTTAGATATGTGACCCAAACGTTTATGCCACAAGTAAGCTGATCTTTCATCCACTAAACTTCGTTTAGTTCCAATACAATGATGCAGGGTTAATAGAGTTTCAGCAAAAAGATTGTCAAGCTTTAGTTTGTACAAGCCATCGAAAAGAATACCAGAACCAATAAAATGATTTTGTTTGAATAAACTAAAACATCCATTTCCAAATTTAAAGGAAAAACCATAATAATCCAGTTTTGACAAGGAAATTAAATTCCTAGAAACTGAAGGAACATAAAGAGTTTCAAACAAATCCAAATGATTTCCAGTATCTAAAATTAAACGGTAAGTTCCAATGGCTTCTACTGGAGCTTTGACACGATTCCCCATGAACACAAATTTCTCATTTGGCTTTATGGTTTGGGTCATAAGGAATCCCTGCATAGTATTCGAAACATGAGTAGTGGAACCAGAATCTATCCACCAAGTATTATAGGGAACTTCAGTTAAATTTGATTCGAAACATACTGATATATAATGTATACCTTTCTTTTCGAACCATGCCTTACGCTTAAGGCAATCTTTTTGAAAATGCCCAGATTTCTTACAGAAATGACACTTGTTATTTTTATGTTCCTTTTTGTGGATTTGAGAAGAGGACTCATTAATCTTCATTGGTCCTTTCTTACCCTTTTGATTCTTCTTTCCAAACTTTTTACCAGCCCTTGACTGACCCATGAGATTGATTGAGTGGATTCCTTGTCTCTTAAGCCTCGTTTCCTCTCGAGTTAGCATTTCATGCAATTCGAACACATTCCACTTATCTTTAATGGAATTGTAATTCACTTGGAATGTCTCATACTCAAGAGGCAAAGAGTTTAAAATAAATTGTACAAGGAAAGTATCATTCACGTCCATTCCCATGGACTTTAATTTTGCTGCTAAGCTCAACATCTCAGTAACATGATCATGCATGGAGCACGAACCATCAAATTTCATGTTGGTTAGTTTACTCATAAGAGTGCTTGCTTGGGCCTTATCAGCACATTCAGAATGTGAATTTTCCTCCACATGTTTCAACATATCCTTAGCACTGTCAAATTTGGGAATTGTGGACTTAATGTTGTTTCCAAGTGTCATTCGCATAAGCATTAAGCTGAGTTTATTCGATTTTTCCCATGCTTGATGGAAAGAAACATCATCATCACTGCTATTATCATTAATAGCAGCGGGCTTGTCATTCAAGAGTGCTAGATCAAGATCCAAAACACCGAGGTGAAACTGGATTTGTTCATGCCACTCAGCAAAATTCAGCCCATTATACTTAACAATAGACGCAGCTTGTGAATGAATTGAAACACAACTAGATGCTGCAATGAATATAAAATACTCAAACATTAATTATATTTCAATACATAAACAGATAAATAGATTTAATCAACATAATCATAAACAATTAAGTACATTGAAGGTCTCCTTTGGGTGATCCAACAACATATAACTTTAAACATAATCCGATGAAAAAAAAAAATTTCATATAATTGGCTATTAAAATATATTATGACTGGACTTGTTTGCTATCTTTGGATATGCTGAACAACCCAATCAAATATAAATAATTAACCACTATTATGTTTATAATTATGAAATAATTGATCATCTTTGGGCGACTCTTAAATATTTCAAAATTATTAAACTTCAATTTACCCAATACTATAGAAAATAAAATCATGTTATCTCATTATAAGCATCACATAATCATGGGTAATTGAATTTTTATTTAAATTTGATATCTATTAAAACTTTATAATTTGGCCACTTTGATGACTAACAAATTAATCATAATTAGATACCAAGTTAAGTGGATATAATATAATACATAATATCATAAAATATCCACATACATAATTATCACTAATATGCAAGCCAAATGATTTGCTTCATGTACATGGGTGGAGATCAAACCCCTCATCTCAAGTTTAAAGGACAAGGTTCTAAACCACCATACAAACCAATCATGTTAGCTGTAAAGAGTCAAAAAATTAATCTACATACACAATTAACACATAATTAATTAACAAATTAATTATTATACAAATTAATCTGCAAGCATTAATATGGCGGAAGCAATTGATGCATACAGTAGCACTATTAGCATAAAGTAGCACTAATTATAAACATTAGTTATTGATGCATACAGTGGCGCAAGCATTAATTATTTCATGTTGGCGGAAGCAATTGATGTATACAGTAGCACTATTAGCATACAGTAGCACTAATTATAAACATTAGTTATTGATGCATACAGTGACGCAAGCATTAATTATTTCATGTTGGCGGAAGCAATTGATGCAATTCTAATACGTATATATACATACAGTAGCACTATATATACGGTACTGAAGAATACATATATACACATTATACGCACTATACATATATGCAGTACTGCATAATACATATATACTCATTATACGCAGACCAATAATTCCAGAAAGATATATATATATATATATATATATATATATATATATATATATATATATATATATATATTTGCAGCACTGTAGAGATTTAGCATTTAGTGTAGATAGAGAGATGCCATCAACAGGAGATGAATATATCCATATATTTGCATACAACAGTAAGATAAAACAATTATTCATGCAATTTCTTAATGCTTGTTCATCATAATATATGGAAAAACATATGTTCTACAACCAGGCTCTGATACCACATATAAGGTAATCCTAAAACATAAGATCTTCAGAACACATGTTTTCACATACAGTAGAATAGCTTTCTGGGAACATACCTGGCTCCATTGTTTTCCCGTAGTTGCTTCTGTTAGAAACTTGGTTTCTCCCTCCAAACCTTTAACATTCACTTAATCTAATTCTCTGATGGGAAGAGTTTTAGTTCTTAGATTGGTTGGGGAGAGGACCAGAGTCTCATATATATATGAAATATAAATAATACGTTCCATCAACGTAAACCTGATGATATGCAGTTGAAACTGCATTCTTATCTTCTTAACTGGCCAATCACAGAAATTATCTTCATTATTAAATTATTAATAAATATTTAATTATGAGCCATAGAATAATAATAATAATAATAATAATAATAATAATAATAATAATTATTATTATTATTATTATTATTATTATTATTATTCTAACAGATCGAAGTTTCCAAAACAGGAAAAATAGTAATACTAATTTGGAAGGTGCTACAAGGGATCATTTGGAAGGCGTTGCTAGGAAACTTCAAAACAGGGAAAGATTGGTGTACTATCTGGAGAAGTCAACTCCACTTTATATTAGTACAAGCTGTGTTAAAATCCAGGTTGGTTACAGTTTGTTTAATTAGAAGAATTAGTTCAAACTGTATTGTATACTTTTTCATAGAGTTGTTTTACGAGGTTAATGTTTAAATAGGTGGTAGACCTAGTTTTGTAATTCATTGAACCTGTAATTGTAAAAACCGCGGGTTGATCTTGAGTGAAAAAGTTTTGGGCGTGGCCCCGCAGATTAGGAGGTGCTCTCTAACTGCGTTAAAAAATTCAGCTGTGTACTTATTTTGGCGCTTAACTTAATTTTTGTGATACATACCTGCATTATATATTTTCAATTGGTATCAGAGCAGTGTCGCTTAATTTGCTAGCGAGATCCTAGGGATACTCGAGTATTGTTTTGCAGAATGGAAGAGGGTGCCTCAATTACAAGACCACCGTTGTTGAAAGGTGTGAGCAACTATGCCTATTGGAAGGCTAGGATGAAGGCCTTTATAAAGTCCTTGGATGAAGAGTGTTGGGATGCCGTGGAAAATGCTTGGACCCCACCGACAATGAGCGTTGAAAACGAAGAGAAGAAAAAACCATTGGCTCAATGGACAACGAACGAGAAAAGGCAAGCATCAGCAAATAATAGAGCCATGAATGCAATTCATAGTGCTCTTGGAGAAGGTCAATTCCAGTTGATTTCAGCCACGGATATTGCAAAAGTTGCCTGGGATGCACTTATGACTCACTATGAAGGAACAGGTTCCGTCAAAGTCTTAAAGCTGCAATTGCTCATGACCAAGTATGAGAGTCTAAGGATGGAAGAAACTGAGTCAGTCTCTGAGTTCAGTGCAAGGATAAAAAACCTTGCAAATAACGCACGGAACTTGGGTGAACCATTTGAAGAAGAGAAACTGGTTCGCAAAGTTCTGAGATCACTGCCTCCGAAGTTCAAGATGCAAGCTGTTTCTATCAAGCAATCAGCAGATCTAAAAACTCTAACTTTAGATGCTTTAATGGGAAATTTGCAGACTTTTGAGTTAGAAATGGAAGAGGAAGACAAGTACCTGAACAAGGACAACAAAGGAGTTGCATTCGGTGCTGCAGTACCTACAAGAGCTGACTCAGATATAGAAATGAATGAAGTGATGGCCATGTTGTCAAAGAAATTCGGCAAAATGCTGAAGAAAGCCAATGGACACAGAAGGATGAAAACAAATAGCAAAGGGGGTGGAACTGGAAATATTCAAAAGCAAAAAGGTCCAAATCAAGATTTTAAGCTCAAGGGCGTTCAATGCTATGAATGTGAAGGCTATGGACACATTGCAGCGGACTGTGGAAACAACAAAGACAAGAAATCTTACACACTTACATGGAGTGATTTTGAAGATTCTGATAATGATGAACATGTAGAACAACAAACAAGCAATTTTGTTGCATTCCATGGCTACATGTGCCACCCCGATGATGTGGAAGAACGTGCAAACTATGAGAAGTTCTTCAAAATTACAGAAGAAGTTGTGGAAGATAGTGAGGTAAGGTGGGACTCAAATCAGATACAACCTACCACACCAGAAACACATGAGGTAACTGAAGAGATACAGACTGACGATGAGGATATCGACCTTACACATGAGGCAAATGAAGATATGTAGACTGACGATGAGGATATTGACTTAGCTGAAGCATATGGAGATATGTACAAGAACTGGTGTAAGGTAAGTAAGTTGAATCTCATATTAATTAAAAATGTTGAATCCTTAGAATTAGAAAACTCTGCTCTAAAAGTCACGGTAAAAAACCTCGAGGCTGACGTGGTTACTAGAGTGTCAAATGAAAAATACCTGCAAAGTGAATTGGAAAATCTCAAAAAACGTGTGAGAATGTTAAATACAGGCACCAAAAGTCTAAATGAAATTCTCCAATCAGGAGTAAATAATCATAACAAAGCAGGTCTAGGCTTCACAAGCGGGCAAGGAAATCAACAACAAGCATGGGTGTCAGGAAAGATGCAAAGACGAAACATTGCCGTCCCAAGGTACACAAACAGGTTCTTTCACAAGATTTGTTTCAGGTGTAACCTAAAAGGACATGTTTGGAGGCAATGCAGGCAAAACCAACCGCGACAAGTGTGGCGACCCAAGCAAACTTGCTTGACAACGAAATGATTTTTTTCAGAAAAAAAAAAAAATCTAGCTTAGGATTTTATTTCTAACAAAATTTTCTTTTTTGTTTGTTTGTGTCTTTTTAAAAAAAAAAAAAAACAAAAAAATTTTTTTTTTGAAAACAGAACGTCGAGGTGGTATGGCTTACTAGTGATGCATGGCTTTAAAAAGAGACAGTCTGAGCTTTCTGAAGCCAAGTCAGCACTCATAATGGTTGATCACTGCCTTCTCATGGGATCACATTTTGCTAACCCAGGCGTGCCAGAGTTTTTTGATCATGCGAGTTCCTCGTCAAATGCAAATGCTACAGAACTGGCTATAAGTTCCTAGAAAAGGAGCTATGACTGCTTTCTCATCAGCGAAAAGAAATTGGTTGATCGAGAGGTTCACGCCCGAAGTTTTCTGTTAAAATTGAAGGGTTTTGGTACTGAAAATAGTGATGGGCACAACTCTGTGTGTAATGATGATACTTCTTCTGGATCCACGAGTTCTTCATCAAATCAGTTCTATTGAGGTCACTGGTAATGTTTAACTTTCAGTAGTAGTGTTGTTCAATTTGCAAGTATTTCCTTCAGAGCATACTATTGATAGTTTGTGGATAGTCTATCTTGTTAGCCCCTCTCTAAACTTGATTCAAGAGCTTGTTGCTCATTTCCCACTACAAATTCCACTCATAATAGCATGTGTTATTGGTTTTCCACTCCGAAAAACACAATACACTTGAGCTGTATATGTCATTTTTGAACCCATGAATGCTAATCCTATTTACCTAGAAGAGGGCTACCCGGTGTCTGTTTCGGTTTTTCAGAACCCTAGAACAACCCGGAGTGAAAGCTGTCTAGTGTACTACGCTTCATAAACTAGAAGAGGGCTACCCGGTGTCTACTACGATTCTACTGGACCCTAGAATGGCCCGGAGTGAAAGCTTTCTAGTCTTTGATGTTCCACAAGCTACTCACCTGGAAGAGGGCTACCCGGTACTTACTAAGGCTCCACAAGGACCTGAGAATAGTCCGGTGTGAAAGCTGTCCAGTGTTGATATACCTCTCCTATACTCCCATTATGAACCTCACCACTGATTACCTGGAAGAGGGCTACCCGGTACTTAATATGGTTCCAAAGGATCTGAGAAGAGTCATGTGTGAAAGCTTATCAGTGTTGATATACCTCTCATATACTCCAGTTATGAACCTCTCCAATTTCAGATTCTATCTACATCACATCATTTGCATGCTCTTAGTTGAAGTTTCTTGCATTCTTCAATACATGTTGTTATGGTTATGTTACCTTTGGCTAATGTTTATCAAAAGGGGGAGAAATATGATATGAATTAAGGGGATATGATATGTATAAATTGAGGGGGAGACAGATGATATCAAGGGAGGGAGTGTATAAATTGAGGGGGAGAACTTATTTTTGCATGAATTGTGGGGGAGAGAAAGTAAAAGTCGAGGGGGGGAACTTTGTGTATGGGTGTTTGATTAACATATGCCAAAGGGGGAGATTGTTAGTACTGTACTATGTATATATATTTATATATTATATACTTAATATATACATTATGTACTTAATATATATATTAGCTACTTAATATATATATTACGTATATATGTTTTATTATATATATATACAGTACTTAGTTGTTGGCATAAAATCAAACAAAGGTGAGGTCATGAATGAAGGTAGGAAATGGATGTATACATGTGTACGTGTGATGTGGTTTATGAAAAAATGAGATTGCAAATATGTGGTTGTGCAAACATTGAGGACATTTGGAGTGGTGAACGTGTGTGTGAGTAATGTGCATGGAGTTAAGGAAAGTGGTGGATTAGTTTATTACATGCAGCGTGAATCAAGGAAAGACATTACTATAAATTGGGAACATTGTAATGAAGAAGATCGAAGTTTCCAAAACAGGAAAAATAGTAATACTAATTTGGAAGGTACTACAAGGGATTATTTGGAAGGCGTTGCTAGGAAACTTCAAAACAGGGAAAGATTGGTGTACTATCTGGAGAAGTCAACTCCACTTTATATTAGTACAAGCTGTGTTAAAATCCAGGTTGGTTACAGTTTGTTTAATTAGAAGAATTAGTTCAAACTGTATTGTATACTTTTTCATAGAGTTGTTTTACGAGGTTAATGTTTAAATAGGTGGTAGACCTAGTTTTGTAATTCATTGAACCTGTAATTGTAAAAACCGCGGGTTGATCTTGAGTGAAAAAGTTTTGGGCGTGGCCCCGCAGATTATGAGGTGTTCTCTAACTGCGTTAAAAAATTCAGCTGTGTACTTATTTTGGCGCTTAACTTAATTTTTGTGATACATATCTGCATTATATATTTTCACTAGGGTTTAGCAACGACAGGTGCAACCTAACCATATTGAGAATTCATGCTATTTTCCCACTTATAAGTTGGGTGATGAATCTCAATAGCTATGGCCTATAGCAAATCATAAATTGCCAACAAGAGAAATAACAAAATCTCTTATATGAACATAATCAAGAGATTGTATACTAAATGATGTCATTTAAAGAGATGCACATGCAGTATGTGGTATATTTGTCCCTTATGTCTTGGACACCAAAAACTCATTTTAGTCATGCACATCCATTAAATAAAGAGTATCATATTTGATACACACAAAGCATGACATGACAAGAGATATTCTTATTAATTCATAAATTAGAAAAATAAGAGAAGTACCGTTCACCGAAGGGTAACGAGCACATGTTCACTGTCGGGCCAACGTGTTAGCCGTGGGCTCTAAAAGGTTTAAGGGAAAAGGGTCAAATAGGCCCTCGAACTTTAGCTTAAAAGTCAATTAGATCCCTAAACTTTTTAAATGTGCAATTACACCCATCAACAATTCATTTAGGTGCAATGAAGCCCAAAAACAAGTTAATGACATGTTATCACAGGTCATTAGGGTTCAGGCCACCTTCCGACGAATTTTCTGGCAAAAAAAAAAAGTGATCGGCGAAATTTCTGACAAAATAGTGACCGACGATCGACGAAATTTCCGATCACCCTTTTTCCCGAAAATTTTGCCGGTCACTTTTTTTTTGTCAAAAATTTCGTCAAAAGGTGACCTAAATCCTAATGACCTGTAATAGCAGGTCATTAACTTGTTTTTGGCCTTCATTGTACCTAAATAAATTGTTAATGGGTGTAATTGCACCTTTCAAAAGTTCAAGGGCTTAATTGACTTTTAAGCCAAAGTTCGAGGGTCTATTTGACCTTTTTCTCTTTTTCTTTTGAACTGGTAGAAGGAATGTGAATTTATAGCATGCTAGGATGAATATGATCCACAAACACTCATGGCCACACATGAAATAGTTAAATGTTGCCCATGGAAATTTTCTTACGGAAGAAGTTTAAAGGAGTATCACAACCACAATAACTAATGTCTCAAAAGAGTGAATTTGTTGGGAAAAATCTCACTTCTTGTGACAATGAAAAATCACAGAACCGACAGGAGCACAAGCACAAGATGATGCACAATATCAAAAATAAATAAGAAAGCAAGGAACACAAGATTTACGTGGAAACCCCAAAACTACGGGGAAAAAACCACAGGACCACCACCACCAACAATTCCACTATAACAAATCTCGGGTACACAGGTTCAGGCTACCACACGGGCCATACATCCACAAATCATCAAATAACATCAACACTAGGCCAAATACATCCTTTAACATTCACATGCTAAATAAGAATAATATCTCGTACGTACTCAAAATATTCAACTACCACGAACAAGATAAAATGAATATAAGAAGTACGAGATTACCCAAAAGATGCCTGGAATAAATACAAACTGACCTTCAAAAATATTGATGAAGATTATACCCAAAAGCCTAGACAAACTCACGGCAAACCAAAAACAACCATGCGCCAAAGTTGAAGAAAGAAAAATGAAATTGCTTTCTTCCTTGCTTGGAGTTGCTGCCACCGAACTGTCTCAAAGCTCTCTCTCACTCTATTTGTCTTTTTCTCTCAATGTGTGT
Source organism: Ipomoea nil (assembly GCF_001879475.1). Lineage (NCBI taxonomy): Eukaryota > Viridiplantae > Streptophyta > Magnoliopsida > Solanales > Convolvulaceae > Ipomoea > Ipomoea nil. The sequence continues at coordinate 9,085,424 of NW_017619273.1, read as the reverse complement.
AAGTATGTCGATTGCTCCCCTTTTATAGCCAAAATGGAATGTGATGCGATAAAGAGAAAATTAATTCATTCACCCTTTCATATCCATGCTTTAAAGAGGTGAATGAACAAAATAGATTTTTCATCCAGAGGATGCTTCAACTTCATGCCTAATATTATTATTATATAATATAATAATAATAATAATAATTAGGACTCAAAAATATAGTGGATAAAAATTGACATGGTCCAAACATGAACTATTTATCACATAGGAGGGAAGCTCAACCCAACAGAATTAACTCCATGTGGTACGCCACTAAAGCTAGCGTTATCAACCAATGTATTCATTGAAAATTTGTGATAATTAATATATCAGGGTGATGTTATTACATTTGTGTTTGTTTTTATAGTTATTTTGAATCATCTCAGTAACTAAGTTCTTTAATTTTGCATATTTAATACATGTTTTCGTTGTTATTATCATTTAATTATGGTTCACACTTGTTTTGAATGTTTTATGGTGTTTGTTAGTGTTTTTGAACCATTTTAAGTAGGGGTGAGCAAAATAACCGGACCGACCGAAAAACGGATCACCGATAACCGAACCGTCCGAAATTTTCGATTATCGATTCGGTTTCGGTTATTTAGTTCAAAAAAAGTCGATTATTTCGGTTTTTCGGTCGGTTATCAATTTTTTTCAAAAAAATCGATAACCGACCGAAAAACTGAGGACTTAATTTATATAAAAAATAAGGTCTAAGTGTCTAAGTACCCAAACTAAGTCTAATAAATAAATAATATCAATAAATAATCCCACAAACTGAGGCTAATATGCCACATGCCCACCACCGCCTCCTACCTCACACAATCACACTTTCTGACCTTCTCAAATCTCACTGAAGTCTCCTGCGAGTGAGTGAATGAAAGGATAGAGAGAGACCTAGTCCCAAAGTCATAGGATTTAGTGTTTGTGTTCTATTTTTTGGAATCGGAGGTTGGACCAGGCGATAAAGTTGTTTGGGAAGACCATCTAGCTGCCGGAAATTCTGGCCTCGACGGCGGCGACGGAGGTCTCTTGGCCGGACGATGCTGCCGGCGGCTTTCGACACTCCCGGTGATGACAGCTACAAAAGTGTATGATTAATAATTCTACCTAACAAATACTTCGTATTCAATTATAAATTAAAGAATCCAGTGCTCATATTCTTGTTTTCTGTACCCATTTTTTATTTAAAAAAAAATGTTTTTAAATAAAGTTTGAATTCATGATTTGCTATAACAACCCATATATGAGTGGTGATTGATATTATGAAATAAAATTCAGTGAAATCATGCATGCAATGTTGAAACCATAGAAGTTCAAATATATATACTCCGTATTTGTTTGCTACACTGTATGAAACCTTCGTGAGAATCTGTCGGTTAAATAAAACCGACCGATAACCGTCGGTTTCGGTTATGTCGGTTATAAATATTAATCGGTCGGTTTCGGTCGGTTATAGGGTCTCTTAATTTTTTTCGGTTATTTCGGTTATTAACCGAAAATCGACCGAAATCGACCGATGCTCACCCCTAATTTTAGGTCAAAGTTAAAAGTAAGAAAAGTTCTAGAACGCGTTTGGAGCCAAAACAAAGTCAATGTGAAGCTAAGGAGGTGGCTAAAATGCTTCAAAGAGAGCCAAAGAGTGGTACTTTCAATGGATTTGATCACAAGAATCAAACAAGGGAAAAGTGGATCAAAAGACCGAAGAGTTGTAATTCCCGTTGAATTCGGCAACAGCTTAGTATTTTGATCATATCTCATGCTAGGAATGTCCGATTAAGGTGATTCTTGCGCCATTGGAAAGAAGACTCGAAGGGCTACAACCTTTGACTCGGCAGAAAACTCGACGCGTCGAGCCCCATATTGGCGACAGTTTAGTATTTTGATCATATCATATGCTAGGAATGTCCGATTGAGGTGATTCTTGCGCCATTGGAAAGAAGGCTCTAAGGTCTACAACTCTTATGAGGACATCAAAGTCTAGATAATAAGATAAAATGGTCAAAATAAGCTTGCAAATCGTACCTATTGCACTAGGCGCAATTTTTAGAAACTTCCTAATTTAAAATGGCAATTCCCAATTCAAATTTCATATTCCAAATTCAATTTAATGCATAAGGCGGAAACTTCCAAATTAAATTAGGAAAATTTCAATTCCGTCCCAACTTTGTACCTACTATAAAATTTCACCTTCCTCAACTCAAATAGAGATATTTTAGTATAGACAATTTAGAATTTAGATTCAGAATTCAGAGATCTTTGGAGACAAGAAAGAGAGAAGTCAAGAACTACAAGTTGTCTTGGGGATCAAGAAGAAGACTAGGGAGATTTGAGAGAATCGTCTGGTTTATTCTTGTACTCTTTTGATAATTCGTATTATCTTTATTATTATTTGCTATGTATAATTTAGCGATATTTGGCTAAATTCTTTAGAGATTCTTGGGTAAAAGTGTTTATGAACCTATGTGCCTGAGCTCTCAGTTTCTTTAATATATTATTATTATTTGGGTTTAATACTTGTGTTGCAATCGTGATAATATTGTTTGAGGCTTGTAATTAATGGTCATAGTTACTTGTTTCGTTTGTTTTGTTTGTGTCACCAACGAGAGTTGGGCATAACTTTGGGCACACACAATTGCACATAATTGTTGTACCTTGAGAAAGGGGAATTTATTAGGGAGATTTAATTCTTGATTATTGCGCATCGAGAGATGATAGTAGTTATGAATTTATGATGCTTGATCTTGTTTTATTGGGTGTTTAAGCCACGAGAGTGGAAATTCACTAGTGTTAGTGACTACGAGAGTAGCTCTATACCATATTGCATCCTCACACTTGTTAAACCCAGATTTTAATATAGTCCTTAAGATTTGGCACTAGGTGATTAAATACTTGAATCCCATGAATCTCATTTTCTCTCTAATTGTTTTCCAAATCCTGAATCTCTGTTTTATTTTATTTATTTTATGCAAAACAATCATCTAAACAATTGTTAGGATTGGGTCTAATGAATAATTTAGTAACTAGTGCTTGATACAACCACTTTCATGTGCATCGATAACTCGTACTCCGAAAATTATTTGTTTGCAAATATACTATGCATCACAGAGTACCCGTATACACTTGACATTGATAAAAGAACATGTTGAAAAGTCCAATTGTATGCTCAATGAGGGTGCTTTATATGCGATTAAAAATTTCATTGTCTCATATCGGATTTGAGGTTGCCTTTCAAATTTTAAACAAGACAATTATCATTAATTGTCTCATATGCAATGACGATTAATAATAGTCAAGGTCAATCGCTTTCTGACGTAGACTTATTCTTAAAAAAATATGTCTTTAATCATAGACAATTATATGTTACAGTTTCAAGGGTCACTACTCCAAATGGGTTGAAAATATTGATTTGTGACTGCGAAAGCAACAAAATAACTTCAACAACTAACATTGTATTCAATGAGGTTTTTCAAAATTTGTAAAAATCTAACCTTATTATATTATCGTATTTTAATATTAGACTTGTTATTAAATTTATTATCTGTTTTCCTTTCTAATAAAAACTAGTTTTGTTGGTTCAAAAAGATGAAAAACACACAAATTTGAATCAGGTTTGCAATTACCGATTAAAAAAAAAAAGAATATAATTTTTTTCAAAATGCTCTTATACATAACATATTAAAATTTTAACCTTAGGTTGGAGTTCAACCTTTTAAAAAAAATTTAAAAAATTTAACTGACTATTGGGGAGGTTTTGAAACCTCCCAATGTAAAAATTTTAATTGATTTATCTAATTAATTATGTTTATATTTTTTATTAATTTTAATTTTGATATTTATCTATTATTGGTTTATTATTATAAAGAAGATTTATTTATTTATTTATTTATTTATTATTATTATTATTATTATTATTATTGTACATACACATATCCTTATAAATTGTTGACTGTTAATTGTTAATATTAAACAATGAATTTTATTAAATATATCTCTATATATAACTAATAAACTATGCTAGTTAAAATCGTTAATCATGTAATAAGGCCTATAACTTATAACTGAACAGTTAACATGCATGCATCATATTATATTTGGAAGAAGCAAAAAAAAAAAAAAAAAAAAAAAAAAAAAAAAAAAAAGCATGGGAGGGCAAATTATGTTGTGCATCGGTATGCACCAAGCATGGTGCATACTGATGCAAAAACGACGTCGTTTTAATAAAACGCGCGTCTCCTGTAAAAAAAAAAAAATCAAGTTCAAAACTATAATTCCATAATCGATGAACTATAATTCCATAATCGATGAACTATATTTCCATAATTGATGAACTATAATTCCATAATCTAATCTATGAACTAAAAATTTCAGAATTGTTGAACTATAGTTCCATAATCGATGAACTATAGTTCCATAATCGATGAACTATAATTCCATAATCCATGAACTAAAATTCCATAATGAATGAACAAAATAATGTTGTTACTAGGAATCGAACCTGAATTTTTTAAAATGGAAGACGCGCGTTTTTAATAAAACGACGTCGTTTTTGCATCTGTATGCACCATGCATGGTGCATACAGATGCACAGCATAACTATTCGCATGGGAGAGGTAAGATTTATTTAGTTAAAAAAACATGTAGGCCCAATGAGGGATTGTCCTTTCAAGTTGTGCATTTGGTTCAGCCCAATACTACCTTTTCGTTTTACTTACAAATTGTCTTTTTTTGAAGCTTCTTCAAACGAGAAAAAGATGGAGATGCGGGGTATCGATCCCCGTACCTCTCACATGCTAAGCGAGCGCTCTACCATCTGAGAAAAAGATAGAGATGCAGGGTATTGATCCCCATACCTCTCACATGCTAAGCGAGCACTCTACCATCTGAGCTACATCCCCTTTGTTGTTAGTTTCACTTCCAAAATATATTTTTATTTAAGCTTCTTGAAACGGGAATAAAACAAAAATAATGGAGATGCGGGGTATCAATCCCCGTACCTCTCGCATGCTAAGCGAGCGCTCTACCATCTGAGCTACATCCCCTTTGTTGTTAATTTTAATTCCATATCTTATTGAAGCTTCTTCAAACGGGGATAAAACAAAAAAGTGTGGAGATGCGGGTATTGATTCCCATGCCTCTAGCATGCTATGCGACTATGCGAGTGCTTTATCATATATCATATATGAATTTATAAGTCTTAATGTAACACCATAGACTTTTTTTTTTTTGTTTGTATAATTAAGTCAAGTTTTTCGAAATTTTTGTTATTTAAAAAGTAAGTTTTAATTGTCAATTTTCATCCATTATATCAATACTAGTATTTGCGCCCGTACGATGCACGAAATGAATATGTTGTAATATATTAAGAATATTTGGTTTGATATATAATTATTTAAATTAGAACATCAAATATTATATAGTGCAATTGAATATGTGATTTGGATAATTTATGTGTTTTGATGTTATCATTGTTTTAATTTGAGCAAATAATTGTTCAAATTAATAGCTAATGTGTAGATGTACGCATGCGGTGCCGTAACTTTTTGGAGATTTTATTTATCATTGTTAGTACTTTTTATAAATTAAGCAAATGTGCTCGTTCTCTAACAACTTAGTTATAAGAATGAATTGATATCCTAATTCATTTGTATGGAAAATATATTTTTTGTATATATATATATATATATATATATATATATATATATATATATATATAGTAATTTTGTCATTTAAAAAATACAATATCACTGAATGTATTTACACATTATTGAAACCTCATTGTAGACAACATTGGTAGTAGCAACACAATCTTGCCCATCTTCATCTAGAGCTAACACCTTCAATCCATCAGGATGGGTGACTCGGGTGAAAATATATAATAGTAGAATATTAGTCAATTAGTGATCCTTTTATATTTTCAGTCAATTAGTAATATCAGATTCATTTTCAGCTAATTATTTTTTTCCAGTCAATTAGTATATTAGATGCACTGATATTTTTACCTAATTTTCATTCCATTTTTAATTGATGATGTATAATATTTTTATTGAAATATTTCTGTTATATTTTTAATTTACCTTTATATTGTTTAAAATATGCATTTACTATTGATGATGTAGAATATTATTATTGAAATATTTCCATCTAAGTTTTAATTTTTGTTCCATTTTTAATTAAAATGCAATGATCTGGCAATTTCTTCTTCTTCTCGCCGGCTGCCCGCTGCCGGCGACTTCAAAGTTGGCCGCGGGTAGGTGGCGGGTCCCCTACCCCCACCTACCCCCCACTGACTCTTTCAACACAAAAACGCCCCGGGAACCTTCGTGGAACCCGAAACCATGCTTAGACACTTTCAAGCACAATTGATAACAACACGTAGACAATTAACGGATCAAAAGCAAGAAACATACGGCACATATCCTATCATGCTTTTCTAAACATAATTAACACCCGAACATGCGAATTCCCACCCAATACATCAAGAATAACACCATCCGAATTTCACGATACAACCTAGGGCTCTAGACACATCCAATTTAACAAGAACACGATTCGTCTTTTAACATCAAGAACAATCAAGAATGACACATAATCATCAAGAAATTAGGTTCCATCAAGAATCACACAATCATCAAGAATCCCTTTTCATCAACAAGATTATCAAGATCACCCATGGAATCATAACACCAATCATCAAGAACAATATAACGAATCATTAATACACAATAATATGGGGAAATTCTAAGAGGGAAATCATAGCTATGAAAATAGGTTTTGTTGAGACATGGGTTACCTCTTAGCCTTAATTAATTCCTTGGCTATAAAGGGTCTTTCTTTAAGCTTTCTTCTTTCTTGATTTCTCCTAAGGGAATTCTTGGAACTCCTTGGGTGGTGAGAGATTATTGTGGTGGGGGTTCTAGGTGCCTCTTATGTCCCTTATTTATATACCTAGGAGTCCTAATTAGGGTCTAATATTATAGGCTTGTTAATTCTATTCCTTCTAGGGCTAGGGGTTGGGTTTTAGGGGTGAGGGCCCACGGACTATGGTGGGACTTTTCTAAATTAATTATTGTAATTTAATTCTTTCTTTGGATATTTGGTTAAATGATTAATTGGTTTTAGGGGTCGTAACACAGTGTCCCAAGACAAGAAGTCTTGGCTGACTGCCCCATGTGGATGTTAGCCGAGACCTCTTGTCTCGGCGTCTCCGCGTGCTCACCCAATGTTGTGAGCACGCGGAGCAGTCCACACGGGGCAGTGCACCGAGACAAGACGTCTCGGCTGACACCGACGTGGTTACCCATGACCCATCTAAGATGTGTGACCACGTCGGTGCTGTCCGCAATGGCCACAATGGTTTATGCAGATATGTTGTTTCTATCTACACAACAAAAGTACTTCTAATATATGAACTATCATACTTTTATTACTCGGGTCAGATATCACATGGTTTGTACAATTAATAATTAAATTTTTTGAATTAATTATACAACTTTGAGTATAAATATGTCCTTTTCCCTACATGAGTCTAACAGACCTTATTATATCCCTTCCTTCATCACAATTCCCTACAACTTTCTTTCTTCACATCTTCTACTGTTTTTACATTTTCATTATGATTCCTTTGTTGCAACTTCGGTTTTTTATTTGTTGTTTTAGGTTATCTAAAATTTCAAAGTTTTTTTCACCACATGTTGTGCTCATTGCAATGATATTAACTGTCAATTAATTCTCGCGATTCTATTCTCAATCCAAGAGATAGAAATACTAGAATAACACGAACGACATTTAGCGGTGATTTTGGCGGCAGGTACACTAGCAGTGTACTCGGAACGACCACGGTTGGAGGCCGAATCAGACTACTCTTGGTGATGTGTCCTCGGGTTGCACCTATGGGCTGGGTTGCACCCATCATGTTCATTGTTTTTCCTAGGGAAGTGCAAATGGAAAGACTATGCATAAGGACAAACTGGCAGCCCAAATATATGGCGGTGTACACCTTTTAGTCTTGAGTTTTTGTTCCATAACGGGTTTTCCTGATACCTGAGCTCGAACTCAAAGTCTAGAGGTTCACCGTTTAAATTCCTTAGTTATTAATGTCAAATGTTTTTTTACCATTGATAGCTTATCCTGCAAATATGATGTATCCGGTATTTTGGAAATTTTGGAAATGTAAAGTACAATATCATATAAAAAATATATATAATTATAAAGTATTTACTTCTAATATTTTGTACCGTGAATTATTTACTCACACTCAATACTGTTGTAAATACCATAATAACATACACAATGGAGCATATCCAAATTCGATGTACATTGAGAAATATAACTCGTAAATAAATATTGTGTTATCATTACGATTAAATAATTAAATCTACAACTAACAACATTCAAATTCCTATTTTCTTATGAATCGTATTCAAAGTTAAAACTTCGCAATGTTTACTTTTTTTTTTTTGAAAATTTCGCAATGTTTACTTAATTACACGTACATTCATTCCAATCAAACATTGGTCTACTCTACTCAAGTTCGAAAACAGTATGAATATGTTGGTGTACACTTTCGGATACCTACACACGCATTTCAGTGGCAATACTTTGAATAATATTGTTTTTGCATGTAAGTAAATGGTCGGCCCGCCGAGGACAAAAACGCGTTTCGAAAAATGCATTTCTCAAACGCGTTTTTATCGCCGGCTAATCGCCGGCCAACCGGTAGCGATTCTAATATCATAGCCGCATTTGAGAAATGCGGCTATCGTATGCTATACGAAAGCCTCATTTCTCAAACGCGGTTATGCGTATACAAAGCGTATACGAAGCCGCATTTCCCAAATGCGGCTTATCTACACCGTTTGAATAACAAACTGTTTGCTCTCAGATGTATATCACGTATTATGTGAGAAATTCAATACTATCACATATGTTTCATTATGTTTTGAGGGGTTGGGGGAGGGATCAAATTCCTTATATTGAGTCAAGCATCTTGTGCTCAGATAGCACTCGGGTTGGACTCCTATATGGGAGGTTGTGAGTTTGAGCCCCAGTGGAGGCATTATTGGCTCTTTGTGCTTCAGTAGGTTGAGAAAGTAGTTATGAACAGATATTACATTGTAACAGAGTCAGTAGCATTCAAAAAAAAACTCCTTATATTGAGGTTTAAAGGTCTATCCTTTCCTCCTTTGGCCACTGTTCCAAGGTTCATTGGCATTACTTATTTGTCACAAGAATACTTGCTTTGATACTGCTCTGTCCTATATCTTATGAAGTGCCACTATCACATGCCACAAAGTAATGACATGGTGCATTTCATGATTGTTATGGAATATATAAGTAATATGGAATCTATATGACTATATATATATATATATATATATATATATATATATATATATATATATTAGGCAGCCTGGAGATTTATAGGGATTTGAGTAGGTAATCATATGGAAACTTATTTCTTTATTAGAAGTCTTCTAGCATGTATTTATAGGGCTGTGTATTCTCTTTTCTAATATACAATATACAACTTATTCAGAAACTCTCTCTTTACTTTCGTAACAATGACAATGAGAAAGACATGAGCACACAATATGCTTTTTCTTTCTCTGGGTGTGGAAAGAGTGCTTCTTCTGCGAATGCTAGTGAATAGAAAACCCTTCGTTTTAGTGCATTCTTGCAATAGATGTGTCTAATGTAGAGGAAAACTTTAGAACTTTGGACTTCTTTGTAGCTGGTTTGAAAGAGAAAGAGGGCGTAGAGGCATCATTTAAAAATCTCAATGGATTTACATGTAATGAATAATTTTGGACTTCTTCCAAAATTTTCTCTCACCTTCTCTGAATGTGGTTGGTGTGCTTCTTCTTTGTTTTGGATGCTAGTGAATAGAGGTTCTTATTGTATGCTTGTGATACTTGTGTCAAAAGGAGAGGAAAATTTTGGAATTTTGGACTTAGACTTCTTTGGAAAATCTCAGGAAATTTACATGTAATGCACAAATATATATATATATATATATATATATATATATATATATATATATATATACACATTTTTTTTTCAATTGTATGTATAATTCTATTTTTAGACTTTTTTGATAATCTGAATAAATTTACATGTAATCAATAATTTTATGTTTATGCCCTTTCTAGACTACTCTCTTTTGTGAACTTCTTTAGTAATCTCCCATGTAGGTTTCCCTAGAGGGTGAGGCTGCCTCAAAATCCAATTTATATACTGCATTGTTCTGCGTTCCTTAAATAATGAACTTAATTATTCAACTTTCTCTCTATATATTTATTTAATCATGGAAATTTCCATCAAAACTTCTCTGCTTTATTTGTTATTTGCCAACTTTGTACTTCATTTTGTCACATCAATAGTGTATTAGGTGCCCTTTGTGTCCACTACATTGGGCTTCTTGCAATTTATTCAAACATTGAAATTCCCATAAAAATTATTAGCTCAAAATGTTGTATGTCAACTTTGTTGGTCTTTGTTTAACAAAATTATTGATTATATGTAAATTTATTCAGATTATCAAAGATGTCTAAAAATAGAATTATAAATACAATTGAATATATATATATATATATATATATATATATATATATATATATATATATATATATATATATATATATATATATATATATATATATATATATATATATATATATATATATATATATGTAGGGAAGGGTTTTGGTGACGCACCTTAAGTATTAAAATGGCGCACCTTAAGCACACAAACAAAGCACATTAAGAACACAAATCACGCGCACCTAAAGCTTTAGACCGACGCACCTTAAGTACACAATCCACACACCTTAAGTACACAAACCACGCATCTTAAGAACACGAACCACACACCTAAGGTTTTAAAATGGCGCACCTTAAGTTTCAACAACTCACGCACCTTAAGCATACAAATCACGCACCTTAAAAAGGAAAACAACATAAGAAAAACCACGCACCTTAAGCTTCAGGTTGACGCACCTTAAGTTTTAACAACTACTCACCTTAAGCACACAAACCACGCACCTTCACAAAAATCACGCACCTTAAGTACAAAAATCATACACCTTAAGCACAAAAATCACACAACTTAAGTTTCAACAACTACTCACCTTAAGCACACGACTCACGCACCTTAAGTACAAAAATCACGCACCTTAAGAAGGAAAACTACGCACCTTAAGAAGGAAAACTACGCACCTTAAATTTGACCTAGATGCAAAAATTACCAAATTGCCACCATGTTTGTTTTTTTAAATTTTGGTAATCCTAGACGTTGATTTAAGCAAGATCAATGGCTCAGATTTAACCGCACAATCACATGGGAGACACCGAACTGCACGAGAACTGAATTATATATATATATATATATATATATATATATATATATAGAACTCCTTACTGGCCCTATTTGAGTAAGGGGGGCATAGCCCAAGACTATCCTTTATTCACTAGGCTAAAAGGGAATTCTCTTATTACTGGAGTTTGTCGGGGCGGGCTCTTCTCTTCTTACGGTGCGGTAAGATTAGGATCCTAAATATCCCCCCTCCCCTATTCCAGTTGCCGTAGTTGCTGCTTGCTTTTGCTAAGAAGAGAATGAGATATACGTGTTCGTCTTGATCAATAGAATGGGAGGCCCTCAAGAAATAAGCACTTTGATGGAGATTTGTAGCATCATTCAAGTAAATGCAGATTGAGATCGTAGAAACATGAGCTTGTGATATATATATATATATATATATATATATATATATATATATATATATATAGAGGGTAGTGATCATGTGCGAAGGAGCTCCCAGGTGAAAGATTAAGATTGGGTGAGATCTGAGCCGTTGATCAAATTTAGATCAGTGGCTCAAATCAATGAATTTTTTTTTTTTTTTAAAGCGTGTCTTGGAAGGAAGAAGCAAGTGTAAAAGTGACGCACCTTAAATGTTACAAAGACGCACCTTAAGTGGTAGAATAACGCACCTTAAGTATTAAAATGACGCATCTTAAGTCTTAACATCGCGCGCCTTCAGTTTTTAAAATGTCATATCTTAAGTGTTACAAAGACGCACCTTAAGTAGTTAAATCACGCACCTTAAGTAGTTAAATCACGCATCTTAAGTGTAGAACTAATGCACATTAAGTGTTAAAATGGCGCACCTTAAACTTTGAAATGACGCACTTTAAACTTTGAGACGACGCACCTTAAGCTTTAGAATGACGCACCTTAAGTTTCAACAAAAAAATGCACCTTGCGTTTTCAAGTGTATAACTTTCGGACCTTAAATATTAAAATGGTACACCTTAAGTATTAACAAGATGCACCTTAAGCACAGAAAATACGCACCTTAAGTTTGAACAATACTCAAAATTATCAAATTGCCATTGCATTTTTTTTAAATCTGTGTTCAATCTGGACAATTGATCTTGGCGAGATCAATAGCTATCATTCAACCTCATGTTTCACCTGGACACATCCACCGCATTTTATCTCTAACCTAACTATCGATCTGCAAGATCTAATGGATAGGAAATCAAGTAAAAAAGGAGCGGGGTCATTTCCATAAATATTACAAACTTTTGAAGTTTGTAATATTTATGAAAATGATCCCATCCTTTTTTTTCTTTATTTATGGAGTTAATAAAAGCATATACTGCCTCCTGTCATAGTGTAACCATTTGATGAGGATATAGGATTCTCTAGATAAAAAATGCTTCATTATAGGTAAGCTTTAATCTTGTCCATTTTGATTGTCTATACAGTGAACCATATGTATAGGTAGCACATATGAATGCAAGTCTGCTATAAGATGTCATCGCTAAGATGTATTGGTGGTTTGCCACTACATTCTACTTCAAGTTTGCTACTGAGATGTCAAGACCAAGTTGTATTGGTGGTGAGCCACTGCTGTCTACTGGACTATTTTTGAGAATGAACTCTTAACATACACATATATCTATGGAGGCAATGATGGCATGGATAAGCATATGCCTATGCTGGTGTACACTGGCCAAAATCTTAAATAACAGTCATCTGGGGTTTCTTTCATATTGTGATTTGAACCTGTAGGCCTTAATTAAATGGCCTTGAGTTCTCTCTCTTTCTTAATTTGAAACTCCTCCACCTCTTCCTCCCTTCTGGAATGAAAAAAAATTGCATTAGTTTTGCCTTTTGTTTATAGTCAAAACTCGGAGAATGCCTCATGTAATTTTGAGCAGTACAAACATTTTGGTTGAAAGTTTTGAGTTACCGACACAGTGACACTAGATGTATTTGCTGCAACATACATAATTACATATATAACAGAATACTGTAGTTACTGTTTTTTTTTCCTCCAGGGGCCAGAGAAGTTCACAGTGCCCCATGTGTTGGCAAGCTCTTAGCTTAAAAGACCCCAACAGGTCTCACTTTTCGTTTCTAGACAACTGACATTATTTTCAAAATATTTTCACTAATTTTTCATTGTCACTAATTTGCCAATTGGATTTCTGCTTTCAGCCAGGAATTGTTTGATGCAGTGGAACATGAGAGGAATATCAGGATGCATCCTCCCAGAAACACCGCACATTTTCACCATCCAAACTTGGGGGAATTTGAATTGCAGCATGTCTGTATTGTTGTTGTTGTTGTTGATTTTTTTTTTTTTTTTTTTTTTTTTTTTTTTTTTTAATGTGCTTTCAGTGCCTTTTCTTGTTGAAACAAGTTTACTTCAAGGTTACAGAATCACGTGACATTTTCCTGTTGCAGTTACCAGTTAGTGCAACTGATTCTGAGCTTGAAGAACGTATTATTCAGCACTTAGCAGCTGCTGCTGCAATGGGAAGGGCACGGCACCTTGCCAGGAGGGAAGGTCAGAGGGGTAGGCCATCAGCCCAAGGTCGTCCCCATTTTCTGGTATTTTCAACTAATCCAAATGCACCTGCTGTGGTTGCTGCTTCTCCTCCTCCAACTCAGAGGAGTGGAGGTGAACCCGCTTCTGTCGTGGCTGCTGGTCCTACATCATCAATTATTGCATTTGGAGAAGGTTCTGCACAGTTGATTGCACCGGCAGCATCTATCCAATCTGGTTGGGTTTCTTCACCTGGATCGGGATCCAGTGGTGGTGTTACTCAACCTGGATCATCATCAAATAACCGGTATCTATCTTACATTGATCACCTGTTTGTGCTTATGGTCTTGGTGAAAGTTATCCTCGTTTTCCATTTCAATTTGGCCAAAGTGGCTACAGATACGCAGTTATCTATTTTGTTTTATTTATTTATTTATTTATTTAATGCCACTGACTCCATTACATTGTAGTATCTGTTCAAATATACTTTCTCAACCTAATGAAGCACGCAGAGTCAACAACACCTCCACTCACTGAGGCTCGATCTCATGACCTCCCACATGGGAGAGGTCACTACATGCCATCTGAGCACAAGGTGTTTGGCACGCAGTTATCTATTTATTTGTGCATATTTTTGAAATACTTCTTTTTTGTCTTGTAGGAGATCTCCTCAGTCTTCTCCTAGTAACCAAGACAGAGCCGGACCATCTGATTTTCAGTCTTTCTCTGAATCCTTAAAATCTCGCTTTAGTGCAATGTCAACGAGGTATTGAGATACTTATTATGTATCTTTTCTGTGTTTATGATCTCCTATTGAAATGTGACTTATCTTTTTCTTCATCCTTTACAGATACAAAGAGTCTATCACCAAGAGCACTAGAGGTTGGAAAGAGAGATTATTTTCTCGGAATAATACTACAGTGGATCATGGTTCTGAATCTAGGAATGCAGTTAGTGCCGATATTGCTGCTGTATCACGCTTGATGGAGCATCTTGAGACTACAGAGACTAGTAGGACCCCGCTTTTTCACGAGCCAAATAGATTAGAGGAGAATTTGCCACCGGATCATCGTACAGAGCAACAAATCTCTGGGATTGACAGTAATCTTCCTTTGGCGGAGGGCAATAGGCAAGCTCCATGTGCTACTACCTCTGCTTTCAACTGAGTTTCAATTCGGCGTTATTAAATTACAAAATTGTCTCCTTAAGTAAGTACTCATATCCCTCCCTCTATATTATATGGTCCAAATTGGTCACTGAACGTAACCTGAAAGTCAATTAGGCCACTGAACACCCCAAATGTATACAATTTCACCTGATAGCAGGTTACCATCAATTTCATCGGGTTGCCTGCTTACGTGGATGTTGAGTTGACATTTTTAAATGAATTTTAATAATAAACTTTAAAAATAAAAAATATATAAAAAATATGAAAATATAAAAATTAAAAACGCTGGGGTGGCCGCTAGAGACGAAGGAGGAGGGGGGAAGGGGGTGGCCGGCGGCCAATCCGGCGTTTTTATTTTTTATTTTTATTTTTATTTTTAAAGTTTATTATTAAAAATTATTTAAAATGCCAACTCACCTTCCACGTAGGCAGGCAACCTGATGAAATGGATGGTAAACTGTTATGATTGCTATCAGGTGAAATTGCATACATTTGGGGTGTTTAGTGGCATTGCACTTTGATTTTGTTCAGTGGCCTAATTGCATTTTCAGGTTATGTTTGGTGGCCAATTTGGCCGTTATTCCTTTTATTTTCAATTTTGCAGTGTGTTCTCAAGATTTTGCAACTTGCTTATGGCTTATTGGATTAAATAAAACTAAAGGGTATTCTAGGATCCTGCTAATCATGTAAAATCTTTAGGGAGACATTGTCAAAGTTTTGCCATAAAAAGGTTGCTTATATATATTCACCATCATGCGTATGTTTATTCAGTAGCTGCTGACAGATATACTAGGATATAAAATTAGGTGTCTGGATATTCCAACTCTTAGAACTTGGAGTAGTTTGGTAAGATGTCGTCACAAAGCTGGGGAAAGTATCTGTTATCGTTCAGTTCACAAGATCAAACTAATATCCAATGGTGCAAGTTGTGTGTATTGGTTAACCCAACCTTGCATAAACACTATGAGGAGCATTAACCTTACAGTGGTTTGGTTTTGCGAGCTTGTCCTATCCATCGAGTATAATTACACGATGAGGTTATCCCTCACAAACTTCTATTTCTATAGTTCCCTTATGTGCATGTAACCGAAAGTGCTAGTCATGCATGACTATTACCCTGTTTGGTAAGATAGTTTATCAGTCAATTTTGGCTTATTTGATCACTATTAGCTGTTTGACTTGATTAAACAACCAATGTAAGTGTTTGATTAATTAGCTTTCGTAATAGCTTGTTGCTCCAAAACACTAAAATTCAAAAAGTTGCTCAAAGCAGTTTTTTGAGAAAGTCATTTTGCATGTATTCAGCTATCAGCTAATTTACCGAACATCTTTTTACAGTCAGTTAATGCTATCAACTAATCAAACCTATTAACCCAATCAGTTAACAACTATTTACCAAACACCCCCTATATATTTTGGTGCATCTAATGGAATGGGATGGTGGGAATGTGGGATATAAATTCTCGTCTACTACTAACTACTAAGAAAAGCATGCAGCATTGTCCAAGCCTTTGAACCCCGTGCTTAGGGATTATATATTATTTCATCTTTTATGAGTAGTAATATGATATAACTTGGCGTTTCTTTTGCCTCTTTTTATTTTGTTCATTTATTTGGCTGAAATCATTTCAGACGGATAACCTCTGAGAACAGCGGTGTATTGTTGCATGGAATACGTTCTGTGGTTTTGCCCTCTCATCTGGCCTTATGATAACCTGCGGAACGAGTTGCTTATTGTAGCCTTTCTCCTATAAAATAGGATAGGATGATTAAGTTTATTTAGTATGAACTTTGAACTGTCATGTATAAAATATGTAAATTGGTCTATATGTTGAATTATTCTTTGAAATATATCTAAATTTTCATTCTATGGTTGATGAAGCTCACCATTTTTCGTTTTGAGAATTCAATCATAGTTTTGCATAACATGAGATGCATCCATTGATAGTTTTCCTAAATGGAATTGTAATATAAACCTCTCCATGTGGCCATTAGATGCAACATATAGATGTTTCCTTCTAGCTTAACCAAAGTCTTATATTTGAGTTTTGCAAATGTAGCTAAGTGGTTTGTTATTCCCTCCGTCTCATTTGATGTGTTGATTCGTTTTACGAGATTTGACTGAAGTTATTTTTAATTCAATTTTAATAATATTAAGTTTAATATTAGTATGCAAAATGTATATATTTAAAAACTCTACTAAAAGTACTATTAAAAATAAGTAAAAATTAAAAATGCTAAAGAATGTTATAAATCAAACTTAGTAAGAGTTAGGTTGACTCATGATTCATGAATAGTAAGTAAGACACATAAAATGGGATAGAGAGAATGTTATTTAGGTCTTAATTGGCACGGATAAATTTAAAATTTTAATTTTCAAATGTTTTCATTGTATCATCACATGTCATTCTAATATTTTAAAGCATGGCTTATTAATAGAAATTTTTTTGAACTTTCAACATAATAATATTTAAATCTTTAAAACTTAATAATAAATCTTTGTATTGTATTTAATTATCGTATCTAATTATATAAAATAATTTAATTCTCTTAATTTATGCATTAACCGGTGTTATAATGCTTGAATATAATATACTTTAATAGAATGTTAGGTTAAAAGTTTAATTTTGAATTTTTAATTTAATAATAAAGTACATTTTGGTACATTATATTTTAAAAAACACGTTATATATTGTAATTATATTTTTAAAAATAGTTTGTGTGCCAACTCAGAAAAGCTGGCCGGGATAGGTTGATTTTTTTTATTTTTTTTTCATAAATTGAAAATTATAATGGTTATGAAATATAAATGTTTGACATTACCTTATCAAATTTTAAAGTTTGGATATAGTTATGGTGCATAATAGATATATTTATCATAAAGGGCTAAGAGCCTAAGACCAAATCGTTATACCCTGCACCACGGCGCACAGTGCACTGTACGCCCTGCGCCTCCCAAAACGACGTCGTTTTGGGAGGCGCGGTAGGAAGTTGACATGATTATGTATATTTGTTTATACAATTATGTATATTTTTTATTATGTACATTTTTTTATACAATTATGTACATCCGAATCAGAAATTTTTTGTGTATTATGTTAAGAGTTGCTGTGTATTATGTTAAAAGTTTATGTTTATTATGTATTATGTTAGATTATGTGTATTATCTTTTAAAAAAGAGTATGTGCATTTTGTTATATAATTATGTACATTCATGTATACAATTATGTGTATTCTAGTATAACATTATGTACATTTTTGAACATGAGATTTTTTTAAAAGGAAAATTAACTGCCAAACACTAGGTAGAAATTTCAAAAATAATAATAATAATAATTGAAACGACATCGTTTTGCATCTGGGCGCACAATGCAACGCGCGCCGTGGTGCAGGATATAAATTGCCGCCTAAGACACCAATGTTTGATATTAAATTAACAAGTTTAATGCTTTAGATATAAATGAGGTAAACCAATCTAGGTTGTCTGTAGTTGACGGGCTCAAACCAAGAAGGATAATAGGCCATTTCGCTTGGGAGTCAACCATGTAACGTTGCGGTTATTAAGTTAATCTTACCAATTAATATGATTATTGATTTATTGTGCGTGCATATACACAGAAATATTAATTATAAATAATATATTAAAAATAGACGATGGTGGTGGATTAGATGGAATGCTCTGTCGGGTCGGGGTGTGGGGGCCCTTAGGGTTGAGGTTCAATCTTTTGGAAGAGTGAATTCAACTCATCACCTATTGTGGTAAAAAATTTTACATTAAAAACTTATCAAGTTATGTCGTTGGTAAGATAAAAGCAGATATTCATGTAAAATATGTGAAATAACTTCATTGGTAGTGTATTAAAGTTTTCGGTAACACTTCTGTGAGACCGCGTCACGGGTCTCAATTCATGAGACGGGACAAATCTTTGATTAATGGGTCAGATTTTTTTACCTCATTAATCAAGGATCCGACCTGTCTCACAGATTGAGACTCGTAAGATATATGGTCTCACACAAGTTTTTGCCTTCAGTCTTATATCTACTTCAATGTAATGTGGATGAATAAGTTTCTCAAACAACTCC
The DNA here is from genome assembly GCF_001879475.1 of Ipomoea nil. Classification (NCBI taxonomy): domain Eukaryota; kingdom Viridiplantae; phylum Streptophyta; class Magnoliopsida; order Solanales; family Convolvulaceae; genus Ipomoea; species Ipomoea nil. The sequence continues at coordinate 9,066,311 of NW_017619273.1, read as the reverse complement.
CATCAATTCTCTTTTGCATGAGTTATGAGTATTTAACTATCAACCCTAAAATTCTTTAGTTTAACTCCATTTTAAATGAGATATGAAAAACAATTATTTTGCCATACCTAAATGTTTTGTCTCTATGAGGCTTTAAGCTTATTTTATTTTTATTTTAAAAATTTGAGATATTTGAGGAAATTAAAAGACAAGAAAATCTAAATATAGTAATTCTGCAAATGAATACATCCGCAATAAGAATAGAAGTTAGAGTCAAAGACCTCGGGATTGAGCGTTGACTTTGTTAGATGAGAGATCACTGGTTCAAAATGTGGAGGTAGTAGTACTAAAAAAAAAAAGATAAGTGCCAAGATCATATTGAGGAAAGTTTATAAAAAAATATTTTTTACAACAATTTTTAGAAATACTATCGAGCAAAAAACATATACAAAATTTTATATATACAAATATATAACGTATAAACTCTTGTAGTTATATTCAATCGCTGTGTTCAAATGTGTAGACATTACAAATCGAGAAAGGCAAGTTTATAAATGACTTGTAAATGCACACTGAAAATTCCATTTATAATATTTCTATACTACACCATAATTAAATATAATTAGATATATTTATAAAAATTTCTTAATTTACTGCTTAAACTATTTTAAACTAAATGCAAAAGATTATAAAGAATTCAAACAGTGACAATGAGATGATAATACAATATGATATGTAGAAAATAACAACTATTATTGATTAAGAAGAAAATCCAGAAGGAAGTAGAATTTTGGATACAATCGAGACAGACAATGGAATTTTATTAAAATAGTTTTATTAGTTTCCAAGAATTATAAAATGAAATTATTTAGTAAGATGCATGTCCCACCCATACATATTGATGATAATTTACAATTTCTCCAAAATTTTAATTTTTTTTTTTTTTTTACAATGTAGTATCTATTTATAGCTATTTTCTCAACTTATGAAGCATAAAGAGTCAATAGTATCTTCACTAGGAATTGAATATATGACCTCCTATTTGGACAACTTCTTCTTTTTTTTTTTTTTTTTTTTTTTTTTTTGAGAACTTCACTTACCACCTAATATTAATATATCTAATATTTTGACTATTATTTGTAAACCTAGAGATAAGTGGGTTTGTAAAAGCTGCCATTAGCAAGTTTGCAAAAATAACAAACTCACTAACCACGGTGGCATTAAAGAAAAAAAAAAACGAAAAGTTGTTTTTTTTTCTCCCTAGCAAGGGAGAGATTGGAAGGGATGAGGACAACATCCCTTCTGAGGGCTTTCCACCCCTTCCCTGCTCTATTGTGTAGTCACTTCCATCACGTACCTACCTACTGACTTTCATTTGAGTATAGGCTACTTTGGTGAGGAGGCCGGGTTTGGTTACTAAATAAATAAATATTGTAAAAATAATTTTAAGAGTTAATAAATTATAGCATAACATATTTATGCCCTTATAGGTCATTTTACATATAATTAACTAAAAGTAAATAACTAATTTATCATTTTTTTTTACAACCAACTAATACTATTTGTTGTTCAAACCAGCTAACCCTATCAGCTATCAGCTATTTGAATGCCAAACACAATATATTATTATATATTTCATCTTGTATAAATAAGATCAATATATAAAAATGTATATCGTTAAAAATATCTCACTGTAATCTTTTAAATGATACCTATATTGATATATTTTTCAATATATCATTTCAATAATTGTATGATGAATATTTAGTAATGACTTTAATTTATGAATTTATAATAGTAACTTTATGAACTTACTATAGTAACTTTGTAAATGTGACTAATTTTACCGTTGTAACTTTAATTTATAAACTTGCATTAGTAATTTTAAGAACCTATAATATAATGACTCTATGAACCTTTAGTAGTGTAAATGCGTAGTGGCTTTATAAACATGCAATAGTGATTTTATGTACTGGTAGATTCATTTAAAAATTGAAAAAATGTTAATATAGTGTCTGTAAGTGTACAATTTTAGTACACATTAAATCTTTGTTGGTTAATTTATTTAGTCTCACCTGAATTAGAGTTAATTAGTTTTATTTAGTTTAAAACTCCTGTTTTGGACCACTTCCTATTATCTAACTTTTGCATGGCTATATTTTAATTGGTTGATTGGAAAAAGAGAAGTCAGCAATGCAGTGAGTATTTGGAGGCATTCAAATAAAACATGTGGCTTTGATTTAATGAAGAGGTTGGGATGCTAATATTAAGGATCAAGGTGATGGGTTAAACAGCTATAAAAGGAAGCCTCTCCAAAGTGGAAAGTGGTCAATTTCGTGAACTGCTATATTAAGTGAAATCTACACAAGTGCTATGTAAATTAATCAGCTCAATTATATTATTATTATTATTGTAGTTCAATTCTGGTCTGCACAGACAGTACCTGGTACAGCTGAAGCTTCACTTGAAGATTGCTATGGCATGCACGGTTCAGTCCTGAATAGGTGTTAGGAAGGGTTGTAGTGGTAAAGGCCATTTGTACTTACCTCTTGTAATACTCCTTGGTGAACATCTATAGTGGATTGGGAAGACGTGAGTTGCCTCGCAGACGTATGAGAAGCGCTCCGAACTGCGTGATCAATCTCTGAGTACTTGTTTTATTTTTATGCTTTTATATTTTGTTATTTATGTTCATTAAATAACCTAATTAATTGATAATGAAATATCTCTTCTAAAAACAAGTAGAACATTAAAGGTGTAATTGAATTCAAGATTCACGGTGCAATTTCAATTGGTATTAGAACCTTCAGACTTAATTTATTAGTCTGTCGATCTGGCTATTCCGTGCATCTTGAACTCAAGCTTTCAGCGGCTTTTATTGCTTTTCTTTATTCTGTTGAGTGTCACAGAATGGATCGTGTTAAGGTTCTTCCCCAGCTAATCGGCGACAACTACGCTTATTTGAAAGCTCGCACACGTACACATCTAAAAGCTCAAGGTGATGCAGTATGGTGGTCCGTGGTGACAGGTTGGACTCATCCGACTAAAGACAGTACCAGTGATGATGGAACGCGAATAACTAAACCTGAAACCGAATGGTCCCAAACTGAAATAACTAATGCTGGATATAACGATAAGGCCTTAGATACGATTTACTCCCTTATGCATGAAAGTCCGTTTTCTATAGTTGCAGGTATTGATTCAGCTAAAGGTGCGTGGGAGGCTCTTGAGTCAACTTACGAAGGAACTACGTCAGTGAAACAATCAAAGCTGCAACTGGTCCAGTCCGACTTTGAAGAGCTTCGGATGAATGAAGATGAGACCATCACGAACTTTCACACACGCGTACAGGAACTGGCTAATTGTGCGATAGTCCTCGGTGAACCTTTCCCACAAGCAAAACTTGTTAAAAAATTTAGAGTTCCTTACCACCGAGGTTCAGAATGAAAGTCACGGCTATTCAGGAACACTTCGGCTGGGAGAACAAAACTGTTAATCAATTAATGGAAAATCTTAGAACCTATGAAATGGAAATTTTAACTGATCACACGAAAACGAAAAAACAAAAAAATGTAGCTTTTGCCGCTGAAGAAAATAATGTTGTATCTGATTCAGACGAAACAGGTGATGATACTATTGTCTTTTTTACTAAACAGTTTTCTAAAATTTTGAAACAGGTATCCAAAAATTCACGCAACAAAAATCCACAAAGAGGAGCAACATCGTCCAAAGCTGGTCCCAGGACAGGTTCGTCAAACTTTAAACAGTCTGTCTCACGTCCAGGACAGTCCAAAGAAAAACCTAACAATAAAGGAATCAAGTGTTATGAATGTGAAGGCTTTGGACATCTACAAGCAGAGTGTGCCACCTACCTTAGACGCAAAAAGTCTATGTCAGCCATTACCCGGTGTGACGACGAGCCTGACGTTGAAACAACCGGATTTGATGTCGAAGAAATCTCGGGTAACTTTGTCGCGTTTACTGCACGTGTTACTGGCTGTTCAGAATCGGTTGAAGGAGCTGACTCAGAGGGTGGTGAATATGTCTCCGCGGAAGATTTAGAATTAAATGTCTTGTCTTTTGAAATTGAGTTTAATAAGTTGTATCCCAAATTGGAAGCCCTACGAAAAGCAAATCGTAAACTAGCTAGCGAAATAGAGATTGTAACAAATTCTAGCAAAGTATATCAAACTCAAATAGCTGATAGGAATGTACTGCTTAAAGAGGCAGCTGACGGAGAAGAAAAACTACAAAACGAAGTACAGACTGCGAATGTACTGCGTAAGCAGGCGGCCGACCGAGAACAGAAACTACAACAAGAAGTACAAACCTTGAAGCAGGAGCTAAGAACCTACAAACGACAAATTCAAATGATGGATACCACTTCAACACTTGATAAAATCCTTGATTCTGGAAGAAAAACTTCTGCAAAATTTTGTTTGGGCTTCACCGGAAGCAACTCAAAAGATAAAACGGTATTTGTCAAAGCGTCTGGACCTGATCCAGAGGACATCCCTGAATCCAGCACAATGAAACGCACCCATGGGATAGTAAGATCAAATAAGCTACATTATAAATTCTATAACCTCGTATGTCATTATTGCAGGTTACGAGGTCATACCAAACCTGAATGCTACTACTTTTACAAGGATCAAAGAATCGAGAAGTTCAGGCACAAGAACATTCAACCCTTTACAAAACAGATTTGGGTTAAAAAGACTGACTACATTTCATTTGTTTATTTTCACTCTAAAAGTGCAGGAAGAGAAGAGAAATGGTACTTTGACAGCGGGTGTTCCCGTCACATGACAGGAAATGTCAAATTCCTAAGTAACATAAATGCCAGCAAAGGTGAAGTTACCTTTGACGACGGTATTAAAGGTCAGGTTACTGGGGTAGGCACACTAAATGTAGCTGGCTTGCCAAAGCTAGACAAAGTATTGCTTGTCAGTGGTCTTCACGCAAATCTTATCAGCATAAGTGAACTATGCGACCAAAACTGGAATGTGTGTTTCACCAAAAACAGCAGCAGTGTTATGGACAAAAGAAATCAATGCGTTATGGAAGGTAAAAGGTCAATTGACAATTGCTATATTCTAACTTACATATCTTCTGTTGCAGGACCAGCATAGATGAAGCTGAGCTATGGCACCAAAAACTGGGGCATCTGAGTTACAAACTACTTGATAAACTAATGAAGATAGAAGGTGTTCGTGGTTTACCCAAGATGAAAGTCAAATCAACCATTTGTGGTGCCTGCCAAGCTGGGAAACAGACCAAATCATCTCATCCAGCTCAACATACCATAAACATGAGTCAACATGGATCTCATTGGTGCAACTCAAACAGAGAGTTTTGAAGGTATGTGTTGATGATTTTTCACGTTTTTCGTGGGTAATCTTTCTCAGGGAAAATCCGAAGCACTTGAAGCTTTCAAAACACTATGAAACTCCAAAAGGAAAGAAATGAACCTATTATTCGATTTTGAAGTGATCATGGACGGAAATTCGACAACAACTTGTTCGATGCCTTTTGCAATCAATCAGGAATTACCCACGAGTATTCAGCACCAAAGACACCTCAACAAAACGGAGTCGTTGAATGAAAAAACCGCACCATTCAAGAAATGGGACGAGTCCTGCTCAACGCCAAATGATTACCTCAAAAATTCTGGACAGAAGCTGTAAACACCGCATGTCACATCCCCAACCGAGTCTATCTTCAGCCAGGAACAAGTTAAACACCGTATAAATTATGGAAAGGTAAGAAATTGAATATTAAATACTTTAACATTTTCGGCTCACGATGTTTTATTTTGAAGGATAGAAATACTGTTTCAAAATTTGAACCAAAAAGCGACAACGGGATCTTTCCCGGTTATTTAATGAACAGCAGTGCATATCGTGTATACAACAAAGTGACCAAGACCATCATGGAGTCTACAAATGCTGTAATTGATGATCAACCGAATGATATTGTTGAAGTTTCACAACCTGAGTCAGTGACAGAACCTGATGCAAACTGTTCTGAAACTCCTGATCCTGAAACTCCTGAATCAGATCCAGAGTCACCTACGCCATCACCAACGCCAACTTAACCTGACCCAGAACCAGAATCAGAATCTGATATTGATCAAGACGATATTGACATTCCAACACGCATCCACAATAGATAATCCATTTTCAAGATTAATTTTGCCATCATGGTGATAAGGTCTACAGGTTCATTACTCTCTAATTCCTTTTTTTGATTTCATGAATATTTTAGGGTGTCATTATCTAATGTGTCCTGTGAAATACCTGCAAATTTTCCAATGTCTAAAGCTGAGTTTTTATGTGTTCCTTTACCTAATTTGGTGCCCTCTACTTCAATATCCTTGCATCATCAAATCTTGACAATTCTTCATCTTTGCCAGTGTAATATTCTACATTTGTGATAGAATCTGTTTCAAGATCAGAGAATTTATCTTTTGAATTAATGGTTCTGTTCCTACATGCTCTCACATTGCATCTATGTCTTTTTTTTTTTTTTTTTTTTTTTTTTTTTTTTGTGCGTGTGTCTCCCTATGATTGATTTGTCCTCTATTCCATTTTTTTAACTTTCTCGCAATTAGTCCTTTTGTTACCTACTACTCTAAATTGCGGATTGATTATCTGTGTTTTGTTTTTGACTGTTTCTGTTTGTTCACTAAATGTCTTATCTACGTTGTTTTGGCTACTTTTGATATGATAATCCTTTGATTATGCCTTTTTGTTGGTGTTTCTTGTGCCTAAAAATTGGAATTCTATAAGGTTGCTTGAATGGTAAATTTGCTGCAAGTTGATATTGGTAGCTATGTGTTTATGTGAATGTACCTATTGATTTACCTGCATTCTCCATAAAAGGGTTATCTGTAATATTGCTCTGTGTTATGTGTTTAGTCCGGTCATGACCGTATGTGTGTTTATTTGTGTGTTTTCCCGTGCTATCTGGTATGAATCTGTGCCTGATGTTGCTTTAGTTGAATCTCTGGCTGAATATGCTTTACCTGAATGTACTTGCTTTCTTATTTACCAATCTGTCTTTTTGAGTAGCCCAATTGTGTGCTTTTTGTGTTATTTGCTACAAATTTGTGCTTAAATGTGTGTATTACTTGGTATGTTTTATCTACTTAATCTGCTCCAACTTGATTTGTGTGTCTTTATGTGCTTATATGTTATCAAGTTGATTTGTGTGTCTTTATGTGCATATATGTTATCAAGTTCTGCATGTTTTTCATTACTAATTTTCTTGTGCAGGTTCAATTCAATCGGGCACTCCGTCAGACTCAATCCACTAATATAGATGTTCATCTTTGTCAATTTATTGACAAAAGGGGGAGTATATACTAAGGGGGAGTATGGTTGGAATAAGGGGGAGTTTTGGTAAAACTATTGGATGTTTGGTTTTGTGGAATTTTGGTAAAATTGTTGGATTAAGGGAGAAGTAAGAAAGGGGGAGTAGTAGTTGAATGGTTGATGTATTGGCTTGACTATGACTGCTGCATATGGTAATTCTTTTTGGTACTACTACTCTATGGCTACTCTATGGTACTCTTTTTTGGTAATCTCTAATTAATATATCACTCTTCTCGCCAAGTATAAAGCCTTTATTTGGCAAATTCATCTACTGTGTATTGTGGTGGGTCAATGCTTATTTTCTGAAGTGTGAAGCCTCATGGATTCTTCGACAATACAGGTTATGTGATATTTAATATAGCGGATTCATTGATGGAACATGGTCCAAAAGAGTTTTTGGTAATTGCCTATTTAATTCTCACATTAGGATATTGTTCAGTATATATACTGAGGGCCTTGAATAAAATTGTTTATCTTTTTTGCCCAAGGTATAAGATACTGTAGTTTTTACCAAATAAATTGCCAAAGGGGGAGATTGTAAGTGTACAATTTTAGTACACATTAAAGCTTTGTTGGCTAATTTATTTAGTCTCACCTGATCGAATTAGAATTAATTAGTTTTATTTAGTTTAAAACTCCTGTTTTGGACCACTTCCTATCATCTAACTTTTGCATGGCTATATTTTAATTGGTTAATTGAAAAAAGAGAAGTCAGAAATGCAGTGAGTATTTGGAGGCATTCAAATAAAACATGTGGCTCTGATTTAATGAAGAGGTTGGGATGCTAATATTAAGGATCAAGGTGATGGGTTAAACAACTATAAAAGGAAGACTATCCAAAGAGGAAAGTGGTCAATTTCGTGAACTGCTATATTGAGTGAAATCTACACAAGTGCTATTTAAATTAATCAGAAAATTATATTATTATTATTGTAGTTCAATTCTGGTCTGCACAGACAGTACCTGGTACAGCTGAAGCTTTGCTTGAAGATTGCTATGGCATGCACAGTTCAGTCCTGAATAGGTGTTAGGAAGGTTGTAGTGGTTAAGGCTGAGGGCCATTTGTACTTACCTCTTGTAATACTCCTTGGTGAACATCTATAGTGGATTGGGCAGACGTGAGTTGCCCCGCAGACGTAGGAGAAGCGCTCCGAACTGCGTGATCAATCTCTGAGTACTTGTTTTATTTTTATGCTTTTATATTTTGTTATTTATGTTCATTAAATAACCTAATTAATTGATATAATGCAATATCTCTTCTAAAAACAAGTAGAACATTAAAGGTGTAATTGAATTCAAGATTCACGGTGCAATTTCAGTGTCATTTAAAATATATAAATAAGAGTTATTACTAATATTTTTTATACATTAATTTTAGAGTTAATTCAACTAGAGGTCCTTTAATTTGTCTTTGGTGACAATTTCAAATTTAGTCACAGACTATATCGTTTTTATCATTTTACATCCTAGACTATTATTTTTTGGACACTTTTAGTCTTTCTCATGACTTTTTCTATTTTTAGTAAGGACATTTTTGTCTCTTCATATTTTTCTTTTGTTATTTTTCTGATTTCAACCAGTTTAATTGGTTTTGAACTTTAGGTGACCTCTGATTTTTAGTAACCATATTTTCAACCAATTTTTAGTAAGGTCCTAAACAAATTAAACAAGTTGAAACCGAAGAAATAACAAAAGAAAAATATGAAGAGACAAAAATGCCCTTACTAAAAATAGAAAAAGTCATGAGAAGAATTAAAAGTGTCCAAAAAACGATAGTCTGGGATGTAAAATGACAAAAACGATAGTTTGAGATTAAATTTGAAATTGCCACAAAAAACAAGGGACATCCAGTGAAATAAACTCTTAATTTTATTTCTACAAAAAGATAGAGAAAGAGAAATAAATTTTAATTGAAAAAAATCAGGGAGAAAAATTAAGAATGATGCTACATGCATCTGGTCCATGATATAATTATTGATGTATCGTATATTTTATGAATAATAATAGTCTAGTTGGCACTAATAACCTCACCAAGGTAAGAAAAGAAAAAAGATAGTCTTAAACTCATTAAGTCATTATTTATAAATAGTTTAGTTTATTCTAACCTAGGTTGGTTTACTGGTCCTTTGTCAGCTAGGGTCACGAGGCGGGTTTCACCCATAGCATACATTTGAATAGCGGTTGTGAGCTTTAATTTCCCGCAAATCAAAGTTTAATCTAATCTCCACAAAAATGTGTAAAATAAAAAAAATAATAATAATAAAAAATGCAATTTAAGTTGGTGTTGTCGAATAAACTTCAAACCTATTTTGCATGATTCTGCTGTAATTTAGACATTTAGTCATGCCATAATATTTCGTACAGTCTTTCAACTATTTTTTGCATGATTCCACTGTGTTTAGTTGTGTCATAATATTTTAATGATAATAGGGTCATAAACTAGAATAAATAGGATTTCAGTCCACACTAAATGAAATAAAAAACAAATTTCAATCAAATCAAATTATGAAAACGAAACCTATAATTTTACATCTGTGTTTTATATATGTTTTCTTTTTGAAATATTTGAGGAAACCAAGAAGACTCGAATACATTGGGTGAGAAAGGGCATTCAAATTTGTAGAAAAAAATTGAGCTGAGATTTTGTGTTTTGGTTCAAAGTACAATTTAGAATACATCTGAAAGGGCTAGGCCTTAGACCACTTGAACATGCACTCAAAAATATTAAATTAGACATATTATTAATCGTCAACTAACCACTCTTTTTTGCCATTGCAGTAATCTTCTGAATTGACGCATAAAAACACTATATCTCTATCTTTATCTATCTATATTAAAGTAAAATAAAGCAATGAAAATTTTCTCATCCAACAGAAAAGGCCGCGTTTTACAGAGAGACATAAACATTGAATTTTTTGGTTAAAAGATGGCAACTTTCCATTTACCAAAAAATATTTATCACAGTTTTATGAATTCTGTAAATAATTATGTCAATAAATAATTTAGCCCGGATTTTTTTCCAACGTAATTAATTGCATCGAAGTTATTGCTGTCATTTCCTTCACTAACAGTTGGTTTCAAATCAACTAAACAATTATAAATACATCACTTTGTCTTCAATACAAACACTACCAACATAGTAACAAGCAGTACATCGTCGTGAAATCTCTCCTATGAACACCAGGAGTGCAATACGCCGGCGTGTTGTTAGAACATATGAGGTTCCTGAACGAAAAGGTTTTTATCAATAAAATCTAAAGAAGTGGTCTTTCATGATAAGTGGTATGTTTTAATTTTAATTTGCAGTTCAGTATTTGTAATCAGTATAATACTATTTACACTATTTTTTTAATATTAAAATCCAACATTTGCAGGGAACATTACTTTATGCTCATATCCCTAAAGAAGAACGTGTTGAAAAGTTCCTCAACCGGTTTAGAGAAGAAGAGAGAGTTTATGGGGTTAAACAGAGACACAGTTCATAACTTATTTATAACTTAAAAGAGAAAACGACGCTTTTGGCCCCTCAATTGTTTTACTTTTAGAAATTTAGCAACTGTTAATTGATTTGAACACACTTAGTCCTTTATTTGTTCACAATATGGCATATTTGGTCCATAATGTTATATAATTAGAATGTTTTTTAATAATATTTTTTCATGAGGTTATATTTGTCCATTTCTTTCAACCATTTATATCACTCAGATGATTTTCTAGATCCGTTCATGGTCTCACGGACAATGATTCGTGAGACGTTCTCACACAAATTTTTATCATATATGTTAGGAACATTGTATTAGGATTTTGATGATACCAATGTAATGTAGAAAAGTAAACCCCTAACCTTTAGCTTTTTCAATCGCTGCTTTCGTCCTAGACGAGAGCTGCCATAACTCCTCTGTAATTCGTGTTAAGCTAGACAAACACACGAAAATGAGTTATGATTAGATGTTAGGGTCTCCAAGGCGAAAGAAGACACGAGACATGAAGAACAACAACGAGAGTCAAGGAGTTGTCAACAAACACGAAAGGACAGTTTTGTTAAAAGACGATCCTTATCAAGCATTACTTCTCTTCAAAAACGAGAAGAATGTTCTACCTGTCTGATTTGACAACATCCTAGGACAATAAGGACTTCATCTTATGGGACACGCTTTTCAAGAAGCATTAAATGAAGATGTACCATCTCCTGGAGCTAAAGGACTAAACCCTAATGATTTCCATACCTTCAACGGCTACATGGTACAACCTCATTAATGGAGCATTTAATGCATGAAGCTCCCCGGTCCTTGTCCAATGGTTAAAAGGTTCGAAAATTTCATCTCCCTCCAACGGATGAATTTTCATCACCTATAAAAACCCACCTTTATCAACTAAGAAGGTGCTGGTTTATTCTCACTCGACTTACTTTCTTGCAAAAACTCTTGAAACGCTGACCATTTACTAAAAGCTTTTGTGAACCAGTTTTGAGGTGCTAAGTTACTTGGAAGAAGATTTTTGATCTTTTTCTTACACCTCAAAGGAAGTCTTGCCATTTGATTGAAGCAATCATATCTCAGAGTCAAGACTTCATCGTTGGAGAATTCAAGAAATCATTTTCTACCAACCTCAACTCAGGAGAAGAAGTTGATAGAGGCGGAGTAAACTCGAGGAGTTGAAAAACCTACGAAGGTTGTCCGGCTTAGTGATCAAGGAAGTCTTTGTGTAATTGTACTAAGAGTGATAGTGCAATCCTTCCATCAGTTGTGGAAGAAGAGTGGAGTAGGCAACGTTAGCCGAACCACTATAAAATCTCGTGTCCCTTCTATCTCTTTACTTACGTTTTTCTTTTCTGCATTCATATCATCCCATTTATCACCGCTACCGAAAGTTTCTCTAATTACGCAAACTCGTGCAAAGTATTTAAAACGAATCTATCTTATCCGCTGCGCCAAGACACCGAAAGGTGACGATTAGGGCTTTTCACGATAAGAGTCTATTCACCCCCCCCCCCCCCCCTCTAGACTCTCATTTCATTCTATCGGGACCAACAAGTGGTATCAGAGCCAATACCTTGATCGGTAAAGGCTTTGCATTTACTGCCTGGTAGATCTCTTTTCAAAAATCTCCTGAAAACCTTGCATATTTTCTTTGCACGCTTTTTACTCAAAAATGGAAAAGGAACATGCTCATCGCTCCAAACAACTTGCATTTAATCTTGCTAAATTTGATGACTGGAAGTTAAGAATGCAGGCTCTCCTATGCTCTATTCATGATGAAATGTGGGACGTCATAACAACCGGACCAATCACAGTCATGATGGCAAATGCTCAAACAGCCGCACAGGGAGCAGGAGCTCCGCAGATGATACCAAAGCCGAAAGACCAGTATTCCTCGGAAGAGAAAACAAGAGCAAATCTGGATAATGTGGCAAGAAATATTCTCTACAACTCTCTGGATGATTCCTTGTTTCCCAGGGTCCGAAAGTGCAAGAATGCCATGGAAGTGTGGAATGTCCTAATGAGTTTGGGAGAAGGAGACGAGCAAGAAAACGACAACAAGCTGACAATGGCTATGAAAAAATTTGAAGATTTCAAAATGCTGCCAAATGAATCAATCATGGATATGGAACTCAGATTCACCAGACTAATGGGCGATTTATCAGATCTTGGAAAAGAGCTTACTGAGAAGGAAATGAATCTGAAGATCCTTCGTGGTCTACCAAAATCTTGGGAAATGAAGGTTATCGCAATGAGGGATAGTCGAGATATGAAAACAACAAGCACGGCCAAAATTTTCAGTGATCTCAAAGCCTATGAGTTCGAACACGAACCAAAAGATGCCGAAGATTCAGAAACAAGAAACATTGCTCTCGTGGCAAATCAATCAGCATCAACATCCAACAGGTCGGAACCTAACTCTTGTGATTTTTTATCTGATGAACAATATGCACTATTTGTCAGGAAAATGAAAAGGTTCATGAGAAAGAACAACTTTCAAGACCCACAACGTTCGAGCCACCGAAAGAAGCACGAGAACTTTCCTCAAACCTCAAAAAATGAAACCATGGACTCTCAGCTATTGTGCTATAATTGCCGAAGGCCAGGACACTTCAAGGCGAACTGTCCTCATCCCATAGTAAGCAAACATCAAGACGACAATGCTACCACAAGTCCCTCAAAAGAGACTGGAGAAAGATATAAAAGAAGCGACAAGCCTGAATCATCAAACTCCAGAAAGGAAGGAAGAAGGAAGGCAATGGTAGTAAACGAAACTTCTGACATAGTCACAACCGAAAGTAGTTCCTCAAGCTCTAGCTCAGAAGACGAAAACACTGATGAGGAGAAATGACTACTGTGTTTATTCAGTCAAGAGTCAGATGAACTATACCTCATGGCAGCTGAAGACGAGGTAAACTCTCATTCACCTTCTTGTTATTCAGCTGAGTCAAGTTCTGTGGGAAGTCTTAACTCCAATGAATCTGTCACCGAAATGATGAGGAGGTTCAATGTGATAAATAGCACTTACTCCAAACTCAAGGAGGAGAACTCTCGGCTCATGCTTAGCCACAATGAACTAAATCAAGTTCGTATTGAGAACAATGAGCTAGTCATTGCTAAGGAGCAGCTTGAGAAAGATGTTCTCACTCTAAAGGAGCAATGCACAGCAAAAGAGAAGAGAGAGCAAGAACTGCTTGAAGTCTTGGATAAATTCAATAATTCATCCAACCTAATGGATAGAATGATGAATGAATCCAGACTGCCCGGGGAAAGAACTGGAATTGGTTTTAACCCCAGCTCCTCTTCACAAGTTGAATTGAACAAATCCACGAATGCGTATTCACACGAAAGCTTCGAGGCCGCATTTGTTCAAGGACCCACCCAGGTGTCTGAGCCTATGATGGTAGTTAACAATGTCGAAACACCACAATCAACAAGCCAACCAAAAGGTACGGCTGTACAACGAATTGTGGAATCTGGAAAGAAGAAATCTGGTAATGGCAATCCTAGACAAATCTATGTCAAAAGGAATGGACCAAATGGCAATAAACAGAATCTACGCCATAAAAAGGGTCAGCCTAACCGGAACACTCAATCCAATAAAAAGACAAATGTTAACCAGAGGCAATATCGTCCGAAATTCACACGAAAGAATCCTGCTCAAGGAATCTCAAAAAACGGACAAATCAGACAACCCGAAAGATCCTTCAAAAGATCTGGGTATGGCAATGGATGGACTGGGCCATCAGAAAAAGATTGGTTTGATTACCCAGAACCCCTTCCTAGAGCAGTATTTGAAAAAGTTCATCTGCGTAAACAAACCAATCATCTCAAGCATTATGAAAATCTTCCTCAGGAAGATCAACGTAAGAAATATAATGCTAAAGTCTTTGCCAGCATCCATTATGATTATCGTACATCAAATGGATATAGAGGACCGAGGATGAGTCGTGGATACTCTAGGTTGATGTGGGTTCCAAAGTTGACTGCTAACCCCCAAGGACCCGAAACTAAATGGGTACCTAAAACCACATAATCTTTGATGCAGGAAAAACAAGTCATATGGTATATTGATAGTGGATGCTCAAGACATATGACTGGTGATAAAACAATATTGAGCAACTTTAAGGAATTAGATGGACCCAAAGTTATCTTTGGAGGTGAAAATGGCGGCAAAACTCGTGGAAAAGGTGACATCATCAAGAAGGGAATAACAATACAAGATGTCTCTTATGTTGAAGGACTGAAGTTCAATCTCCTAAGCACAAGTCAATTTTGTGACAAGGGATACAAAGTAGAATTCCTCAAAGACGAATGCAAAATCGTGAACACGAAGGATGGCAAGACAGCTTTAACGGGTCAACAAAAGAAGAATATGTATGTATTATCTTTAAATTCTTCTAATGCTAACGTTTGTCTTGTAACTAAAAGTAATGCAGATCTCAACCAAGAATGGCACAACAAACTTAGTCATCTGAACTTGAAGACGATAAACAAGCTTGCCAAAAGAAATCTCGTAAGAGGACTACCCGAAGCATCTTATACGAAAGATAAAATATGTGAGGCTTGTCAAAAAGGGAAGCAATTCAAATCATCTTTCAAGACAAAAGATGGGGATGCAAATTCTCGATTCCTAAGCCTTCTACATATGGATCTCTTCGGACCAGTAGATCCAACAAGTTTGAGTGGAAGAAAGTATACTCTTGTTATAGTAGATGACTACACAAGATATACATGGGTGCTCTTCTTGAAAAAGAAGAATGAAACAGAAACAACTCTTCCAAATCTTTTGAGACAACTTCAAACAGAAAAGGAGACCAAATTAATTCGAATAAGATCAGATCAAGGAACGAAATTTGTCAACAAAGTCATAAAGGAATTCTGTGCACAAAATGGAATTTTCCATCAACTTTCGACAGCACGAACTCCTCAGCAAAACGGAGTAGTCGAAAGAAGGAACAGAACCTTGAAAGAAGCTGCACGAACGATGATCTCTCACTCAGGACTACCTAAGAAATTTTGGGCCGAAGCCATAAACACGGCATGCTATACACAAAATAGATCCTTGATCAACAAATCTCACAACAGGACACCATATGAGCTATGGAAAGGTAAAACTCCTAGTATTGGTTATTTTCATGTCTTTGGATGCAGGTGCTTCATACATAATAACGGAAAGAATCATCTAAGAGCTTTTGACGAAAGAGCTGATGAAGGGCTATTCATGGGATACTCCTCTGTAAGCAAAGCATTCAGAGTTCTAAACAAGCGAACAATGGTAATTGAGGAATCCATTCATGTCAAGTTTGATGAACAATCTGAGAAGAACCCATCTGGATGTAAAACATCAATCAAGTCAAGTCAAAATCCTCAGCAACCTGTTGACGAAGATATATCAGGCGAAGAAGACATACTTTCGTCCTACACGAAATATCAACTAAAGGTTCCTGAACCCGAACCTGTGTCTCAAGAAAAGGTTGGAATTCAGCAGAATGATCCTTCAGCTACCACAACATCTGAACCAATGATATACATTGATCTGCCGTATATTCCTGAAATGGATGCTCAAAATCAACAAGACGCTTTTGAACCGGACTTTCGATGGTTAAAAGATCATCCATCAGATCAGGTTATTGGAAATATCCAAGAAGGTGTAAGAACAAGAGCCTCTTTGCACGAAAGTATGATGGCATGCTTCCTATCACAAATGGAACCAAAAACTATAGAAGAAGCCCTAAAAGACCCTGACTGGGTAATAGCCATGCAAGAAGAGCTCCATCAATTTGAGCGAAATGAGGTATGGGAACTTGTTTCGAGACCATCTCATCAAAATGTCATTGGAACTAAATGGGTGTTTAGAAACAAAATGAGTGAAGATGGGCTCATTGTTAGGAACAAAGCTCGTCTTGTTGCTAAGGGGTATTGCCAAGAAGAAGGCATTGATTTTGATGAAACCTTCGCCCCTGTAGCTAGATTGGAAACTATTCGCATATTCCTAGCTTTTGCAGCCTATAAGAACTTCAAGGTCTATCAAATGGATGTCAAGAGTGCTTTCTTAAATGGACTTCTTGAAGAAGAAGTCTATGTTGAACAACCACCTGGCTTTGCAATCAATAATGAGCTTGAAAAGGTGTATCATCTCAAAAAGGCTCTTTATGGCTTAAAGCAAGCCCCACGAGCCTGGTATGATACTCTATCATACTTTCTTATCAATTGTGGCTTCACGAAAGGAGTGGTTGATAAAACACTCTTTCGTATAAAAGATCTCCTAGAGCAGTATTTGAAAAAAGTTCATCTGCGTAAACAAACCAATCATCTCAAGCATTATGAAAATCTTCCTCAGGAAGATCAACGTAAGAAATATAATGCTAAAGTCTTTGCCAGCATCCATTATGATTATCGTACATCTAATGGATATAGAGGACCGAGGATGAGTCGTGGATACTCTAGGTTGATGTGGGTTCCAAAGTTGACTGCTAACCCCAAGGACCCGAAACTAAATGGTACCTAAAACCACATAATCTTTGATGCAGGAAAAACAAGTCATATGGTATATTGATAGTGGATGCTCAAGACATATGACTGGTGATAAAACAATGTTGAGCAACTTTAAGGAATTAGATGGACCCAAAGTTATCTTTGGAGGTGAAAATAGCGGCAAAACTCGTGGAAAAGGTGACATCATCAGAAAGGGAATAACAATACAAGATGTCTCTTATGTTGAAGGACTGAAGTTCAATCTCCTAAGCACAAGTCAATTTTGTGACAAGGATACAAAGTAGAATTCCTCAAAGACGAATGCAAAATCGTGAACACGAAGGATGGCAAGACAGCTTTAACGGGGTCAACGAAAGAAGAATATGTATGTATTATCTTTAAATTCTTCTAATGCTAACGTTTGTCTTGTAGCTAAAAGTAATGCAGATCTCAACCAAGAATGGCACAACAAACTTAGTCATCTGAACTTGAAGACGATAAACAAGCTTGCCAAAAGAAATCTCGTAAGAGGGCTACCCGAAGCATCTTATACGAAAGATAAAATATGTGAGGCTTGTCAAAAAGGGAAGCAATTCAAATCATCTTTCAAGACAAAAGATGGGGATGCAAATTCTCGATCCTAAGCCTTCTACATATGGATCTCTTCGGACCAGTAGATCCAGCAAGTTTGAGTGGAAGAAAGTATACTCTTGTTATAGTAGATGACTACACAAGATATACATGGGTGCTCTTCTTGAAAAAGAAGAATGAAACAGAAACAGCTCTTCCAAATCTTTTGAGACAACTTCAAACAGAAAAGGAGACCAAAATAATTCGAATAAGATCAGATCAAGGAACGGAAATTTGTCAACAAAGTCATAAAGGAATTCTGTGCACAAAATGGAATTTTCCATCAACTTTCGGCAGCACGAACTCCTCAGCAAAACGGAGTAGCGAAAGAAGGAACAGAACCTTGAAAGAAGCTGCACGAACGATGATCTCTCACTCAGGACTACCTAAGAGATTTTGGGCCGAAGCCATAAACACGGCATGCTATACACAAAATAGATCCTTGATCAACAAATCTCACAACAGACACCATATGAGCTATGGAAAGGTAAAACTCCTAGTATCGGTTATTTTCATGTCTTTGGATGCAGGTGCTTCATACATAATAACGGAAAGAATCATCTAAGAGCTTTTGACGAAAGAGCTGATGAAGGGCTATTCATGGGATACTCCTCTGTAAGCAAAGCATTCAGAGTTCTAAACAAGCGAACAATGGTAATTGAGGAATCCATTCATGTCAAGTTTGATGAACAATCTGAGAAGAACCCATCTGGATGTAAAACATCAATCAAGTCAAGTCAAAATCCTCAGCAACCTGTTGACGAAGATATCTCAGACGAAGAAGACATACTTTCGTCCTACACGAAATATCAACTAAAGGTTTCCTGAACCCGAACCTGTGTCTCAAGAAAAGGTTGGAATTCAACAGAATGATCCTTCAGCTACCACAACATCTGAACCAATGATATACATTGATCTCCATATATTCCTGAAATGGATGCTCAAAATCAACAAGATGCTTTTGAACCGGACCTTTCGATGGTTAAAAGATCATCCATCAGATCAGGTTATTGGAAATATCCAAGAAGGTGTAAGAACAAGAGCCTCTTTGCACGAAAGTATGATGGCATGCTTCCTATCACAAATGGAACCAAAAACATAGAAGAAGCCCTAAAAGACCCTGACTGGGTAATAGCCATGCAAGAAGAGCTCCATCAATTTGAGCGAAATGAGGTATGGGAACTTGTTCGAGACCATCTCATCAAAATGTCATTGGAACTAAATGGGTGTTTAGAAACAAAATGAGTGAAGATGGGCTCATTGTTAGGAACAAAGCTCGTCTTGTTGCTAAGGGGTATTGCCAAGAAGAAGGCATTGATTTTGATGAAACCTTCGCCCTGTAGCTAGATTGGAAACTATTCGCATATTCCTAGCTTTTGCAGCCTATAAGAACTTCAAGTCTATCAAATGGATGTCAAGAGTGCTTTCTTAAATGGACTTCTTGAAGAAGAAGTCTATGTTGAACAACCACCTGGCTTTGCAATCAATAATGAGCTTGAAAAGGTGTATCATCTCAAAAAGGCTCTTTATGGCTTAAAGCAAGCTCCACGAGCCTGGTATGATACTCTCTCATACTTTCTTATCAATTGTGGCTTCACGAAAGGAGTGGTTGATAAAACACTCTTTCGTATAAAAGATAATGAGCACATTCTATTAGTTCAAATCTACGTCGATGACATTATCTTTGGTAGCACGAATCCAATTTGTGTGAAAAGTTCTCCAACCTTATGAAAGGCAAATTTGAGATGAGTATGATGGGTGAACTAAACTATTTTCTGGGTTTACAAGTCAAACAATGCCCAGATGGAATATTCATAAATCAAGCCAAATATACCAAGGACTTAATCCGAAAATTTGGCATTGATGGAAAAAGTTCGGTCAAAATTCCAATGAGCACATCCCTCAGAATGGATGTTGATAATGAAGGAAAGATGTTGATCAAACAAACTTTCGAGGCATTATTGGTTCTCTTTTATACCTAACAGCAAGCAGACCTGACATTTCGTTTGCTGTTGGTGTATGTGCACGATTTCAAGCTAAGCCGAAAGAAAGTCACCTAAGTGCAACTAAAAAGATATTAAGATATCTTAAGGGAACGCAAAGTGTCGGTCTCTGGTATCCGAAAGAAGGATCATTTGATCTAGTTGGATACTCAGATGCTGATTTCGCGCAGGTGTCGAATTGATCGAAAAAGTACCTCAGGAACCTGCCAGTTCCTAGGAGGACGAATTGTGTCTTGGTTTAGCAAGAAGCAAAACTCTATTGCTACAAGTACGGCTGAAGCCGAATACATAGCAGCTGGAAGCTGCTGTGCTCAAATCTTATGGATGAGACATCAATTGAGAGATTATGGCATAAATGCACGAGAAGTGAGCATAAAATGCGATAACACGAGTGCAATCGCCATTACGCATAATCCTGTGCTACACTCTCGGACTAAGCATATTGACATTAATATCACTTCATTCGTGATCATGTCTGAGAAGAAAGACATATCTCTTGAGTATGTTAATACTGATGATCAACTTGCAGATATACTCACGAAACCCTTGAGTGAAGCACGATTCTCCTCTCTAAGGCATGAACTCGGAATGATTGAAATGACATAAAGCAAGAGAATCAAATCTGCAAAGATTCTTGCTCTCGAAAATCAAAAGATTTGATCCAATCCTCACACGCCAAGGATCTTTATAAATGAGGTACACTACGAGGATAAAATTTCACATCTAACAAATACTCTAGTGTGTGTTTTTGCATGTGCAGGTATGAGTACGGGAAGCGAAAGAACCATTACGGAGGCACAAGAGGGAAAGAGTGAAATTCTCAGTGAGCCACTTGTGACTGAGCAAGAGTTTAATCAGTTTCTTGAACGCGCTCAACTCATACAAAACCTTCTTCGTGACACAACCGACAATGAGTCAAGAGAATCTTTCCACTCAGTTGGCAACCCTATAGGGTATGTCAAGGAAGACAGTGTGCTGGAACAAAGTGATAGTTTTGACTACTCACCCTCAAGCACTCCTACCAAGATAGCATCCCCTCTCAAGTCCACCGCAAGCAGCAAGAAAAAGAAAGCCTGAATAACTTTGTTAGGCCACGGTGACAAGTTGTGATGTTATCATGCTCATGATCTTTTAATTTATGACTTTATCTTTCGTTATCTTTTCAAAATGATGTCAGTATCTAAAAGATTTGTTAAGATTCGCACGATATCTCTTGTCTATAAATTACTAATCTATTTCATGAAGCTCTACTCACTCACAAGTCCTTAGAAAAGGAAAAAGATTGCAGGAATGGACAAAGGAAAGGAAAAATCGATGAAGTTGAAAAAAGGGCTAAACGTCTAAAACATCACATGCAAGAAGCTAGCAAGCTACCTAATGCCACCATTCTTAGGCTAGAAGAAGATGGGGAAAGGGTCATTGTAACTTACTCCATGCCTAACACAGCACCAAAGGATAAGGAAACTCTTGACAAACTGATCAATGAGTCCAGGGCTAAGAAGGCATACTGCATGGAACAAGCCACACGGCTTGCTAAAGAGAGAATTCAGATGATGAATAGCTCTCACTGGCAATCTTCTTATGAAGTTTCTCAATCTAGTGATCAATCTTATGAAGATTTCACTATGGTTCACTCTCGGTCCTCAACTCAGTCACCCGAACCCTCTCTCTCACTTGAGGAGCTGGATGAATATTCAAAGATGGCAAATCTGACTGATGTTACCGAAGAGATGACTCGTCTGGAACTTCACGTGCCTTATCGTTTTCTCTAAGTTGTTGTATGCTGTACTTTCGTGACCTGGAATCCTCTTCTCTCTATTCCTTGTGATCTAATAAAAATGCTATCCTTTCGTACTTAGAATGAATGCATCTCTTGACTATGCTTAACTTTATCTGTTTCTTGTCCAAAATCACAGGAAAGCTCATCACTCATACGTATTCTGGTCAAAAAGGGCCATAAATTTTTTTATGCGTTACATATTTTTTTTAAAGTTCATTGAAGTTGGAGCCTCATAAAGAAACAAGTTAACAGTCAAAGTCTTGTTGGGAATTGATTACCCCCTTGAATATATCTATGAGCATTTATCGCGACGTTGAAATCAATGTGTAACTGACACATGAGCTATGTGGATCTCTTGCTATAAAAGGAGGTGAATTCTTCACGAAATATTCATCCTTCTTTCCTTCACCATGGCTCCAAAGAAACCTTTTACTAGAGGTGACTCTCACAAGAGAAGAGAGGCTGCTAGGCGTCTCAGGGAAAAACAGGGTGATCTTTACCCTGGTAACAGTCCACAAGCTCCTGTGGACCTCCTCTCTGATTCAGACTCATCTCTTCAATACGATGAGATGGCTGGCTTCATTGTTGAAAAATCTGAAAGTGAGGAAAGACCCTCAAAGACCCTGCTCAGGCCATCCCAGATGATCCCAACAAGTGGGTTGATAGAGATTACATGGCTTTTCTGGCTCAAGAGGACTTAGAGGAGAAATATGATAAGGAGGAAGAACCTGAATCCTCATCTGGTTCCAACTACCCACGAACCGGGAAGTGGTTCAAGCAGATGTTGGGAAATCTGAAAAAGGGAAAATCTGAGTCGTCAGGAGTCAAGAAAAACGAGAGGAAGAAAAATTGATCTTTTGGTTGTTGTATCTTATCTTATGTACTTTCTTCTCTCGGGTCTATGAATAATATAATTTTATTTGCTCTGGTTTCCTTTTGAACGAGACTTTATGTGTCTCATTTATCATCTGTCTAATATCTTGAATCAAGGACAACCTTCTTGAAAAGAATATATTCCCTAAGGCGTGCCTTTGTCAAGTCATTCAGACACATCTTTTGAGAGGCTCAATTCTCTATTTAACGGACCCTCTCAATCTTCTATGGACTCACTTATCTCTTTCTTCAAACTCATGGATAAAGGGAAAGAATTGGCCCTCACATCTGAGAGTTTAACTGAGCCCGAAAAAATGTCTCAACATGGTCTTGGAAACTCAATTGAGAAAGGTTCACCATCTGGGAATGAACCAGAAATCTCAGAGTTCTACTCTCTTGTTCAACTCATACCTCTTCTAAAACATGAAGAGAAGTATCGTGCACTGTATGCTTATGCTAAAGCCAAGGTTTTGGCTGAGCTAGATGACATGGAGAGACGGGGTCTCTCTAGAGAAACACTGGGAGCTGACCATGAAACTCTCATTGCTGAAGTTTTTGCTCATGAGATCCGAAAGAAAGAGTACCTTGAGCATGCACGAAAGAAGTACGGCAACGTTGAGTAAAAGCTTGCCTGCCTGCTAATACACGAGAGATTGTAATTGTTTCTGTTACGTACGTTTGGTGTAATAAATCTCTCGTGTGATGTACTCTTGATGTTGTAAGAAGGATTTGTCTGACTTTATTTGTCTTTCAGATCTTATGTTATGATGAAATTATCTATCTTCGGGTTTGGAATCGTGTCTAAGACGTTTCTTTCTTAACTTCCAATCCAAACCGTTTAGATGAATCATAATGAGGATCATGTGGCCGAGAAAAATGGTCCACTATCCCACTCTGTCTGACACAGATTGAGACGTGCATTTAATGCACCCATAGACACTCAAGTACTTTTCTCTCTCTTCATTTAATGAAGGAATGATCGTGTTTGATCTGCACACGATCTTATCACTCTCCCATGTTGATCAGTTACCATATTGGAGAAGAGGAACCGGTAGTTCTTTTGAAATTCAAAGTAATCCATTGCTAAATGGGCTATCCATAACCGGTTACCCGGTGCTTGCTAAAACCCTACTTAAACCTTCCTCTCTTCAAGCATTACCTTTTTACACTTTTCTCTCTCTCATTCATCTCAATCCTCTGTCTCTCTCAAATCCTCAACAATGGCGGATCATCCACAAACATCACCAACTGATAAAGAACCAGAAACACCTTCGACTCTGAAAATTCCAAGCTTTCCAACAGAAGATCTAAGGTTCATTGAATCCAGAGTACCATTCATCGTCAGCGGCAGTATGTGGGACGCGCATGGTTTCCTTGAATATATCTTGGACAGAAGATTTGGTGAAAACATCATACATCTCCTCACAGAAACAGGATTATATGGCTTCATCACACATCTATATACGATATGGCATCCAGTTGACGTAACTCAGTTCTATTTGAATGCCTCAATATCCTCTGATTATCTGACCATTACTTCCAGAGTCAATAATCATCCTGTGGTCCTTACCTCGGAGGACGTTCGATCAACATACGGGTTTCCACAGAGAGATGAGGCTTACAAGTCTGATATTATCTACTATCATCTCGACCCAGAGGACTTCTATGAATCTATCAAGAACAACCACGCCCCCTCCAAGGCAGAAATCTCTTGGCCTTTAAAGAAGAAATGGTTCAGACTAGATTATGAGTTCACTGTTGATATCTTCAATAAACTCGTCGATCACAAGACCTCGGGCACTGATGATGTGACGAAGGAGAAGTTGAAAATGCTGCATGCTTTCTTGAATGGATTTAAAGTCGATTGGTCAAAGATCATATTCAACAACATTGTTCACACAATCACTTTTCATCGGAAGAGTCCAGGAGACATTGCAAAGAAGTTAGGGTACGGCTTTGTAATAAGCCATCTTCTTGCAACGAAAGGAGTTATTTTGCGCCCAGGAATTCGGCCTGGACAAAAAGCATGTCACATGAAGCAGAAACCATCAGGGTACGACAAACAGAAGGCATTAGAGTTGGGTATTCCTATTGAGCAAGTGAAAACCAAGAGGAAGTCAAGAACCCCAAGGTTTCGGAGGATGATCAACCCAAGCCGAAACGACAAAAGCGAGAAAAACACTCCTCTCGGAGTAAGACAAAGAAGACAGAAGCTACTCCATCTGTTCCAGTTCCTCCGAAATCTCCGCAAGAGGCGAAAGATCCTACTTCACCTTCTCCTCTACCAGAAACAATCACTGTCAAAGATTCATCTGAAGACGATGACAATCTGATTCTCACAAGACTTGGCAAAAAGAGTCACTTTCGGTCTCATGTCAAATTAAAGTCTTCCCAGGCGAAAAGTTTAACATCGAAAGAAGTTGACACGAGAGAAGCATCTCCACAGGGGGAAGAAGTCACGAAAGAAGCTCTCTCTCAGGGGGAAGCTCAGCCGGAAGTTACTCTACCAGACAGAATTTCTGATGCTCAAGAAACTAATCTCGGTTCTCTTCAAGACCACCATCCACAAGAACCTACCTTGGCAGATCAACTCCTTCGTGAGCTGACACAAGAACCTGCTAATGTAGATATGGAGGCTAGTCGCTTAAGTCTTCCACAAGAACCTGGGTCACCAGAAAAGACGAAAGAGGCGACTGATGCTTTGATCGCTTTGCCTTGTTTGCCACAAGAACCTACCAATACAGAGCAGGTAACTCTGACACAAGAACCTGTGTTGGTAGACGAGATAGTAGTTGTGCAGGTACAAACTCCGGACATCCCGAAACCATCAGCTCCAGCTCCAGAAGTAAAAGTTCCTCAACCTTCACCAGATCAATTGCTTAGAGAATCCATTGAAAGGGATTACAAACGAGTCCTGCAATGGCAAAAGTGGCGCACTGCTCCCCTACGGACCTTTCTTGAAACTTTTGAAGCAATGCAGGATGAAGAAGACTTTGCACTTGCATGGATTGGCACTGATGATGTTTCCAAAGCTCTTCGAATTGAAGAAATCAATCGTGTCTTCTCATACAAGATGACAAATCGCACTCTCGGGAGAGATAAAGCCCCAATCTGCATCGAACTTAACAAGCCACCCTTGGATCCAGTCTATGAAGAAGAAATGAAGCAACTCCGATATGCTATGTTGCTATCCAAGATCAAGACCACGTTAGAGAAGGAACACCAAAATGATCCAAATTGCAATGTTAGTGGCACGAAGGATGAGCTTGGATGAGAGATTGAAGAAAACGAGAGTAATGAAGATGAAGATGAAGATGAAGATGACAATGATGATGATGTTGGCGATGCTGATGATGAGAATGATGATGATGACGACGATGGTGATAATGATGATCAGTTGGGTAATGAAGGTGCTCAAGAAGCCGACCCCGAAGACAGTCATACATTCTTAATCGGTCCTGACTATGACACCTATCCCCAAAGATCTCCCTTAAGAAAACTACCCTCTGACAATAGTGACTCGGACGAAGTTTCGACTAACCATCCAGAAGACCTGTCTCGTGCCATCGTTCCACATATCCAACCCATGGACGAGACTCCGATCATGCAAGAGAAAGCAAAAGTACGTGAGGGCAAACTGGAAGCCTCACCAATTCATCTTAGCTCAACAAGTGGTGGAAAAAGGGATGCACCACTTCAAGAAGAACATATGGACACAACGCCAACAAACATTGAAGAAGAATCTGCTGCAGAGTCCCCACGGACCATCATGAACCTTATGAGGGAAACTGTCCATTCAGCCGAAACCATCCACATGCAATATCTGGCTCTACGAGAAAAGGACACGAAAGTTTTGGATGATTTGTGCAAGAAGGTTGATTCTTTGATAGCTGCACAATCTCTACCTCAGCCTCCACCTCCAGAACATACTCAACCGCAGCAACAGAGCCAAACAGATCACAAGATCCTCGAGAGAATGGTAAAGAAGCTCCACGATCTTGAAACTGCCCTGAACAAAGTTGCACGGCAACAACACGAGATCAAGCATTCTCATTTTGGTCTCAAAGAACGTATTGATTTGGCTTGCACAAAGATTGACACATATCAAGACAATTCATACCAACTGGGAGAATATGCACTTCAAATTCTCGGTTACGCCCAGGATATCTTGAATGCGATAAATAAGGTTTCCTCTATACCTCCTACCTCTTGTGCTGATGATGCCAAAAAGGGGGAAAAGATAAATGATGACAAAGATAAGGATGATGATCAGCCGAGAGATAACACGAAAGATCAAACTCGTGAAGCACGAAACTCTCCCTCTCGGACACCAAGAGACTCTGGCCAAAGGAACACGAATCCATCTCATCCACCTTCCAAGTCTCATGGTTACCACTCCTCGAAGCAAAGATATCATGGTCGATACCAATCCTCCAAACCAATTAAGCCTCGACAATCATTTGGTTCTGAAGCCAAATACATCTTCACAGGACTTCCAAAGAGAGAACAGACAAAACTAAGGCAGAAACTTATGAGAGACAACAAAGTAACTATGGATGGCATAGGAAACTTTGTGGACTTCGTCCCATATGAAGAAGGCAGTGGCAAACGTTTTGAGGGTTGCAATAATCCTATTTGGTTGAAAACAAAAGACAATTATACAAGACAAAATCACATGAGCACTCAAAACGAGAGAATCAAAAGAGAAAACAAAGAACTGTAGAAGAAGCATGATGAAGAAAGAAAAAGAAGAGAAGATGAAGCAATGGAAAGAGAAAGGATCAGGAATCTCATTGAAGACCTTTCTAATGTAACCAAAGACTCCCCACAGAATGTCATGCACAATGCAGCTTTCAAAGTGCACAAGGAATCAGGAAAGAGCTACCAAGAAGGCATGAATTCGTTTGAACTGATCTCGTGGTAGAAGTCTGGAATTGTTGAAGGAAGCAACATTCGGGAAGCCTATAACAATTACACTGGCCTGAATATCAAAGGAGAACATGAAGAGCTTGTCAGGTCTAATCCTATTAAAGTCTTCAGAGCAAAAATCAATGAGAAAATAGACTTCAACAGGATGTTAAAGCAACAAAAGGAAAGGGATGACCAAAAATCCAAGGAAGCTGAACAACAGAAATCAAAGCTCTTAGAAATGTAAGTTAACTTTCGTTATGTTTTTCTTCATAAAGTTTTTGTAATGATCACATCTTTATATATGAAACTCTCATTGTCACACATCTCGTGTCACTTGTCTGAGTTACTTGTCCTTGTCTCGCTTATTAACGCTTTAATCTAGAAAAAGACTTGTAAACTCTCAAGTATGGCTGTCTTTGCAATAGAAAAATCCTTATGGAACTTTTATCAGCCTTATAAGAAGAGTATAGGTTTTGGCATCATCAAAAAGGGGGAAATTGATAGGAACATTGTATTAGGATTTTGATGATACCAATGTAATGTAGAAAAGTAAACCCCTAACCTTTAGCTTTTTCAATCGCTGCTTTCGTCCTAGACGAGAGCTGCCATAACTCCTCTGTAATTCGTGTTAAGCTAGACAAACACTCGAAAATGAGTTATGATTAGATGTTAGGGTCTCCAAGGCGAAAGAAGACACGAGACATGAAGAACAACAACGAGAGTCAAGAAGGAGTTGTCAACAAACACGAAAGGACAATTTTGTTAAAAGACGATCCTTATCAAGCATCACTTCTCTTCAACAACGAGAAGAATGTTCTACCTGTCTGATTTGACAACATCCTAGGACAATAAGGACTTCATCTTATGGGACACACTTTTCAAGAAGCATTAAATGAGGATGTACCATCTCCTGGAGCTAAAGGACTAAACCCTAATGATTTCCATACCTTCAACGGCTACATGGTACAACCTCATTAATGGAGCATTTAATGCATGAAGCTCCTCGGTCCTTGTCCAATGGTTAAAAGGTTCGAAAATTTCATCTCCCTCCAACAGATGAATTTTCATCACCTATAAAAACCCACCTTCATCAACTAAGAAGGTGCTGGTTTATTCTCACTCGACTTACTTTCTTGCAAAAGCTCTTGAAACGCTGACCATTTACTAAAAGCTTTTGTGAACCAGTTTTGAGGTGCTAAGTTACTTGGAAGAAGATTTTTGATCTTTTTCTTACACCTCAAAGGAAGTCTTGCCATTTGTTTGAAGCAATCATATCTCAGAGTCAAGACTTCATCGTTGGAGAATTCAAGAAATCATTTTCTACCAACCTCAACTCAGGAGAAGAAGTTGATAGAGGCGGAGTAAACTCGAGGAGTTGAAAAACCTACGAAGGCTGTCCGGCTTAGTGATCAATGAAGTCTTTGTGTAATTGTACTAAGAGTGATAGTGCAATCCTTCCATCAGTTGTGGAAGAAGAGTGGAGTAGGCAACGTTAGCCGAACAACTATAAAATCTCGTGTCCCTTCTATCTCTTTACTTACGCTTTTCTTTTCTGCATTCATATCATCCCATTTATCACCGCTACCGAAAGTTTCTCTAATTACGCAAACTCGTGCAAAGTATTTAAAACGAATCTATCTTATCCGCTGCGCCAAGACACCGGAAGGTGACGATTAGGGCTTTTCACGATAAGAGTCTATTCACCCCCCCCCCCCCCTCTAGACTCTCATTTCATTCTATTGGGACCAACAATATATATAATGAAAATTTAAACGTATTTGAGCCTTATCACTTTTAAGATTAATATAAAGTTCCAAATTAAACACAAGAAAATAATTTTAAAAGTACAAAGACGGAAACTGTTTTCCTCCGATTTGGTCATTATATTGTGTGTGGAAAATATGCAATGTCATCCAGAATAATTATCTGATCTCCGTATAAATATAATTATGGATTCTCCCATGAAAATCCCAAATAGAATTTATCCTGCAAAACTGATAAAGGTGCGTTAAGAGGAAGGAGAAGAAAGTTTTGAAAGAAATGGACAAATATAACTTCATAAATAAAAAATTATTAAAAAAATTCTAATTCTAATTATATAACAATAAGGACCAAATGTGACATATTGTGAACCTGCAAATGATCTAATTTTATACATATATATTGTATGTATGTTTCTAAGGGATGGTTCACGTGCGAAAGAACTCCCAGTTGAAAAATAGGTGAGATCTGAGCCATAAATCTAATCTAGATCACTGGAATGAAGGAATTTTTTTTTTTTTTAAATGCGCTTCCTGGGGAGCTTTCAAAGTTATACATATTAAGTTCAAAATTACGCACCTTACAGTGCAAACTTATGCACCTTACAGTGAGAAGTTGTGCACCTTAAGCTGAAAAGAGATGCACCCAACGAAGGAAAGTGTACACCCAATGATAAAAAAAAAAAAATTGAACTGTTATGCACCTTTAAGAGTTAAATTCATATTGCACCTTAAATTTTAAACTTATGCAGCTAGAGTCTGGAAGTCCTTATTTATGAAGAAAAAAGTTGTACACCTTAAGAGTTACATTCATGCACCTTAAGCTTTAAACCTATACACCTAGACAGGGCCGGTTTTTAGATTTTGGTGGCCCCGTTCTTGTAAATGAATGAGGCCCTACCAAAAGTCTAATTTTTAAAACTAATACCGTAATTTTTTCTAATAATAATAATAATAATAATAATAAGGTAAAATGGAAGATGCGCAAGGAAAAGATTTTTTCATACATATTATGGAATAAATTACAATTATAACAACAACAATAACAATAACAATAACAATAACAATAACAATAACAATAACAATAACAATAATAATAATAATAATAATGGGATGAAGAAGGTTTCAAAAACGGCTATGCACATAGCTAAGCAACAAGCAAGTTTCAAACCCTAGATCTCTCAACTATGAAACACTTTAAGAACACACTTTTACCATCTCTGCATATGCAATCATTTGTGATTAAATGCACATTTTTTTTTAATTCATAACTAGTTAAGAAAAAATTAAATTTTGAGCCCCTAAAATTTGGGGCCCTGTGCTGTTGGGCTGCTTGCACAGCCCAAAATCCCCCCTGCACCTAGAGTTTGGAAGTCGTTATTCATACAGAAAGAAGTTGTGCACATTAAGAGTTAAATTCATGCATCTTAATTAAATTGGAAAGTGATGCACCTTAAGCTTTAACACCTAAAGTCCAGAAGTCCTTATTCATAAGAGTTAAATTCATGCACCTTAAGTTGGAAAGTGATAATGCACCCAACGTTTAAAAAAAAATAAAAAAAAAAATTGAACTTACACAAAATTACCATAATACTACTATTTTTTTCTTCATTCTGGACGGTTGATTTTTGATAGATCAATGGTTGATATTTTATCCCATTTTTTATCCGAGAGCTCATTCGCATTTGATCTATTATATATATATATATATATATATATATATATATATATATATATATATATATATATATATATATATATATATATATATATATATATATATATATATATATATATATATATATATATATAGAATAAGGCTCATATGCGGCAGTGGCTTTAGGTGCGGCGGTGCGGTCATATCAGCGTCGTTAATTTTGCTTAATCTAACGGCAGCGGCTAATTTCCGAAGATTTAAAGATTTAAGCGCGTCCTGGTAAGTGGGGGGTATTACGGTAATTGTAGTAGTTTTTTATATCGGTCGCTTGTCAGAATACACCAACAGTGTTAACAAAAGACATCAATAGTGTTAGGAAAAAGCACCACAATGAAATGCACAAATACACCAAAAAACACACAACACACCCAAAAAATACACCATATAACTCACCACCCCAATGGTGTATTCTGAACACTCTGTGATGCTTTTAGTCATACCTAGTGGTGCGTTCTGGTGATGCGTATCGAATTTGTGCATGTTTTTTTGGTGTGCATTTTCTAACATGGATGGTGTTACAAGAAATCTATAGCCAACCTTCCTGCAAGAGATCTTTTCTTAACATCAAACCTGTTGGGATAAGCGCTGTTGCGCGAGTACTGTATCACGAGCGCACTACCGAGTACCACGAGTACACTAACTAGAGAGGAACTACGAGCAGAAATCAGCGTTGTAGCGCTAGTCTAAACTAGAAGCCGTTGCTTGTTTTGTTTTTTAGAATCTAAAAGGTCTCGTCTTTCCGCAAATCCCTATCTTCTCTCGCCCTACTACTCATATGAAAAGCGCTACTTGCCTATTGACAGAAGTCATCTCCGAAAAAGCAGCTGTTCGCCCTAAACTCGCTTTGTTTGTTGATGTCACAAGGGCTTGAAGAGGAATTGCCCGATTCGATGTTGAAGCTGCGTAGCTTCCTTACCTTACCAATGAAGCCTGAGATTAGAGTCGGCCCCTCTCTGATAAGGAAGGAAACGAAATAAAATACACAATGAATCTTCCCGATCAATTTTTTTGAATTATTTCATAAGTTTGATGGCAAATCCTACCATGCTAGTAGCCTGTGTTTCCTCCTTCCCTTCTCTTTCAGGTTATTTAGAAGTTTGTTAAGGAAATCAAGTATTTGTATAACTATTAGTGCGGTCGCACTGACCGCTCGGGAAGACACCAACACGAATTCTCAAATACACCACAATAAGGTTAATAATGCACCAATAATGAACATAAAACACACAACACTATGATTTGATATATTCTGGTGCCCAATGACGACTTTAACCTTGCAGTTCGCGTACTGTGAGAATGCGCGCGAAAATATCGAAAAAGCCTTGATGAATGTGATTCGTTGGATTTATCTAATCTAATGGCCTACAATTAACCGCATCGCCGCACCTAAGTGCACTGCCGCACTTGAACCTTCCTCTCTCTCTCTCTCTCTCTCTCTCTCTCTCTATATATATATATATATATATATATATATATATATATATATATATATATATATATATATATATATATATATATATATATATAACTTTCTTGGCGTTTCTTTTGCCATTTTTATTTCATTCATTTATTTGGAAGAAATCATTTCAGACGGATAGCCTCTGAGAACAGCAGTGTATTGCATGGAATACATTCTGTGGTTTTGCTCTCTCATATGGTCTTATGATAACCTGCGAAACGAGTTGCTGATTGTAGCCTTTCTAGCTCCAATAAAATAGGATAGGATGATGGAGCTTATTTAGAATGATCTTTGAACTGTCATGTATAAAATATGTAAATTGGTCTATATGTTGAATTATTCTTTGAAATATATCTAAATTCTCATTGTATATGGTTGATAAAGTTCACCATTTTTCGATTTAAGAATTCAATCATAGTTTTTGCATAACATGAGATGCATCCATTAATTAGTTTTCCTAAATGGAATTGCAATATAAACCCCTCAATATGTATTCTTCCAGTTTAACCAAAGGTCTGATATATATTTGAATTTTGCAAATGTAGCCACCTCTAAACTTATGAGAGAATATATGTTTTGTTATTTTTTGAGGTCTTACTTGATAGGCTCAAACCAAGAAAGATAATAGGTAACTTCGATTTGTAGTCAACCTTGTAACCTTGTGATTATCAAATCACCAATTAATATGATTATTGATTTATTGTGTGTGAATATACACACAAATATTAATTATAAATAATATAAAACAGAGCTTATAGCTTATTAGTAGCTTAAAATTAAATAAGCTATAATATAAGTTCTGCCAAACATACTCTTGTGTAATTTGATGGTATTACTGTTACCATTCCAAACGGAATGGATACTATAGATATGTTAGATTGAAGTTACAAAAAAACAAAAAAAAAAAAAAACAAAAAAAAAAAAACAAAAACAAAAACAAAAACAAAACAAAAAAAAACAAAAAAAAATTATTTTTCTTTTTTTAAAAAAATTATAGAGAAAATTTCACTTTTGGTCCATGGAATATTATACATGAATCACATTTGGTCATTGACTATTAAATTTTTTTAATTATGTGCATCGTTATGTAATTTGTATCACATTTGATCTTGCTGTCCAATTTTCCAACCAACTATTGCAGGAAGTGTTCTTTTCGGAGGAAGCACTTTTGGAAGGAGCACTGCATTTTTTTCTTTCGGAATGAGCACTCTGAAAGAGCATTGCATTTGCTTCTTCCCGGAGGAACACTTCTAACAATAGTAGTTAGTCAGGAAATTGGACAGCATAACCAAAATGTGATACAAATTACATAATTATATCCAATTAAAAAATTATAATAATCAATGACCAAATATGATTCATATATAATAGTCAGGGAAAAAAATGAAATTTATTCTTCATTACATCAACAATGGAACTAGAATCTTATATCCACCAGCAGCAGTAGTCAATAGAACAAATAAATTGGCATTCAAAATTGAAAGGACGTACAGTAACATATCATAACATCAATTTCAACAAAGACATTAGTTTCTTACTCACCATTATATTAATGCAGTATACAGAACAAATAAATGGCTATTCAAAATTTAAAGAACAAATTAGGCTTGATCGCTAATACTCCCTCGATCTTTCGCTCCTTTAATGCTTTGCCTACCAAAGCCAAATTGGCTCTCTTGTATGATTATAGGGGGTTTGCTGCCCGCCAAACTATTCCTCAATAAACGATTCTTTGCTAAAAAAAAATCACAAGTTTCCTAAAATTGAATGAAGAAAGTAAATTAGAAACTAGCCCTTCGCTCCATCTTCAATCCACCTTTCACTTCTTGAAATTCTTAAAACTCATTAGAAATAACACAACCTTGTCTAAGAAATTCCGGCATTTTCTTATTAGAATCCTCCCTTTCCATCATCGTCCCCTCAACTTCATTCACAGAAATCATCAGACCCCTTTCTTCATCTTCGTCTTCTTCTTCATCTATATCACCCTTGTAGCACAGTAGTTCTTCGTACAAATGATTCTGTTGGTTCAACATTCGAAAACACTTTTTTCGCCTCGACATCGACAATGATAACAACCTTGGATTTCCCGAGACACAGCAAGGTTTCTTGACAGACATTAACCCTAGTTCTCAAGCAATCCGAAACCGTCCCCGCCAAGAACGGTGCAGTTTCCGGGAAGAAGAACCAGGTGGCAACAACGGCGGCGTAGATCATCTGCTGCAAGTACTCCAAAACCAGATCGAAAAGCTGCACATCGGGTTCCTCGAAAACTGAGGTTTCCAACACAGACAGTATTAGTCCGCTTCATCCGGATGACGAGAACGCCGCATTTGGAAAAGCGGTCCAGCAACATACTCTCTCTCCACCTGAACATGCGAAGGTTGAGGCTCTCCACGATCTCGGTCTGAGACGCAGCCATTGCTTGTCTCGGAAGAAACTTGAAGCTCGCAAAGTTTTGACGCAACGAATTGAACAAAGAAAAACACGGTTGCATGCGTGGCTCTTGTATAGGGATAGGGAAGAATATAATGTTGTGTTGGAACCAGTGTTGCAAAAATCACGCCGAGGCTAGGGAAGAATATAATGTTGTGTTTAAAAAAACGGCTGGAATCGGCCTCCTCCACGGCCGGGCGGCTAGGCAGCCGCCTAGACCGCCTAGCCGGCTGATCTAGCCGTTTTTTGTTTTTGTTTTTTTTTTTTAATATTTTTTTAGGGTTGATAATCCGCGGTTAAGCATCAAATGACCAAAATACCCCATTTACTAGATATGAGTGTTGACTTTTGAAGTTTCTACTAGTTGTAAAGTGTAGAAACCTTGTCAAGGCATAACTTTCAACTCGGTTATTCGTTTTGGACAATTTTTTTTTCAAATCGCGTATTTTTTCGAGATAGTTTCAACAATACTTTGAACAATTTCTCAAAAAGATGGAAGTTCTCAAAAAAATGCCTCTTTTGCTTTTAATTTTTTTATTTATGTATTTAGATGGTTTCAACAACACTTTGAACAATTTTACAATCACTTACGTAAATAGTTTGTAAGAAAAAACTAGAGGAACCTTATGTTTTATTAGTGAATTTTTAAAATTTTTAGTTTTAATTTTTTTTAAATTAAAAAAATTAAAAAATAAAAAATCCGTTTGGGTTTATTGTCCCAATCCGTTTGGGTGCCTAACGTATTTTGTAACATTGGTCCGAACGCTTTATTGTCCCAATCTGTTTGGGTTTCGAATTTATTTTTACGTTAAATTTTGAGATTTATGAAATTTAATTTAGATTATGAAATTAATTTCAAATTTATGATCGAATATAGGGTCGGTGTGGAAATATAAATAGCGGCTTGATGTCGACGGAACCCCCTTCGGATTTCTCTTCGCCGATGGCGACCAATCGGTCGCCGGAAGAACAAGATTTACTTGAAAGGAGTACAAGAAGGGCCAAAAGAGGCAGAGCTTCAACGGATATCAATTTCCAGTTTCCCCCCGATTCAGGTCTAATGGAGACATCGGTCGGACAAAGAACAAGCACACCGGACTCCGCCCAAGGAAGATCTCCGGCTGCGACTCCGAGCAATCCATGGAATCGAAGACCCTCCCAACCGGCTACTGAAGACAAGGCGGACTCGGATGACGATGAGATGGAGGCTAATGGCAAAACATACGACTACCCGGTTATCTTGGTAACCAAAGAAGAGAAGGAGAGACTTCGGCGTCCATGGCGGCGTTCGCTTATTTTGCGTGTTCTTGGACGGACAGTCGGCTATTCCTTTCTTCTACAACGACTGCAGCGTATGTGGAGAACGGAAGTCGGGTTCGAATTGATTGCTCTCACACACGATTACTTCATAGCCAAATTCGAATACCTAGCAGATTACGACGCAGCTAAATATGGTGGTCCTTGGATGGTTCTTGACCACTATTTGGTTACCCAGCAATGGAGGCCCAACTTTGATCCAAGGAATAGCAAGTTAGACAAGCTTCTGGCATGGATTTGTTTCCCCTCCCTCCCAATTGAATACTTCGACGATGATTTCTTGAAGAAGATTGGGAAAGTTATCGGCCGGCCAATCAAAATCGATGTCACCTCTGGTTTAGCCTCCAAAGGGAAGTTCGCAAAGGTATGTGCCGAACTGGACATATCCAAGCCTCTCTTGTCAAATTTCGTAATCAATGGTACAGAATGGCCTATCGAATACGAGGGGATCCACCAGATTTGCTTCAAATGTGGAATCTACAGCCACCGTATGGAACATTGCGGGGAAGATGCATCTCTCCCTGTCGATTCTGGTGTTGACGTAACCATGGCCAATCCCACACCGGATCCTGTTAGCCAAGTATAGAAACCCAAGGATAAATATGGGCCTTGGATGCTTGTCACAAGAAGGGATAGGAGAAATTTCAACAGAGCTCCCACTCATAACAATTCGACTCAGGGTGCTGTAAACCAGAATGTAGCGCCGGTCTCCTCGCAACCTCCGACGGCAGATATTCCAACGAATTCTCGCTTTGAGCCCCTAGCGGACCTCAATGATACCAACGACCAGCCAGCTTCTCTTGTGGACCAGCATCCTACCATCCCACTCCCCAGAATAAGAACAAACTACCGGGGATGACATCAACGCTCGGAGCATAGAGATCCTCAATTCACTCCCGGGCCTTCTGAACCTCCGCTGCCTTTTCGTCAACCGCAATCTTCCACCAAGACCGCTTCTAGGGGGAGAGGCGGCAGAGGATTCTATCCGAATAGGGCTGCCGCCCAGCAAGAGCACACAGTGGTCAGGGGATCAAGTGGGGGAAGTAATATCATCACCTATACGGTGTCTCACGGTGATGATAACCAGGTCACCCCCATTCTTGCTGATTTTGAGAACACCTTTAAGGAAGTCCCGCCAGACGAGGTTGATGATCCGGCCTTGGAACCAACTCATGTGGTGGCCATGCTGGACGATACTGGTCAATGTGACCCAATGGTTTCTGATAGGGAAGTCCCTCCGCGTCAATAGACATTCTCTCGTCTTTTTCATTAACTTTTTCTGTCTTTATGATAGTGTTGTCTTGGAATTGCCAAGGTGCTGCCTCCTCCTCGTTTAGGCGCACCCTAAAATATTTTTTGCACCTACATAAACCCTCTTTGGTTTGCCTTTACGAACCCAAAGTTTCAGGGGCCCGAGCAAATGTTATTTGTTCAAGTCTTGGTTTTTTAGATTGGATTAGAGTAGAAGCTGTGGGATATTCTGGGGGTATTTGGTTGCTTTGGACTGATCCTATCAAAATAGATATCCTGTACACTCATCCACAATTTGTTTCGTTTCAGGTATCTGAAAATAGTCTGGCGCCATGGGTTATGTCTGCAGTATATGGTAGTCCCAACATGTCTTTGAGGAAGCGTCTATTTACAGATCTGTCAGGACAATTTTTCCATCCCCAAGCTCCTTGGCTAACAGTGGGGGATTTTAACTCTGTTACGAATAGAGAAGAAGTCAGCAGCACAAGTACTTTCTCTGCTTCGCGTTGCTCCGACTTCAATGATTGGATTTATAGAGAAGGCCTTATCGATCTAGGATACTCAGGCTCCACATACACTTGGATAAGGGGCATGGATACACCATCTTTCAAGGGAGCCAGGCTTGATCGTGCGCTATGTAGTACAGATTGGAGCCTCCTCTTTCCTGGAGCAAATGTTCGCCACCTACCGATGCTAGGATCAGATCACTCCCCACTCCTCATATCCACTGCTAATGGTTCTCCTCACCAGCGCATTTCCAGATTCAAATTCAATTTGGCCTGGGCCTCACACTACAGCTTCCAGGCATGCATTCAGTCATCCTGGTCGAACGATCGAGAGTTAATGGCCAACTTAGAATCAACATCTCTCTCCCTTACTAAATGGAGCAGAAATGTAACTGTAACACCCCGTGTTACGGCCTTCAATCCCGATTAATTATTAAATTAATCCCGTTAATAATAATTAAATATGATTTAATTCGGTTAGGTTTCCTTTAATTAATTAATAAAGGTCCACCATGAACCGTGGACCCTTGCCTAAATTAGAGTCCTAAGCCTATTAGGAATAAAGAAAGTAAACCCTTTACTATTCAGATTCTAATTAGGAATCCTAGACCTAGTTATCTATTAGGAATAAAGGAAGTAGGCCTTTTACTATTCAGACTACGATTAGGATTCCCTTTAATTAATTAATATGGTCCACTATGGGCCATGGACCCTTATCCCTAAACCCAATCCTTAGTTCCAAAAGGAATAGAATTAGCAAGCCTATAATATTAGTTCCTAACCAGGACTCCTAAATATATAAATAGGGGACTTAAGAGGCACCTAGAACCCCCCACAAGAATAACGCCCCACCACCCCCAAAAGAGCTCCAAGAATCCCCTTAGGAGAAATCAAGAAAGCAAGGAAGCTTAAAGAAAGATCCTTCATAGCCAAGGAATTAATTAAGGCTAAGAGGTAACCCATGTCTCAACAAAACCTATTTTCATAGCTATGGTTTTCCCCTTAGGGTTTCCCCATATTATTGTGAATGGCGAGTATTGTGATTGTTATTGATGTTGATATAATGAGGAATCTTGATAATCTTGATATTGGGAGTTTCTTGATAATTATGATGTTCTTGATAATTAATTGGGATTCTTGATGATTATGTATTGTTCTTGGCAATTATGGTGTTTTTGATGATTGATTGGTATCCTTGGGGATTATATGTTATTCTTACCGAATCTTGCAATTAGAAGGCGAATCGTATTCTTGTTGATATAAAAGTGATTAGAACCCTAGGTTGTACCGTATGATATTGTTCTTGGGTTTTCGGGTGGGGAAATCGCATGTTTGGGTGTTGATTATGTTTAGAAAAGCATGATAGGGTATGTGCCGTTCGTTTCTCGTATTTGATCCGTTAATTGTTTACGTGTTGCCGTTAATTACGTTGTAAAGTGTCCAAGCATGGTTTCGGGTTCCACTTTGGTTCCCGGGGCGAAAAGTTGATGAAAAGAGTCAGTGGGGGGTAGGGGACCCGCCACCTACCCACGGCCGAGAACACTGTTCCGGCAGCGGGCAGCCGGCGGGCGGGCAGCTGCCCGCCGGTGACCCGCTGCCCGGAACAGTATTGCCCGGCGGGCAGCCGGCGGGTGACCCCCACCCACCGGCTACCCGCTGGAATCCTTCCCCCCCTCGGGACCCCGGCTTCCCCGTTTGTTGTTTCCCCGATCCCCGTGGTGTCCCAACGGACCCCGTTTGTCGTGCCTATGTCTAGTTTGGTATTTCGGGTACCATTCGTAGGTTTACGAGTCGATTATATTGCATGCTAGTTGAATTGGTACCCGGTTGACCTAGGAGGAAGAAGTATGAACCCCTTAGGACTATTCTTAGTTGGTGATGGTTCACGCATAGGTTTATTTATACGTTTATTCCCCTTCCCAACGTGTAATGTGGGTTGCATGTGCTTGCTATGTGTTATGTGTGCGTGTTACCCCAATTCGGTTGCGATCGGATTGGTTATTCCTGAGCTGCGGTTCAGAAGCCGGCTACAGTCAGATGGGAATTCCTGGCTGTGGTCGGATGACGGTATCCTGGGCAGCGGTCCAGAAGCTGGTTGTAGTCAGATGGGAATTCCTGGCTGCAATCAGATGACATTTTCCCGAGCAGCGGTTCGGAGGCTGGCTGTAGTCAGATGGGAATTCCTGGCTACAGTCAGATTACACATTCTTATGAGCTGCGGTTCATTGGTCGGTTGCGATCGACCCCTCCGTGTTGCGATACGGGGCAGGGTGCTGCGGGGCCGTGTCAGAGCTATATGCGCTGACCCTCATGTATGGGCATGCGATTGGTCCTGTGGCGCCAACAAAGTGTGTTATGTGTTGTGACATGGATGAGTTGTGATTACGAGTATCTTGGGGGATGTGACTATGGGATTTATATTGGGGATTGTTCATGTTGGGTTCTGATTATTGTTTATGATTTGCCTTATCTGCCTTATCTGTTGTGAACTGCATATGCTCGTTATAACTGTTGCTTGTGTCTAGCCTTATCTGTCGAGTCATTCCCGGTTTTAAAGCTAGAGTTCGTAGGATATATCTTCGTGCTCAAAATGGTTTTTCGTATATCTATATATATCTCTATATGTATTGTATTTCAACGCGTTGGAGTGGGTTACCAGCATCTCTCGCTGAACAGATATATTTGGCTTTCAGGCACAGAAGAATAAGTCACTGGAGCGCGCTAGAACTCGGAATGTAGAAGTAGATAGTTCCCTTTTCGGCCTGCGTGCCATATTATGCATTTACATTATTGAGGATATTAGTTAGTTAGCCTGTGCACCTGGGTTCTCTAGCTCAGGTGTGGCATAGCACCCCGTACACTTGTATTACGTTTTGGGATTTAATGAGATAATACCCTTGCTATATAAGTTTTTAAATGTCTTGAAAATCTGGGGTGTTACAGTTGGTATCAGAGCCTAAGTTTCACCCTAGGATAAAACTCTTAAGACCGGACTTTAAGACATTAAGCTTGAACTCTAGGTATTTAGGAACATAGGACTCAGGAATCTTAGGACGCGCGGTGAGATTGTGAAACCTACACATAACCTCCCCTCACTTTATCCCTCACTAATTTAAGGAACCTTCCCCTACGCTTACCACACCAGGTAAGGGTGCGAATAGATAAGTTTACTTCCACAACGCGGTAACGTACACTTACCCGGTAAATCACCTCGTCCTAACTCCCGTCAAAAGACTTGACAAGGACCCTGACCAAAGAAAAGGAAGATTTGGATGACTACTAAGAAGAGGCGTTACAGTCAGGACTGCTAAAAGGGACGGACTGCAATACGCACCAGCCCAGGGTAACCACGATAACCCCCGAGTCAGAAAAATGACGTGCACCTTCCGACAAGTTGCCTTATCTCGGCAAACCCGGGTTGCGGCTACAACAAACAGGAAGGAGAACTAGGACACCTATTAAAGTAGCAAAGGAACGACACCATTAGTCGAATCCTTGGGTGCAAGGTAAGTATATCGCGACACCTTGCGACCCCACCACCCCAATTTAAAGTATCATCCGCCCTGAAACCCCAGCATCTTGATACCCCTATTTGTTGAAAACTCCCACCCCGAATCCTTATTTACCTTAAGAGCAAATTCGCAACCGTCATGACCTTGCTCACCCTTTGTTGCGCTTAACCCAAACCCTCGGAAACCCTAAATTTTTATTGCCCTTAATCTAAGTTCATATCCCCACTCCGTTTGGAAACTCTGTTAAAAACCGTAGAGCAGCATAAGGCCCTTACCCTGCCCAGGGGCGTGAAGAACCGACATTCATTGATTCAATATTAAAATAAGTTGTTAGATAGGAATCGGCGAAGTAGGTGGAGGTTACGAATACGTATCACCCCACCCTTGCACGAAAACCGTGAAGGCTTCACGAGGAACCATAGCCTGTACGTACGCCACCGAGGAACGCCATGCGTTGACAAGAGCGGGCAAACAAATACGTTCAATATGTCAGGGGCCCTCGCTACAGAAAACATCGTCAAATAGGTGCAACAGGCCGAACCTCAAGGAGGAAATAAAGCCTTGCTAAGAATTTCATCCACCAAGGAAGGGATGAAACCCAATAGAACAAGAAAGACTAACCCGAAACCCCCTTACCCTTAAGAACCCTCGGCAAGGATTAAGAGTCAAGACCTAGGGGTTTGACCCACTAAACCGACTAGGTCCAGACTTCTGGACATCCGAGGGGAACGTGCACGGAAACCATCACGAGAATTCCCCTAGAAGCCATAGAGACGAAGGGGACTTCCACACAGGAAGATCAAACGAAAATCTTAGAATCAAACAAAGCCAAGGAAAAGGGATCACCAGTTCGACTGCACGCCACAACCAAGCCCCAAACAGGCATAATCACTCGAAGCCAAGAATCCTTAGCCCCTTTCCCTCCCCTTGCCAATCAAGTACCATTTCGTTAAAGAATCCGTCCTATCACACCAAACCTCGCTCTTGATCCCTCATTACAAACAAACCCGTACAAGGTGGCAACCTTCCTTCCTGTATTACAACCTTGAGACATCGACCCTATCCGCCCCTCGACTTTGAAACCTAGCCCTTGCACTTCT
Source organism: Ipomoea nil (assembly GCF_001879475.1). Classification (NCBI taxonomy): domain Eukaryota; kingdom Viridiplantae; phylum Streptophyta; class Magnoliopsida; order Solanales; family Convolvulaceae; genus Ipomoea; species Ipomoea nil. The sequence continues at coordinate 9,023,745 of NW_017619273.1, read as the reverse complement.
TACACCCCTTTAAACCCAGACCAAGAAAACATAGATATATATATGTATGTATATCTACCTCTAGAACTCGTGCTTAAGGATCAATGAACATTGTACGATGGGTCATCCTATGTATCCAAGTCCCTTTTATTGTGCACAAGGGCATGGGACTCGTCAGGACATGAATCTGTGCATTTTTGGGGTCTTTCCCGAAGGAATTGACTATTTCTAGTCACTTTCCCGCGGGTCCCCAACGGGTCCTTGACGGGACCTTGGCGGGTCCTTGGCAGGAGCTTGGCAGGCGGACGACCGCCCACCTCGCGCCCACTGGTACAATGTGCTGATTCCTTAACCCCACATTTTATTGATTTGTGGCGCACTTTTGTGCCTCGATTGAGGAATGTGAGTCTTGGGTAAGGAACCATGGACCACCCAAACATAGTGTCCTACGTTGACGCACGAGACACCATCGGGAAATCACAATCAATTACATTGCACGAGCAATTGAAGTTGGATCCTACGATACAACCGACTAGGGATGTTTGGCGTAAAGGATTGCGCAAACCAAGGAGGCAACTCGTGCAAAGAACCCACGGAAACCTTAAAAGTCAAAATGCTAAGGATGGACCGGGACCCCTCCAAACAATGGACATCGTTCGAGCAAATCAGAGGACTCCTTACAAGTTGTATGGAATCAAGAACTACGTAGCCCATGGTGCTAAGCAAAAGGGTGAAGAACACATTCGCGCCAAGACTTCAAGGGTCATTAAGGACCCACAAGGAAATGAGCCGACTCGTAAAGTCGCCAAGTCATCCCACAACGAGATTTGGTAACCGACTGCGCTTTAAAAGAAAAAGGGCACGCAAGGACACCTTCATCATTAAAAATAACACAAACAGGGCACAACAATGCCGAACCTCGGGTAAGACATGAAGTCTTACTAAGAACTTCATCCACTAAAGAGGAGATGAAATTCAATAAGAAGAGAAATTCAACCCAAAGTCCATCGACTCCCAAGAGACTTTGGGAAGAATTTGGGAAGTGCGCCCTAAGAGATTGGCTTGGTTGACCCAACTCGGTCAAGACCCTGGGCGCATTAAAGAAGTAAGTGTTGAATCACCACGGGAAATTCCCTCAAGAAAGAAGAGAAGGATGAAACCTTAGCCTAGGAAGCAAGGTCTAACAAGGATCTTAAAATCAAGCAAGCACCAACACCAAGGAAGGAGGATCATCAGCTCGTCGGCGCATCATGATCAAAGCATCTAACCAGATTATTCACTTGGGATCGAGAAACCTTAACCCATCCTAGCCGAATTCCTTTCCCTTCCTCGGAAAATCGACCCCTTCCTTATTTCAAAACCCTTTCTACCCTTCAGACCCCATTCTCAATCCCATGTTTTAACAATTCCATACAAGTGGCAACCTCACAACCTAAGTTGCAACCTCGAAAACTTGACCCTAATTCCTGAATTCACCGTGTCCTCAAGTTTGAAACCCACTCTCTTAGCCCTGTAAAACCCAATCGCTCCCAAAAACCCAACACACATAGGCGTGCAAGTATACAATTTCCCCGTGGAATACCTTCTCTATAGGACCACGGTTCTTCTCTTGACTCGTTAACCCTGCAATGATTTCCAAGCTTCGGGGACGAAGCTTCTCGTAAGGGGGGGAGAGTGTAACACCCCGTGTTACGGCCTTCAATCCCGATTAATTATTAAATTAATCCCGTTAATAATAATTAAATATGATTTAATTCGGTTAGGTTTCCTTTAATTAATTAATAAAGGTCCACCATGAACCGTGGACCCTTGCCTAAATTAGAGTCCTAAGCCTATTAGGAATAAAGAAAGTAAACCCTTTACTATTCAGATTCTAATTAGGAATCCTAGACCTAGTTATCTATTAGGAATAAAGGAAGTAGGCCTTTTACTATTCAGACTACGATTAGGATTCCCTTTAATTAATTAATATGGTCCACTATGGGCCATGGACCCTTATCCCTAAACCCAATCCTTAGTTCCAAAAGGAATAGAATTAGCAAGCCTATAATATTAGTTCCTAACCAGGACTCCTAAATATATAAATAGGGGACTTAAGAGGCACCTAGAACCCCCCACAAGAATAACGCCCCACCACCCCCAAAAGAGCTCCAAGAATCCCCTTAGGAGAAATCAAGAAAGCAAGGAAGCTTAAAGAAAGATCCTTCATAGCCAAGGAATTAATTAAGGCTAAGAGGTAACCCATGTCTCAACAAAACCTATTTTCATAGCTATGGTTTTCCCCTTAGGGTTTCCCCATATTATTGTGAATGGCGAGTATTGTGATTGTTATTGATGTTGATATAATGAGGAATCTTGATAATCTTGATATTGGGAGTTTCTTGATAATTATGATGTTCTTGATAATTAATTGGGATTCTTGATGATTATGTATTGTTCTTGGCAATTATGGTGTTTTTGATGATTGATTGGTATCCTTGGGGATTATATGTTATTCTTACCGAATCTTGCAATTAGAAGGCGAATCGTATTCTTGTTGATATAAAAGTGATTAGAACCCTAGGTTGTACCGTATGATATTGTTCTTGGGTTTTCGGGTGGGGAAATCGCATGTTTGGGTGTTGATTATGTTTAGAAAAGCATGATAGGGTATGTGCCGTTCGTTTCTCGTATTTGATCCGTTAATTGTTTACGTGTTGCCGTTAATTACGTTGTAAAGTGTCCAAGCATGGTTTCGGGTTCCACTTTGGTTCCCGGGGCGAAAAGTTGATGAAAAGAGTCAGTGGGGGGTAGGTGGGGGGTAGGGGACCCGCCACCTACCCACGGCTGAGAACACTGTTCCGGCAGCGGGCAGCCGGCGGGCGGGCAGCTGCCCGCCGGTGACCCGCTGCCCGGAACAGTATTGCCCGGCGGGTAGCCGGCGGGTGACCCCCACCCACCGGCTACCCGCTGGAATCCTTCCCCCCCTCGGGACCCCGGCTTCCCCGTTTGTTGTTTCCCCGATCCCCGTGGTGTCCCAACGGACCCCGTTTGTCGTGCCTATGTCTAGTTTGGTATTTCGGGTACCATTCGTAGGTTTACGAGTCGATTATATTGCATGCTAGTTGAATTGGTACCCGGTTGACCTAGGAGGAAGAAGTATGAACCCCTTAGGACTATTCTTAGTTGGTGATGGTTCACGCATAGGTTTATTTATACGTTTATTCCCCTTCCCAACGTGTAATGTGGGTTGCATGTGCTTGCTATGTGTTATGTGTGCGTGTTACCCCAATTCAGTTGCGATCGGATTGGTTATTCCTGAGCTGCGGTTCAGAAGCCGGCTACAGTCAGATGGGAATTCCTGGCTGTGGTCGGATGACGGTATCCTGGGCAGCGGTCCAGAAGCTGGTTGTAGTCAGATGGGAATTCCTGGCTGCAATCAGATGACATTTTCCCGAGCAGCGGTTCGGAGGCTGGCTGTAGTCAGATGGGAATTCCTGGCTACAGTCAGATTACACATTCTTATGAGCTGCGGTTCATTGGTCGGTTGCGATCGACCCCTCCGTGTTGCGATACGGGGCAGGGTGCTGCGGGGCCGTGTCAGAGCTATATGCACTGACCCTCATGTATGGGCATGCGATTGGTCCTGCGGCGCCAACAAAGTGTGTTATGTGTTGTGACATTGATGAGTTGTGATTACGAGTATCTTGGGGGATGTGACTATGGGATTTATATTGGGGATTGTTCATGTTGGGTTCTGATTATTGTTTATGATTTGCCTTATCTGCCTTATCTGTTGTGAACTGCATATGCTCGTTATAACTGTTGCTTGTGTCTAGCCTTATCTGTCGAGTCATTCCCGGTTTTAAAGCTAGAGTTCGTAGGATATATCTTCGTGCTCAAAATGGTTTTTCGTATATCTATATATATCTCTATATGTATTGTATTTCAACGCGTTGGAGTGGGTTACCAGCATCTCTCGCTGAACAGATATATTTGGCTTTCAGGCACAGAAGAATAAGTCACTGGAGCGCGCTAGAACTCGGAACGTAGAAGTAGATAGTTCCCTTTTCGGCCTGCGTGCCATATTATGCATTTACATTATTGAGGATATTAGTTAGTTAGCCTGTGCACCTGGGTTCTCTAGCTCAGGTGTGGCATAGCACCCCGTACACTTGTATTACGTTTTGGGATTTAATGAGATAATACCCTTGCTATATAAGTTTTTAAATGTCTTGAAAATCTGGGGTGTTACAGTAACACCCCAGATTTTCAAGACATTTAAAACTTATAAAATAAAGGTGAAATCTCATTAAATCCCAAAACATAATACAAGAGTACGGGGTGCTATGCCACACCTGAGCTAGAGAACTCCGGTGCACAGGCTAACTAACTAATATGCTCAATAATGTAAATGCATAAGCATGGCACGCAGGCCGAAAGGGAAACTATCTACTTCTACGTTCCAAGTTCTAGCGCGCTCCAGTGACTTATTCTTCTGTGCCTGAAAGCCAAATATATCTGTTCAGCGAGAGATGCTGGTAACCCACTCCAACGCGTTGAAATACAATACATATAGTTATATACATAGATATACGAAAAGTCATTTCGAAGCATGAAGGTATATCCTAAGAGACTCTAGTTTTCAAATCAGGGAACCGACTCGACAAATAGGGGTACACATAATCAACAGTCATAATCAAGTATATACAATTCTCGACATAGGGCACAGTTATAAATAAACACAACCAATAATCACAATTAAACATGTATAGTTTACTAGCAAGAATCCTATGGTCACGTTTCCATAACAGTCACAACATCAATCCTTCTTATCTCATCATATAGCACATTTTGTTGGCGCCACAGGACCAATCGCATGCCCATACATGAGGGTCAGCGCATATAGCTCTGACACGGCCCCGCAGCACCCTGCCCCGTCTCACATTACGGAGGAGCCGATCGCAACCGACTGATGGACCTTTGTCCTACATAATATTTATATACCTGACCGGTCTTTACCAGCCTGGTTAACAGTTGGGATGGTTCTCAGCCCATTCAACTGCCCGTATAGTGGACCTTTGTCCTATATAATATTTGTATACCTGACCGGTCTTTACCAGCCTGGTTAACAGCCGGTATGGTTCTCAGCCCATCCGACTGCCCGTATAGTGGAACTTAGTCCTATATAATATTTATATACCTGACTGGTCTTTACCAGCCTGGTTAACAGCCGGTATGGTTCTCAGCCCATCCGACTGCCCGTGTAGCCCGATTGATCTCAACCAAATCGGGGTGACATGCACACATAACACATAGCAAGCACATGCAACCCATATTAACACATTGGGAAGGGGGAAAACGTATAACGAAACCTATGCGTGGTCATCCACAACTAAGAATACTCCTAAGGGGTTCATACTTCTTATACCTAGGTCAACGGGATACCAATTCAACTAGCATGCAATATATAAGACTCATACAACCTACGAACGGTACCCGAAATATCGAACTAGACATAGGCACGATAGACGGAGTCCGTTGGGACACCACGGGGGTCGGGGGAACATCAAACGGGGAAGCTAGAGTCCCGAAGTGTGGGAATTTCCAGCTGGTAGCCGGTGGGTGGGGGTTTACCAGCCGATTGCCCGCCGGTATTTACTGTTCCGGGCAGCGGGTGCCCGGCGGGCAGCTGCCCGCCCGCCGGCTGCCCGCTGCCGGAGCTCCCCTTTTTGGCCGCGGGTAGGTGGCGGGTCCCCTACCCCCACCTACCCCCCACTGACTCATTAACACAATAAACGCCCCGGGAACCTTTGTGGAACCCGAAACCATGCTCAGACACTTTCAAACGCAATTGATAACACACGTAGACAATTAACGGATCAAAATCAAGAAACAAACGGCACATAACCTATCATGCTTTTCTAAACATAATAAACACCCAATCATGCGAAATCCCACCCAATATACCAAGAATAATACCATACGAATTCCACGATATAACCTAGGGTTCTAATTACAATTCATCTTCCAAAATCAAGATTCGGTAGGAATATCATACAACTATCAAGAACCTCATATAATCATTAAGAACATCAAGAACACCATGTCATTATCAAGAACGTCATATAATCATCAAGAACACCATAATTATCAAGAACCATCATCGTCAAGATCATCAAGAACATCAATGGAATCATAACACCAATTATCAATATAACGAATCATCAACATACAATAATATGGGGGATCCTAAGGGGGAATCATAACTATGAAAATAGGTTTTGTTGAGACATGGGTTACCTCTTAGCCTTAATTAATTCCTTGGCTATGAAGGGTCTTTCTTTAAGCTTTCTTGCTTTCTTGATTTCTTCTAAGGGGATTCTTGGAGCTCTTTGGGTGGTGGGGCATTATTGTGGTGGGGGGTTTCTAGGTGCCTCTTAAGTCCCCTATTTATATATTTAGGAGTCCTAATTAGGAACTAATATTATAGGCTTGCTAATGCTATTCCTTTTGGGACTAAGAATTGGGTTTATGGATAAGGGCCCATGAACTATGGTGGACCATATTAATTAATTAAAGAGAATCCTAACCATAATCTGAATAGTAAAGGTATACTTTCTTTATTCCTAATATGCTTATGACTATGTTTAGGCAAGGGTCCATGATCCGTGGTGGACCACGTTAATTAATTAAAGGGATTTCTAATCAAATTAAATCCTTTTTAATTATTATTAATGGAATTAATTAAATAATTAATTCGGGATTAAGGGCCGTAACACGGGGTGTTACAAGAAACTCCTTTGGCAACATTCTCAAGAGGAAAAAACATCTCCTAGGCAGATTAAAGGGTGTCCAGCGAAGCCTCTCAAGAGGACCAAGATTAGATCTGCTAAGGCTCAATCGCAGATTACGCAAGGAACTAGATGAAACTCTATACCAAGAGGAGCTATCTTGGTTTCAACGCTCACGGGAGGAGTGGATTAAATCCGGAGATCGCAATACACGCTTCTATCAACTTGCAACCTCTATCAAACAATCTCACTCCAAAATTCCACACCTTAGAGGCGTGGATGATCTGGTTATCTGCGAGGATGCTTTGTTACTAAAACACGTCCACGACTTTTATTTAGACTTATATTCAGCAGATAATGGGACATCCTTACAGAACCTCCAACACGGCTGCTTTCCCCACCTCCCGAATGAAGACTGGCACACGGTTAACCTTCCCATATGTGTAGAAGAAGTCAAAACAGCTCTGTTCGATATGGCCCCATGTAAAGCCCCGGGCCCTGATGGCTTTACAGCAGCTTTTTTCCAAAGGACTTGGTCTTCTACAGGCGGCTGCCTAGTTAAATTTACAATGCACTTCTTTGAGCATGGAATCTTACCCCCAGGCTGCAATGATACTATTTTGTCACTCATCCCAAACGTGCAGAACCCGGAATACATCAAACAGTTCCGGCCAATCGGCCTTTGCAACGTTGCTTACAAGCTTATAACCAAGATCATGGCTACCCGGTTAAAAGACATTGCTGGTAAACTTGTAGGCCCTCATCAATCAAGCTTCATCCAAGGAAGACAGATAATCGATAATTCTCTAGCCTATCAAGAAGTACTTAACTCCTTTCGTACTAAGAAGGGTAAAACAGGATGGATGGCACTAAAGATCGATCTTGAAAAGGCATTCGATAGGCTGTCATGGAGCTTCATCGAAGACACCCTCAGAGATATTGGCTTCAACCAGTCTTGGATAAGGAACATAATGCACTGCATAACATCATCCCGCCTCGCGGTTTTTTGGAATGGTCACCTGACGGATTGGTTTGCCCCGGAAAAAGGAATTAGACAGGGAGACCCTATTTCCCCTCTCCTATTCGTTCTATGTATTGAAAGGCTTAGTCATATTGTCCAAAACTCTGTTAATCATGGTACTTGGAAAGGAGTTAGAATTTCCCACAATGCACCTAACATGTCGCATCTTTTTTTCGCAGATGACTTAGTCTTTTTTGGGGAGGCCACGATGCAGCAGGCCTCGGAAATATTGAGATGCCTCGAGCTATTTTGTTCATGTTCCGGCCAGAAAATCAACAATACCAAATCATCCCTCTTCTTTTCAAAGAACGTGGATCCCAGCATCAGTCAACAGATTTCGCAGGCTTTAGGAATCTCCACTGTTCCAGATATGGGCATCCATTTGGGACTGCCCACAATCCATGGCAGATTTAACAAGGATTTATTCAAAGGCATTTTGGAGAAGATCCAAAATCGGCTTGCAGGATGGAAGTCAAAAACTCTGTCATTAGCCGGCCGCCACATCATGATCCAATCAGTCCTGACTGCTATTCCTTATTATTCTATGCAGACTATGCCATTCCCGTTAGGTGTGATCGAAGCCATAGAAAAGATCATACGTAGCTTTCTTTGGGGCGCTAAGGACGGCATCAGAAAATGTTACTTAGTCAACTGGGACACTGTCACAAAACGTAAGGATAATGGTGGTCTTGGTATCAAAAACCTCAAACACATGAATTTGGCTTTCTTAGCAAAGCTTGCCTGGAGACTCTATCAAGACGAAGATTGCCTATGGATCAAACTCTTCAAAGCTAGGTATGGTTTAGTTCCCACTGACTGGACCTCTTGGCTCCCACATACCAACAGTTCTATTGCTTGGAGATGCATTCTCCAATCCCTGCCATTTGTTCGCAAGGGGTTAAAGTGGCACGTAAGAAATGGAGTCTCAACCCGCTTTTGGCTAGACATATGGCTTGATGACCGTCCGCTACTTGAATGTATTACTGCCCAAATAGCGCCCTCATCTCTGAACAATTATGTGACAGATTACTGGATTCCAGATGAAGGTTGGAATTGGGATCTGTTAGACCAGCTTCTTCCTGTAAGTCTACTAAACAAACTCTCTACATTCATTCTCCAGCAAGACTCCCTCTTGAATGATCAAATAGTTTGGCATAAGGAACCCAATGGCTCCTTCTCAGTCAGCTCTGCTTACGACACTATCTCCAATCCTCCAATTGATGTTGAAGCATCCAGATGGAATGCCATTTGGAAGCTTAAGATTCCTAGCCGCATTTGCTTTTTCTTATGGCTTGTCAGGCACAACAAGATCATGACCAATCTCTGCCGCACACAACGCAAGCTCACAAACGACGATTCCTGCTGGACTTGCGTAGGAACACCCGAGGATACTAATCACGTTCTTCGCTTTTGTCCGGCGGCCGAAGCTATTTGGACAGCCATCCTCCCTGAGTTTCACGATAAAACGAAGCACCTCCCCCTTGTTCCTTGGCTCGATAAAGGTGTTGCAGCCAAAGGAAATGGTAGAAGACCAGTAAGCGACAACATCACCTTCGCTGTCACTCTATGGTGGGTATGGAAATGGCGAAATGAAGCTATCTTCAAGAACTTAGTCAAGCCACTAAGCGTCAAAGTCCAGCAAATCAGAACCCACATAGAAGATATCAACAATTCCTTTGCTAGATGCATGAACCCTATACCCACAGTTGATCAGTCCTGGAAAATGCTTACTTGGAAGAAGCCTCCACCAGGTACACTCAAATTAAATATTGATGGTTCGGTTGCACCTCTCTCCCTTACAGCAGGCTGTGGTGGCGTAATAAGAAACTCTTCTGGTGAATGGATTACCGGCTTCATTGCCAAGCTTGGCACTTGTACTCCCCTCGAAGCGGAAGCCTGGTCCATCTTAAAAGGGATTCAGTTTGCTATTGCGAAAGGATACTCTAATGTCCTAATAGAAAGTGACTCCAGCGACGTCGTCAACTTCCTGCAAGACTCAAGACCCTCTTGTATAGCTGCCCACAACATCTTAGAGGCCTGCAAAAAAGAGCTCCGACGCCTCAACCATTGGCAAGTTTCTGCCATCAACCGCGAGCAAAATTATGTAGCTGATGCTCTTGCAAAAATGGCTATCAACCACGACTTTGGACTCCTCTCCTTGACAGATCCCCCTGACGAAATTACAACTTTACTAGATAATGACAGGGATAGTCTACCAGTTTGGCGTATCACAATGAACTCTTTGTAATTCTGTTGCTTTGCTTGGGTTCCCCCCTTCCTATTTTTATAAAAAAAAAATATAGGGTCGGTGTTGATATCATGATGCACCCAAATTAGATTAGTAATACATTTATTATTTATGCACGAAAATTTTATATTTTTCTTTTTAATTAAAAAAAATCATAATTGTGTTTCAAGTGTTTTCAAATCACCAGTGTGATTCCTTCTTTTAATTTATTTTTTGAAATCTAATTCTTTAATTATTTCATAATCAAGCATATAACACTACGACTAAATTTATAATTTTTAGGATAATTAGAGAACTAGATTTCAAAAATTAAAATATAAAATTACATTGACAATTTCAAAACAATTGAATAATTAAAATTGTGATTTTCTTTGAAGTATATTATCATTTATTGTATGTTGATGACATACTTTTGTAATGTAAAAAGAATTTTTCTTGAAAACATAAATTTAATTTATATGAATTTATAATAACAATTTAAATATAGATTAATTCATCATATTATTACGTGTGACCCGCTCTTGCCCCACAGAGAGGTGGGTCAACCGGCGATGGGCCAAATCCTTTATATGTATAAACAAAAATATATATGTTATTAATTTGTAATCTTGTAATTTATTTATTTTTATTCTTTAAAAAGAGGGGTCCGCCAACTTGGATGGGATAGGTTAGGATTACTTGAACCCTAGCTTGCGAGTTTTGTAGTTCTGGTTTACAAAAACTCAAAATATTTAAGCCCAATGTGTGACGGGTTAGCTTACTTTGATCGGACTATCATTGCTGAAAATTATGGAATTTCCGACCACCTGAAAATGATCTTAAATCAAGTCGAAAGTCTTGTTCCGACCACTTTTGGTATCCGGAAAAACCTTTGTTACTATTTCCGACCACTTTTTGCTTTCGACTTGATATAAGATCACTTTCAGGTGGTCGAAAATTCCATAATTTTCATTAGTGAATATTTAGACACTTGAAAATCATTGTTATCGAACTCTTAAGAATCAAGTAATTTATTATCATAATCTTATTCGCAACAAAGGCATAATCTTATCATAATCGAAAGCAAGTCAAGCACTACAATGACTACATAAATACGTTCATAAATGTATTTATTGGAACTAACTACTACACTTCAAAAAATAAAAATAAAAATAATAACAAAAACGGTAGGTAGTACAACACCAACAAGTGCTCTCCATTACATATGCTTTTACAACGAAGGAATAAAATAACTTTAGTGATATTACGATGTACATTTATCGAAATTATAAATATTGTTTTTTCAAAAGGTAGATAGTACAACATAAACAAGTGGTCCCCGTAAAATATGCTTTTACAACGGAGGGATAAAATAACTTTAACCGAGGAATAATATAACTTTAATGATGTTACTATGTACATTTATTGGAATTATAACTATTGCTTTTTCAAAAAGAACAACTAATTGAACCCCCCAAAAAATCCACCCTACAAGTACTTCACATGTTAAAACATAACGATATGTTGTAGTTAGTCCATCTAGAAAGATTAAATAAAAATGTATTAAATTAATAAAAAAATTAATCAACTGCTAATTCTAACAAAATTAAATTCTCATATGATATGCTTATAAAATTATAATAAATTTATATAACATTGATTAGAAAACAAAAATATGCAAATCAAGTTATTATTTTAAAGAGTTAATTCCACCAGAGGTCCCTTGTCTTTGGTGACAATTCTAAATTTAGTCTCAGACTATTGTTTTTGTCATTTAACATCCCAGACTATTAAATTTTTAGACACTTTTAGTCATTCTCATGATTTTTTCTATTTTAGTAAGGGCATTTTTGTCTCTTCTTATTTTTCTTGTGTTATTTTTCCGATTTCAATCTGTTTAATTGGTTTAGGAATTTACTAAAAATCGATTGAAAAATATGGTTACTAAAAATCAGAGGTTACCTAAAGTTCTAAATTGATTAACCGGTTGAAACTGGAAAAATATGAAAAGACAAAAATATCCTTACTAAAAATAGAAAAAGTCATGAAAAGGACTAAAAGTGTCCAAAAAATAATAGTCTGGGATGTTAAATGACAAAAACAGTAGTCTGGGACTAAATTTGAAATTGCCACTAAAGACTTGGGACCTCTAGTGGACCTAACTCTATTTTAAATTACAAACACAAAGTATATATATATTTTTTGGATACTATTAACTCTATTACAATGTCGTATCTGTTCATAACTACTTTCTCAAAAGTTAATAGTGCCTCAATTAAGTCTCAAACTCACAACTTCCCATGTGAGAGTTCAACTTGATACCATTGGACCACAAGATCCTTAGTACAAGCACAAATTATATAAAAACAGGTTATGCAATATAGTAAATATAGAACTAAATTGATAAATAATAAATTGCTAATAATTTAACAAATTGAATAAAAGTCTCATATGATATGCTAATAATCTAGTATTTGCACCCGTGCGATGCACGGAATGGATTTGTTGTAATATATTGAGAATATATTAATGGATATATAATTATTTAAATTAGAATATCAAATATTATATAGTACAATTAAAGATACGGTTTGGATCGTTTATATATTTTGATGTTATCCTGGCTTGAATTTGTGCAAATAATTGCTCAAATGAATAGCTAATATCTAGATGTATACATGCGGTGCTATAACTTTGAAGATTTTATTTATCATTGTTTAGTATTTTCATAAATTAGACAAATGTGCTCGTTCTCTAACTGATATCCTTATTCATTTGTATGGAAGATATATATATTTTTGTCTAGATATATAACAATTTTTTCATTTAAAAAAAAAAAAAGGGAGATAAGGGTCAAATAAGCTCTCGAACTGTACCAGGACTATATGGTCTAATGGTATCCGGGTTGGACTTCCATTTGGAAGATTAAGAGTTCGAGCCTCAGATACTACAATGTAATAGAGCCAGTAGCTTTCAAAAAAAAAAAAAAAAAAGCTCTCGAACTATACTGATTTGTGTAATTAGACCCTTCAACTTCAAAAAGTTTCAATTTGCAGGTTGACTTCAAGTTAAAGGTTAATTACTTGATGATTGGATTTTTCTGCGTACTATATGAGAAAATCCATTTGAAATTCTATGTATACTATTAATAAAGTAAAATCTTCAATTAAAATGTCTTTCACCCTTTTGATACGAGATTGCCCTTCAAGTTCTAACGAAAACAATTCATGTTGATGCTCGCATATGCCATGACTATCAACAAAAGTCAGGGTCAAACAATAACTCACGTTGAGTTATTATTGAAAAAATCAGTCTTTAATCACGGTTAATTGTATGTGGCTTTTTCCCGAGTCACCCATCCTGATGGTCTGATGGTTTTAACTCTAGACGAGGATGGATAAAATTCCGTTACTACTACCAATGTCGTCTACAAAGAGATCTTCAATAATATAATGTATAATTCAAGCCATTGATATTATGTTTTTTATATACAAAGATGACAAAATTGCTATATATTTACATAAAAAATATATCTTCCGTATAAATAATTTCTATAACTGAGTTGCTAGACAACGAGCTAATTAGCCCAATTAATACAAATTTTAAACACTGATATATAAAATCTCTAAAGTTGCAGCACCGAATGCGTATATCTACACGTTAGCTATTAATTGGGCAATTATTTACTCAAATTCAAGTATTGATAACATCAGAAAACATAATCGGTGCAACTTAATTCTTCAATTATATTATATAATATTCGATGTTATAATTTATACAATTGTATATCGATCTAAATATTTTTAAAATATTATAACAAATTCATTCCGTGCAACGCACGGGCGCAAATACTAGTGTAATAAAAATAGCATTATACTAATTAATTAATATATAATAATAACTATTACTATATACTCATATATGGAAATAATTAATATTATATTATTATACATTTGAAAATCTAGAACTCTTAATTAGTATTTCAATAAAGTAATTAATTATATATACATATTTACTATTATTGTTTATTAAAATTAATGAATTCAATCATCTATTGACCTCACTAAATCTTTATACGAATTTTAAGACCCAAAACCATCAACTCCCAGCTAGTCACCTTAACTTTCAATAGCATAAGTGATCCTCAGGTTTTATTGGTATATATGATGGCGCAGAGCTGTTAAGCAATAAACACAGATTTCATTATATATATATATATATATATATATATATATATATATATATATATATATATATCAATGTTGCAAAACACGCTAGGCGCTCCCTAGGCGCCAAGGCGCCGATTTTTTATTTTTTATTTTTATTTTTTTTATTTTTTTTATTTTTTAATTAAAAATAAAATTAAAAATTTTTAAAATTTAGTAATAAAACATAAGGTTTCCATAGTTATTTCTTAGAAACTATTTACGAAAGTGGTTGTAAAAGTGTTCAAAAGATTATTTAAACCATCTAAATACATAAAAAATTAAAATTAAGAGCTAAAGAAGCATTTTTTTTTTAGAAACAATCGGCGCCTAGGCGCGATTTTTGCAACATTGATATATATATATATATATATATATATATATATATATATATATATATATATATATATATATATATATATATATATATATATATATATATATATATATATATCACCTTAATCCGCTCACTCGAAACATAAGTTTTTGGGAGTTTTTTCTAAAGCAAAGACTAATTAAGAAATTATTTTTTGTTTTTGTTTTGCTTTTCTCAAGAAAATGGAAGGTTTGTTTGGAAACATTCGATCAAGGAAGGAAATGGATAAACACAACCGATTTTCATGGTGTCCCGGCACCAAATTCCATCAAGTAAAACTATCTACATTTTCATTGATTAAATAAATTAAAGTTAAATCATTCTTAACTTTTGAAATTAATTAAACTCATTGTTTTTTGTTTTTTTTTTTTGTTTGGGTGATTTTCGATTCTTTACCTTCAAAGATTGTTGTACTTTTATTTGTCAAATCTAGATGTTCGTGTATGGATAATTAGATATACGTTGTATTTCTTTTGTGCGTGGAAGTGAAAATGACATAAAATCATGTTTATGATAACTCAAGTAAAAAAAAAAAAAAAATTGATCTCTTATTTTGTTATGAGAGTACATGTTTATTTATAATTAAAATTTTTGAAAGTCGTTAATGGAGACTCTACCTTAGTCAAGAAGATAAAGAAAAATGGGAAAAAAGTGATTACAGGTTGTAGTTAGACAAAGAAAGTGAAAGTAACATTTTTCGAGTGCAGTAGTCTGATCTGTGTGGATGTAAAGATTTCACTTTCTGATTGTGCTTTTTGTCTTCTTTCCTTTCCTAGACATAGACTCAAATATAATTTGTAGGATTTAATTTTCTAGATGAATCCATTATCTTAAGTTAATTTTTGAAATTCGTTAATGGAGACTCTACCTTAGTCAAGAAGATAAAGAAAAATGAGAGAAAAGTGATATACTGCAAGTTGTAGTTAGAGCATCTACACCAAAGGATATTATTGAGTTTTGCAGATGAATAAACCAAGGATGGGTTTTTAACAAGTGTGGGGAAGAGTTTATTTGCTAGATATTTCTCCTCCAATTTTTGAGTTTATTGTGGAGGCCACCAGGCCATGTGAGAGAAAATGCTTTGAAGTATTGCCTCACCGCGCGTAATGCGCACAGAGCGCGCACAGACGGGAATGTGCACTGCACGCATCCGCTAGCGCATTTCCGGTTACTTCTTCTTCTTCTTTTTTTTTTTTTTTTTTTTTTTTTTTTTTTTTTTTTTTTTTTTTAATTTGCATCAGTTGCATTAGTGGTCAGGCTTTTCAATTCCCAATTTTTTTTTGCTTTTTTATTTTTTCTTTCTTCTCTTTCTTTATTCTCTTTACTTGTAAGCTCATAAAAAATCGTGAATAATTCCAAACTGATATTGATGCTCTTAGACAAAGAAAGTGAGGGTAACATTTTTCGAGTGCAGTCTGATCTGTGTTGGTGTAAAGATTCTACTTTCTAGTTATGCTTTTTGTCTTCTTTCCTCTCCTTGACATAGACTCAAATATAATTTGTAGGATTTAATTTTCTAGATGAGTCCATTGGCCCCATTACATATGCTTTTACAACGGAGAAATAAAATAACTGTAGTGATGTTACGATGTACATTTATCGAAATTATAAATATTGTTTTTTCAAAAGTAGATAGTACAACATAAACAAGTGGTCCCCGTAAAATATGATTTTACAACGGAGGAATAAAATAACTTTAACCGAGGAATAATATAACTTTAATGATGTTACTATGTACATTTATTGGAATTATAACTATTACTTTAATTTTCAAAAAGAACTAATTGAACCCAAAAAAAAAAAAAAAAAAAAAAAAATCCACCCTACAAGTACTTCACATGTTAAAACATAAATATATGTTGTAGTTAGTCCATCTAGAAAGATTAAATAAAAATGTATTAAATTAATTAAAATAATAATAAATTGCTAAAATTTAACAAAATTAAATTATCATATGATATGCTTATAAAATTGATAAGACATTTATATGATAACATCGATTAGAAAACAAAAATATGCAAATCAAGTTATTATTTTGAATTACAAACACAAAGTATATTAAAACAAGTTAAGCAATATAGTAAATATAGAAATAAATTAATAAATTGCTAATAATTTAACAAATTGAATAAAATTCTCATGTCATATGATATGCTTATAAAAAATATAGTAATGTAATAAAAAAAAATAGCATTATAGTAATTAATATATAATAACTATTATTATATATTCATATATATATGGAAAATCTCGTACTCTTAATTAATATATTTCAAAAAAGTAATTAATTGTCATAATTCTATTAGGAATATATACATATTTACTATTATTGTTTATTAAAATTAATGAATTCAACATCTATTGACCTCACTAAATCCTTATACGAATTCTAAGACAACCCAAGACCATCAACTCTCAATTAGTAAAAGTTTCAATAGCATAAGAGATCCTCAGATTTTATGGTATATATGGTGGTGATGAGCTGTTATAAACCATAAACAAAGTTTCTATTTACTATTAGATATATTTCACCTTAATCCGCTCACTCGAAACATAAATTTTTTGGATTATCTTCTGAAGCAAAGACTAAAGAATTCTTCTTTGTTTTTGTTTTGCTTTAATTTCCTCAAGAAAATTAAATGGAGGGTTTGTCTGGAAACATCCGATCAAGGAAAGAAATGGAGAAACACATCCGAGGTTCATGCTGTCCTGACACCAAATTCCATCAAGTAAAACTGTCTACTATACATTTTCGTTGGTTTTTTTTTTTTTTTTTTTTTTTTTTTTTTTTTTTTTTTTTTTACTTTTTTGTTGATTAATTAAATTAATCGTGCTTAACTTTTGAAATTAAACCCAGTTTTGATTGATTGTTTGTTTTGTTTTGTTTTTTTGTTTTTTTTTTGTTTTCTTTTTTTTGTTTTGTTTTGTTTTTGTTTTGTTTTGTTTGTTTTTTTGTTTTGTTTTGTTTTGTTTTGTTTTTTGTGATTTTCGATTATTTATCTTCAAAGATGTTGTGTGCTTTTGTTTGTCAAATGTAGATGCCCGGGTGTGGATAATTTGATAACAATGTATTTCTTTTGTGCGTGGAAGTGCAAAATGACATAAAATCATGTTTATGACGTACAACTCAAGTAATTTATTTATTTATTTTACATCCGATGGAGGGATACCCCAAGGTTATATATACATTTAGCTTCCATCTAAACCCCGTCTTCGGGGTATCCCAACTTGGTCGATCATCTCTTGTGATAATTTCGACATTCACCGGGGTGCATAAAACTTCATGAACTCTTTTGGACAACCGAGGACACTCTTTGCCAATTTATCAACCACGCTGTTTTGTTTCCTTAGAATACATTTTAGTGTCACATTTTTTGCCTTCTTGAGATAACTGCTGCATGCTTCTATTAGATTGTCAAATATTTATGAGTAAGTAGACTAATTTGGCTATTTATTAATACCAATATAAGCAAAATCAAAAGAATAGTTTAGGCATTTGAATATATCTTGGGGAGAAACAAACTTCTTCAAATGGAGAATGAAAATGAATAATGAAGTTGTTTAAGCACAGGGAAACATTTTACTAACATAAGCATATATAAAAGGGGAAATAAGTACCCAAACAAAAAAAAAAAAAGAATAAAAGGGGAAATTGGCGAGCTGTCGTAGGCTCCCAAATTAAAACCTTACAAACGTAGTAGCGGGAGTAAGGATCGATCCCACGAGGAGTAACTAGTTTAACTTTTGTGCTCAAATTAAAGGTAGGGGAGTTTGGAATATATCGAGAATAAAGATAAAATAAAAGAGAATTTAAATAAACAAGAAATTTAATTGAACGAATAAAGCAATGAAAATGATATATCGAAAATACTTATAATAAGGAACCTTGGTTAGTAAAGATCCACCACCGGAATTCAACACTGATCATTGATTAATAAAGTAATTAATATGCAATTGAATATTTGTCGTGAAATTATTTCATTTCTGTTTTCCCTTAGTTGTAGGTAAATAAAGCACAAGCGGTTGCATTTAATTTAGGAAAATATTCTTCCCGAGTCCAATTATCACTAAGCCGTCAATAATTAACCCAGTTGCTACTGAATATTAGAATAATTTGTAGCACAACATTATCTAATATAGCAAATAATTATATCAAATAAATAACTAGTAGGCATCCCTAGCAATTAATTGACACAATTATTTCAAATAACTTAGAAGAATATTTAATACTCAAATGCATAAAAAAATATATAATAAAAATAAATAAATAACCTTACATCGTAATGAACTCCGGGGCTTCAATTCACTAAACCAAACAAGAAATTAGCCGCGAATGGACATTGATAACAACCTTAAAGAATATTCGAGAGGGGAAGAATGAACCAAGAATGAACGCTTTACAAAAGGAAACTCCTACTATTTATATACTTCCTAAATTAATTTCTACCGCTCAATTCCTATTGTTTCTCGCCGCACGACTCCGTCGACCAAAGTTGCGCCGCATTTGCCGCACGCCCTGAAGAAGAAATCAAACAATATTATTACTTTGTTTCTTTATCTTTAGGATAGGAAATGGATTAGCTAATAATATATTATATATATATTTAGTATATAGCACGTAGTACGTATTCTTATATATATTATATATATATATATTATATTATATAAGAATAGATTATATATTATATATAAAAAGAACTAATTATTAGATAATATTAAATAATTAATGCAAAATTATTATAAAGATGTACCTAAAATATGAGTGTAAAATATGCTTATCAAATTCCCCCCACACTAAAACGTTTGCTTGTCCCCAAGCAAAAATATTATTTGCGAAGTAAATAGAAATGAAATTCCCAAAACTCATAACATATCATGAACAACAATCTGAAGCACCCTGCAATTAATAAGTTAGCACCCTGTTTGAAAATGGAGAAAACTAAATAAGTAAGCCCTCACAGGAATATCACTCATCACTCAAGTGTTTGATGGGTATAAATTTCACTCAAGTTCATTCCTATAAAATTGATCTACCATAGGCTTGCATATCTTCTCAATCACCACTACAAGAGTCATGCATGACACAAATCATAAGGACTTTTCACAGGTTGTAATGGGGCTAGGGTTAAGGTAGGGAATTTTTAGGAAATTAGCTTAAACAAAAGCTTCAAACTAGAGGAACAAATAAATACAAGTAATCCAACACCCTCAATTTCCAATCAAAAAAACACATCCCATTGAGGTACAGAATGCTTCCTCAGTATTACCAGAATTTCCCCTTACTTCATTTATTTAGAAGTAACTTCAACTCAAAATCAATTGCTGATTCTTTCTCATTTTCTCATAAATTTTCAGCAATATTTTTCTTTTTCAAACATATTTTCTCTATTTTTTCATTTCATTTTTTTCAATTTTCCATACTTTTTTTTTTTAAATGATGAACTGCCTTCATTTTTTTCGAAGACTAACGACAAATTGACAATGAAGATACAACCCGCCTCACTTTCAAAACAAATGGTCTCGTCCACACTTATTCTTGACAAACTCACGTAGATTACAAGAATAATCCAAAATTTGCTCCACTAGTTATTCAGCTGGGTGAATGCATTATTTTTAGATATAAAAGGCTTGTAATGTGGTTCAAAGTAAAGAAAGGAATGGCCATAAAGCTCAAAATGGTTAACAAAGGGAAATAAATCATAGGACAAACCGGTTATTTGGCTAGTGAGACTCAAAATCAAATAATGGCCTTAATCACATTTGAATCATGCATGGTCTAATTAGCTTTAAAAGAGAATCAAGGCAAGTTCTAGAGAAACAAAATTATGGAAGAAATCACACAAAAGAAAGAAAATAAGACCGAAGTGTCAGTCAGTGGCTCAAAACACTCACAGGTTTATTGCTTACTTAATATAGCCACTACATATCAAACAAGAAATGCTAACAAACTAATCACAATTTGCCAAACTATTTATTCAATCATGTTATGAATTCCAAGAAGGGAAAAAAATATAATAAATTTTTTTTTTTCAAAATAATACTTATTTTGCATAAAATACTAGTGAAATAATTTTTGAAAAATGAATAATAAAACTTTTTTTTTTTTACATAAGCAAACAAATAATAAGACTAAATTCCCTCCCCCACACTTATTATCAACGTTGTCCCCAATGTTGAATAAAAACATGTAGAATAAGGGTTATTGAATGAGAATAGGGAATAAAAGAAAAAAAATGGAACAAACACACCTTAGGTTGCCTCCTAAGCAGCGCCTTTGTTTATCGTCGTTGGCTCGACTTATGACATTTCTTTAAATTTCCATCGTCTTTTTGAGTACCTTCGATGATTATGAGTATTCAAAGAAACAGCCACTTCATGCAGATTAGGACTCAAAGATGATTTATTATTTGGTTCTTCTTTATTTTCAATAGAAGCAATTGCATTAAATTTAACAAGTTTCAAGGAATCAACAAAAATTGCAAAATTATCA
The DNA here is from genome assembly GCF_001879475.1 of Ipomoea nil. Lineage (NCBI taxonomy): Eukaryota > Viridiplantae > Streptophyta > Magnoliopsida > Solanales > Convolvulaceae > Ipomoea > Ipomoea nil. The sequence goes on along the minus strand of NW_017619273.1, from coordinate 9,002,674 downwards.
TCACTAGGAGATTTCATGGTATCATAAATATTAAAGTTCACAAATTTACCATTAGACTCCATTGTAAGCATGCCACTATGAATATCAATTTTCGTTTTTGCGGTTTTTAAAAATGGTCTTCCTAACAAAATATGAGAAATTTGATTATTATTTTCCATATCAAGGACATAAAAATCAGCAGGAAAAACCAAGTTATTAACTTTAACAAGCAAATCCTCAATCACACCCCTAGGATATGTAGTAGATCCATCAGCCAATTGAATTATTATACTAGATTTATTCAGGGGTCCAAGATTTAAAGAAGTATAAACAGAATATGGCATGACATTAATAGAAGCTCCTAAATCTAACATAGCATTTTCAAATTTCACCCCACTTATCATGCATGGAATAGTAAACATACCTGGGTCTTTGCACTTTTCAGGAAGATTGCTTTGACTAGCCATAGAGACATTCTCATGCACTTTCCTTTCCTCAACTCCTTTATTTTGTTTATTTTTCAATGTGCATACCTCTTTTAGAAAATTTGCATAGCGAGGTACCTTTTTCATAGAATCTAAAAATGGTTTATTGCTCTCACATTCACGAAAGGTCTCATATAAATCGTTATTTGAGTTTCCTCTTATTGGTTCTAAAAGAGCTTGAGGAAATGGGGGTACTGGTTCATAATCAGAAAAAGAAGAAAGCTTACCATGGGACGTCTCTTTATTATTGACAATGTTACCTGCACTTGTTTCCTTGTCTAAATCAACATTCTTTTCCAGCGACATACTTCTCACAGTAATTGCACTTACATTTTCTTTTGGATTAACCACCGTTTGAGAGGGTAGTTTGCCAGAACTCTGTGCTTCTAACCGACTTACCGTAGTTGCTAGTTGGCCCATTTGTCTTTCCAAGTCTTGAATACTAGCCTTTGTTTCTTGAATACTAGCTCTTGTCTCTTGTTGGAATAGTTGTGTTGCTTGTTGAAACTGCAAAGTGTTAGTAGCAAGAGATTTAACAATATCTTCTAAATTCATACCTGAGCTAGAGCTTTGGGTTGGTTGTTGTCTTGAAGGAAATGGTTGTCTGTACTGTTGAAAATTAGAACGATTCGGAACAAACTGGTTCCCTTGTGAGTTCCCATAGCTAAGGTTTGGGTGATCCCTCCATCCAGGATTATATGTATTGGAGAACGGATCATACTTACCTTGAGGTTGTCCAGGAAAACCTCCAGCCATGTTAACTTGTTCAATAGGTTCTTCTTGAAGAGTTGGGCAGGCATCAGTTTGATGCCCAACTACCGAGCAAATTCCACATGCTTTAACAGTTTGCATATTTCCTACTGCTAATTGACGGACAAGAGTAGTTAAACCAGAAATTTGTTGTTCAAGAGCAGAAATATTTACCTCATTCACATGCTTAGACGGTTGGACTATTCTATTGCCAAACTGTTGAGAATTTGCAGCCATGTTTGCAATTAAATTTCTTGCAGCGTCTGGTGTTTTGTCAACTAAAGCACCACCGCTTGCAGCATCAATCATGCTTCTATCCATTGGAAAAAGTCCTTCATAAAAGTATTGAATGAGTAATTGATCACTAATTTGATGGTGTGGGCAGCTTGCACATAGTTTCTTGAAACGCTCCCAATATTCATACAGGGACTCTCCATTGTTTTGCCTTATACCACATATTTCCTTTCTAATATTGGCCGCCCTTGAAGCTGGGAAATATTTTGCAAGGAATAGTGTCTTTAAGTTATTCCATGTGGTGATGCTCCCAGAAGGTATATAGTATAGCCAATCCTTCGCTGAATCTTTCAACGAAAAGGGAAAAGCTCTTAACTTGATTTGTTCTTCAGTAACCCCAGTGGGTTTCATACTCGAACACACCACATGAAATTCCTTTAAGTGTTTGTGCAGATCTTCACCTGCAAGTCCATGAAAAGAAGGCAAAAGATGAATTAATCCAGATTTCAGTTCGAATTGTACATTATCATCTAGAGCGGGAAAAGTGATGCATAAAGGTTGTTGATCCAAATTTGGAGCTCCAAGCTCTTTTAAAGTCCGATTTTGAGCCATGGGTTCCTCTTCTAAATCAGAGTTGGCAGAATCGGTAGCCAGATCACTAAACTCTAATTTCCTCAAAGCTTGTTTCCTCCACCTGCGTACAGTTCTTTCAATTTCTGGATCGTATGGCAAGATTGTTTGATTAGCAGATCGAGTTATAGGCATAAACAAAAAGAAAATATATAGCAGCAATTATGTAAAGGTAACGAAAGAATTTTTTTTTTAATTTTTATGGGACAAATTAACGAGAAAAACAGATGAACAAATAAATAATTAAATAAACACAAAATAAACAAGAAAATCTCCCCGGCAACGGCGCCAAAATTTGGCGAGCTGTCGTAGGCTCCCAAATTAAAACCTTACAAACGTAGTAGCGGGAGTAAGGATCGATCCCACGAGGAGTAACTAGTTTAACTTTTGTGCTCAAATTAAAGGTAGGGGAGTTTGGAATATATCGAGAATAAAGATAAAATAAAAGAGAATTTAAATAAACAAGAAATTTAATTGAACGAATAAAGCAATGAAAATGATATATCGAAAATACTTATAATAAGGAACCTTGGTTAGTAAAGATCCACCACCGGAATTCAACACTGATCATTGATTAATAAAGTAATTAATATGCAATTGAATATTTGTCGTGAAATTATTTCATTTCTGTTTTCCCTTAGTTGTAGGTAAATAAAGCACAAGCGGTTTAATTACCCCTAACTACTAAATAACCTAAGACAAGCGCTATAGATTTAATTTAATAGCAGCAATAGGAACTAGGAAAACCGACAAACTAAATAACACAAGCACAAGCGATTGCATTTAATTTAGGAAAATATTCTACCCGAGTCCAATTATCACTAAGCCGTCAATAATTAACCCAGTTGCTACTGAATATTAGAATAATTTGTAGCACAACATTATCTAATATAGCAAATAATTATATCAAGTAAATAACTAGTAGGTCTCCCTAGCAATTAATTGACACAATTATTTCAAATAACTTAGAAGAATATTTAATACTCAAATGCATAAAAAAATATATAATAAAAATAAATAAATAACCTTACAGCGTAATGAAAGCGGGAGTAAGGATTGATCCCACGAGGAGTAACTAGTTTAACTTTTGTGCTCAAATTAAAGGTAGGGGGGTTTGGAATATATCGAGAATAAAGATAAAATAAAAGAGAATTTAAATAAACAAGAAATTTAATTGAACGAATAAAGCAATGAAAATGATATATCGAAAATACTTATAATAAGGAACCTTGGTTAGTAAAGATCCACCACCGAAATTCAACACTGATCATTGATTAATAAAGTAATTAATATGCAATTGAATATTTGTCGTGAAATTATTTCATTTCTGTTTTCCCTTAGTTGTAGGTAAATAAAGCACAAGCGGTTGCATTTAATTTAGGAAAATATTCTTCCCGAGTCCAATTATCACTAAGCCGTCAATAATTAACCCAGTTGCTACTGAATATTAGAATAATTTGTAGCACAACATTATCTAATATAGCAAATAATTATATCAAATAAATAACTAGTAGGCCTCCCTAGCAATTAATTGACACAATTATTTCAAATAACTTAGAAGAATATTTAATACTCAAATGCATAAAAAAATATATAATAAAAATAAATAAATAACCTTACAGCGTAATGAAAGCGGGAGTAAGGATTGATCCCACGAGGAGTAACTAGTTTAACTTTTGTGCTCAAATTAAAGGTAGGGGGGTTTGGAATATATCGAGAATAAAGATAAAATAAAAGAGAATTTAAATAAACAAGAAATTTAATTGAACGAATAAAGCAATGAAAATGATATATCGAAAATACTTATAATAAGGAACCTTGGTTAGTAAAGATCCACCACCGAAATTCAACACTGATCATTGATTAATAAAGTAATTAATATGCAATTGAATATTTGTCGTGAAATTATTTCATTTCTGTTTTCCCTTAGTTGTAGGTAAATAAAGCACAAGCGGTTGCATTTAATTTAGGAAAATATTCTTCCCGAGTCCAATTATCACTAAGCCGTCAATAATTAACCCAGTTGCTACTGAATATTAGAATAATTTGTAGCACAACATTATCTAATATAGCAAATAATTATATCAAATAAATAACTAGTAGGCCTCCCTAGCAATTAATTGACACAATTATTTCAAATAACTTAGAAGAATATTTAATACTCAAATGCATAAAAAAATATATAATAAAAATAAATAAATAACCTTACAGCGTAATGAACTCCGGGGCTTCAATTCACTAAACCAAACAAGAAATTAGCCGCGAATGGACATTGATAACAACCTTAAAGAATATTCGAGAGGGGAAGAATGAACCAAGAATGAACGCTTTACAAAAGGAAACTCCTACTATTTATATACTTCCTAAATTAATTTCTACCGCTCAATTCCTATTGTTTCTCGCCGCACGACTCCGTCGACCAAAGTTGCGCCGCATTTGCCGCACGCCCTGAAGAAGAAATCAAACAATATTATTACTTTGTTTCTTTATCTTTAGGATAGGAAATGGATTAGCTAATAATATATTATATATATATTTAGTATATAGCACGTAGTACGTATTCTTATATATTATATATATATATATATATATATATATATTATATTATATAAGAATAGATTATATATTATATATAAAAAGAACTAATTATTAGATAATATTAAATAATTAATGCAAAATTATTATAAAGATGTACCTAAAATATGAATGTAAAATATGCTTATCAGAAATTTTATCAAAAGTTTTATACTAATGCTAGCGACTCAAATTGTATGATATTGAAGAAACATATATTCTTATTACATTGAGACTGAAAATTACACTTTCCTGAAAAATGAGACAACATTAATTCATGAACTTTATACTTTGCTAATTTACATCTGTTATGCTAATTGTTTAACCTTTGTTTTAATCCTAATGTGAGTTTATTTAAAAATAAAAATAAAAAATAAAAATAATTCTTCCTTGTTATGAATAATAATAATAACAATAACAACAAAAACAATAATGGTATTAGAACAACAGTAGAATGGAGCTGGGAGGAAGATAACAAAATTCTTTTATTGATTTGGATACATTGTACAAAGGGGATGGAGGGTATTTATAGTAATAGGATGAGAATAAACCAATATTATTTATGTATAAATAAACAACTGTTGCAGCTAGCCAGGCCAGCTAGCCTATCTAGTTGATCAGATGCATATATATAGTTTAGCCGCCACTTGGAATTAGCTTTTCCCAGTCAACATTTACTGCATACATATAAAATATTATCTCCTCTGAGTGGCAGAGAATTTTATTGTTTATGTAGAAAGTTGTGAGTTTGAATCTCAGTTTGGACATCCACATCTATTTCTTTTGTTCCATAACATTCCTTTTTTATTTTTTTATTTTATTATTATTATTATTATTTTTTTATGAAAAGGAACATTTAGTCTAGGGTTTGAAAACATGGGCAAATCTAATGTATTTAGGCTATAATTCCTTCTCTGATCTCTTCTTATATCAGCATACACATATTTACTCTTTTGGAAACAATATATATATATATATATATATATATATATATATATATATAAAGAATAATCCATGCATGTTTCTTAACAGGAAGGAAAACAACTTATTCAATGGAAATGCCCTTCCAAGGTAAGTTGGCCCTTTGTATGTCTTTCTTTTATGTTAGTTTCACAAATATTAATTAATTTTTCATATATATATGTTCAACTTTGCAAGTCTCCATGCATAGTGATGAATTGTTTATTGCTGCTGGGGAGGAAAATGTGGAGTTAGAGCTCCAAAAGCATAGGGGAAAGGGTGTTGCAGAACATGTTTATGTTCATCCTTACTCCATTATTCTTCCAAAGTAAGTTATCCTCTTCACCTTCTTTTCGTCTCTAATCTCTTCAATTTGTTGAAGTTAATAAGAGAAGCCTATAGTGCAGAGAATGAAGAAATGAAAAATCAAAATACATTGGTATGTACTAAGAACATGAAACTATATATATATTAATGATACTGAGAACTAACAATCAAATGAGAATGAACTAAATCTTAGGTAAGAACGTATGAATGCACATAATCTAATACATGAATGCATACAAACTACTCTGATCTGGGGTAGATTGTGTGCCTTGTGAGTTGTGTGTCTCATATTGGAGTGTGTGCATTCATATAGAAAAATTCCATCTAGACGAGATTGAAAAAGGCTTGATTCAAGCCCGAGCTCGTGTGCGCCGGCACCTGGGGGCACGAATGTCGTCCGGAAATTGGCTGGCCTTCCGGGCCGGGAGCAGAGTTTGACTCTCGTGTTGTTGGTTCTGGACTGTTACAGGATTAATCTTGTATTAATTCCACCTTTTGAATTTTTTGAGTTAAATCTCAATAATGGTGGCTGTTTCAGGTGTTACAAATCGTGGATTAAATGCTAAACTAAATGCTATTGATTCTTCAACTCCTATATAAGAAGAGTGTAGGAGCAGCAGGTTTACACAGAGACAGAACAACACACACAACACAGAAAATTCTGTTTTTCCCAGCTCCAAAACTCTGCTCCTACTCCTTTCTTGCTACTGTGTTTTGCCCGTGCTCTAGTTCGCCGGGTTCGTTCGTTTGGGTGCTCAAACGTCGAACCGTTGTACGTTTTATCCTGGGAAACCTAGGTCACAACGCTCCTAGCACTTTTGGGAGGTGGCAAATAAGGTTTTAAGGAAAGAAAGGCACTCGCCTAACTCGTACATTTCTCTCTTCCTTCTTCTTCTTTCTTGTTTGGATTATGCTTTTAAGCAAAAATCCGTTCTCCCTATTTTGATATATTAGTTGGATTGGACTTATAATCCGAGGATTATTAGTTTCAATTTTGGTTAATATATATTGGTATATCTTTTTCGTAGATATACATGTATATATAACCTTTGGATCCGTTTATATATATTTTTGTGTATATATATATTTCGGATAAATATCCAATAATATTTTGTATACTAGTGTGTGTATATATAAATATTATTTTTGGGATATTAAATCGATTGTTGTTCATTATCTCCAACAATCTTAAAACCTTATATACTTTTGATAATGAACAAGTCGATGGATTCCAAAAGTGTTGGATCCGTGAATGTTGCTCGTGGTGCACATTCAAATGGTCGGAACGGCAACGATGTTGCACATTCCGTGATGCCAGTTGATGGCAGCAACGTTGGAAATAATATTTCCATGGGAGTTGCAAAAACACACGATGGTGCTCCGGAGAACTTTGGTTCACGATCCGGTAGACCTGTGGCTAATGGCACACAATTGGTACCTATTGTGTTGTCTAGTGGATCGGCTAAAAGCCACGAAGGATCCTATGATGGTGTGTACACTACATGGTCTGAGGACTATGGTAGTGCGACCAATGACTTCAACCGTAATCGAAGGAAACTCAAGCGGAAGCTTAGCTTTCAAGAAGATTATGAGAAGAAGGAGAAATGCCACTATGAAGCGAATCGTCATCCTGGTGAAAAAGTTGAGGACAATTTCGCTATGTTCAAAACATGTGGATGGTTGGACGAGTGAGGTCACAACCGAGGTACCCCCGATGTGCGCAATGGACCACCCTTTGTGGAGTGGACGGTTGAGAATGGAACAAGGCACACGGGTTTGAAGGATCACTACGAGATAGGAATAAGGAAATATGTTTCCAATGTATTTTCCTATTTATTTATTTTGAATAAATGTTGTAGTATCCTTGGAATATTTTTATTTGAATAAAAAAAATATAATTGTTCCATTGAGTTGAATCTTGGTACATACGAATTATTAACTAGAATAATGTCAAATGTATGAAATGATTCAATATGGGTGCGTAGTGCATCACGAGGCATTATGTGAAAAATGCTAAAATGGCTTAACGGCCGGAACGAAATGTAACAAGCGTGTTACATGTTTGAAATCCCGTAGAAGGACTGCGGTCCTGGTTCATGTAGAACGATAAGGATTTCAAGGATCAATTTGTCAAAAATTGGGATAGCTATATAATCGTGAGCGTCACAGCTCAATTGTTGAATATTTTAATTAATATTCTGAGAACGATTATATAAGTTTGATTCAACTAGTCGGAAATTTGGTTGTTTTGTTCTTGTTAATTGTGTTATAATTAACTTGATCAAAAATTCCAAATTATACTAGTATATTTAATTTGAGACAAATTGTGTTTTGGTGAATAGTGCTTTTGTAGCACTAATGGAAAGTGCAATTTAATTTGGCATTTTGAAGTGCAAATTAAAACACTGCAATAGTGCTATTAAGCACTAGGTAGAGTGCTTAATTAGGCACTTTCGGCCACTTGGTGGCTGCACCTTTAGGTGTTGGAAACTTAAGCATTTGGTGCTTTGGTAAAAACAATAAAGGTGCTAGATTATGATTGGTCTCAATGCTAATCTACTTAGCTTAAACCTTTCGTGTGTGGCTAATTAAATTTAGCGTTGTAAAAAGTGCTAAGTGACTAGCACGAAAGGAGGTTTGGTTAATTGTGTAATTAACTAATAATCCTTGTGCTAGGTAGCACTGGAATTATAAACTAAGCAACCGAATGTTGCTATGAGTTTATAATTTAAAAGCAATATAGATTGCTTTGGAATCGGTGCGTTAGTTTGGCAGCAATGATTCGTGCTTTGTGTAGCATGTTTCGTGCTTCACTACTAAGCACTGATTCGTGCTTCAATTTCGGAAGCACTGATTCGGGTTTGTGGCCTTTCAGTCAAAAACCGAATGGATTCGTGAGGGCTAATCTGTTAGCACCTACGAAATGTGTTAGCGTGTAACACATGTTTATTCTTTAAAGAATAAAAAAGAGAAAAACCAAATTAATCGTGGATTAATGCGGTTACGAACAATCGATGTGGTGAAAAAGGAAACACCTATTGGTGATTTCAGCGCAAGCGTTGGTATCGTACTCGAGCGTACGACACGGTATTCACCTCAATCGAGCGTTGTTGCCGAACATAAATATCAAGACGTTGATAAGTTCGGGTCTACCTCAAGGTATGTGGGGGTGAGACAATACTTTGGACACGTAAATACCTTTTAAATAAGGTTGCCCACATGAAATTCTTACGAATTGTGGATAAGTAGGAAGTTTCCTTCTAATGCCCGAAATGTGGGGGTGTCTTGCCAAAGGTGTGTATTAGTTCTTAGTACACGAGTCCAAGAGTTTGGATGTACACAAGAACACAAAAGATTGATTCAAGAAATCCATCGTTCTTGGAAGATGTATTTTTGTGAAGGATCAATAAAGGACCTAGCACGTTGAAAGGAACTTTCGGCGTAGCTATGATTGAAGGGTATGAAAGAGAACCCGAGCTCAAAGCTAGACGTAGCAAGAGAGCTAGGATTGAAAAATCCTTTGCTCCATATTTTCTAACGTACATGTTAGAGTGTGATGCGCACAATCTAACTTGTTTACTAGAAAAGAAATTGGATTTTCTGACATGGTTGTTAGAAAATGAGCCTCGAACATATGTAGAAGTGGTGACTTCTACAGGTGGATTAACCCGAGAGAGGCTATCGAGAGTGAAGTAGATTCTATCTTAAAGAATCACACTTGGAATTGGTTGTTCTTCCTCCGGGTTGTAAAACCTTCGGATCCTACGTGGATCACTAGTTGGAAGATAAAATCGGTTGGTTATATCGAAGTAAAATGGCCGAGCTTGTAATTTTAAACTACATGCAACGCGAGTGCCACATTTACTTCAATATATATTCTCTTGTGATGAGAATGAAATCCATTAGGATGATACTTCCCAAGAGCTGTTTAGCGAGACTTGGTAGTTTATCGAAATGGATGTATCGCTTTCTTAATAGACATGGAACAACCCGAGTGTTTCGTGGTTCCGCGCTATGGAAAGAAAGTGTGTAACTGGTCAGATCATTGTTTGGTTTGAAGAAACAATTGCCTTAGTACTTGGCATGTAAGTCTTTATCATACAATGATGTATCACGAGTTTAGTATAAAAAAATGTAATAAATGTCTACGTAATGCGTACAATAGACGAGGTTATCACTATTTGTCTATACACGATAAACTCAACGTGGGTAGTGGCGATCACATGATCAATTCTCCCGAGAACATGTTAAATTTGAGATTTGACATGCGATCAAAGATGGGGGCTTGGCAAATTTAATCTTTGAGATTAAAAATTGTGAGAAGACCGTATGGTCTCGTGATAAGCCAATCTCATTGTGTTGATTAAATCCTTGCAAAGGATGTTAATCAAGTGGCTTGGACACCGTTAGATACTAACGTACAACTAGCCAATAATCACGAGTATTGTACTTCTCATGGAGAATACATTCAGATTATTGGTAGTTTAATTGTATCCAATGGGTTGTACTAGGCCGGACATTACCTTTGCGGTTAACGAACTCGGTAGACATACGAGTAACCCTAGTGTTACGCACTAGAAGGCAATAATGGAAGTTATGAGATACTTATGTATGCTTGTGACTTTGGACTGCACTACGTGGGATATCTAGCCGTACTTGGAAAGTATAGCACGGATGTCAAAGGACACTAAGTCCATTAAAGGCTACGTATTTACGTAGGCCAGTGCAGTTGGTTGGACGGAAATTCTCAAAATGAATTTGTGATAGCTAAGATCCGACGGGATCAAAGCTGAGAGCCTTACACTCGTGTCACGAGCGAGTAGGCCGAATGGCTATGCCATTATTTCGAGAATGTTCCTAGTGGTGAACTCGTACCTCCAATTTGTGTGCATTGCGATAGTCAAGCCAAAATTGGTTAAGTACAGAGTTAAATGTGGAATGGTAAGTCTAGACTTATAAGTCGTAGATATAATACCATTAAACAATTTCTCACAACGGGGGTTATCTCTATTGACTACGTGAAGTCAAAAGATAACGTAACGGTCGCTAACTCGCTAACCCGAGGGTAAGCAAATGGTTGTGGAGAAATTGGAACGAGGAATGGGTTTAAAGCCCTTAGACTAAAAGTTCTATAGTGGACACCCAACCTAGCTGGCACCTAGGTTCAATGGGACAACTAAATTATGGAACGGAGCGTGTCACTGTGGGGGTCTCGGACTCCCTACCACTCCTTGTTAGAACAGTGACTCTCGCGCAAGGTTAGCATGTTGATGCTTTAATGATTCGAATGTCGGTTGACATGTGTGAGTATGCGGGATACTCGGAAAAGAATCACCTATGTGAGAGAGAAGTGAGGGTCGCTTCAAAGGAGAATTGATGGGCACAATTCTTCACAAACTCTTGCAGAACTAGGACGGTGACCCACGACCAAAATGGGCACACTCATGAGAACAGAGCATGGTTGGGAGGTTCCTGTGTGAGATATGTCATCGTCTACACAAACGGCAGTCGGTTCAAAGACATCGCGTTCTACCGAACAGCCAGTAGAGTAAACATTTCTTCACAAGGGAAGGTTCAAAGGGTATAGTGACTCCCTACCTATCCTATGCAGGGATCGACCGTTTGAACACAGTTGTTTCCGATTTCAAAATACCCCGAAAATCAATTTTTCATTCATGTGGGGGATTGTTGGAAAAATAGCATTGAAATGGCATAAAATGACATATTAAGTGGCTATTTTGTGGTACAATTATCAGTGGGGTCCACTTCCGATTTGGGTCGGGTCAAAGTGGATTCGGGATCTTCGTAGTGAGACGAAGAGATTGATATATTGTACGCTCAAAACGGATAATGGGTGAATGAGATATTGATTCTCAAAGTCGACCCATTGAGTTGGAAAAATGTAAGGGAAAAGTGAGCTTTGTCCCACATTGATTTGGAAAGAGGATTTCACCCCCCTTTTATACAAGAGCTTTTTTAGAGCTTGTAGAATTGTATAGCATAGAGGCTCTCTCGCGCGGGGGGGGGGGGGGGGGGGGTTGCAAATCAAATTCCAACTAGACGAGATTGAAAAAGGCTTGATTCAAGCCCCGAGCTCGTGTGCGCCGGCACCTGGCCTTGCGGGCTAAGTTATGCCAATTTCTGAACAGTTTTCCAACACTATATGGCCACACCACGAGGTTACACGAGAGTTCGAACTCTCGTGTTGTGAGCACACACGAGAGTTCAGTCTCGTGTGCACTGAAGCACGAACTTTCGTGCATCCCGAAAGTAACTGAGCTGAAACAGCGCGGACCATTTGTTGGTTCTGGACTGTTACAGGATTAATCTTGTATTAATTCCACCTTTTGAATTTTTTGAGTTAAATCTCAATAATGGTGGCTGTTTCAGGTGTTACAAATCGTGGATTAAATGCTAAACTAAATGCTATTGATTCTTCAACTCCTATATAAGAAGAGTGTAGGAGCAGCAGGTTTACACAGAGAGAAAACAACACACACAACACAGAAAATTCTGTTTTTCCCAGCTCCAAAACTCTGCTCCTACTCCTTTCTTGCTACTGTGTTTTGCCCGTGCTCTAGTTCGCCGGGTTCGTTCGTTTGGGTGCTCAAACGTTGAACCGTTGTACGTTTTATCCTGGGAAACCTAGGCCACAACGCTCCTAGCACTTTTGGGAGGTGACAAATAAGGTTTTAAGGAAAGAAAGGCACTCGCCTAACTCGTACATTTCTCTCTTCCTTCTTCTTCTTTCTTGTTTGGATTATGCTTTTAAGCAAAAATCCGTCCTCCCTATTTTGATATATTAGTTGGATTGGACTTATAATCCGAGGATTATTAGTTTCAATTTTGGTTAATATATATTGGTATATCTTTTTCGTAGATATACATGTATATATAACCTTTGGATCCGTTTATATATATTTGTGTGTATATATATATTTCGGATAAATATCCAATAATATTTTGTATACTAGTGTGTGTATATATAAATATTATTTTTGGGATATTAAATCGATTGTTGTTCATTATCTCCAACAATCTTAAAACCTTATATACTTTTGATAATGAACAAGTCGATGGATTCCAAAAGTATTGGATCCGTGAATGTTGCTCGTGGTGCACATTCAAATGGTCGGAACGGCAACGATGTTGCACATTCCGTGATGCCAGTTGATGGCAGCAACGTTGGAAATAATATTTCCATGGGAGTTGCAAAAACACACGATGGTGCTCCGGAGAACTTTGGTTCACGATCCGGTAGACCTGTGGCTAATGGCACACTTCATTGGATCCTTCATTAATTGCTGCCATAGCTACACTTGCCCGGCTTGCCCACAATGATAGATCCTGATCTCTTTACCATATTTCTAAGCAACCCACAATTGGTTGAGCAGGAGATGAAACTGCTACTAGCTACAAGTAGGCTTGCAACTGAGAAAATACCAAAACCCAACATGGCTGCACAAAGAAAGCCTGGACACACAGTACATCCCCATGCAGAAATGCCAATTATGGCTGCTGGTATTTTTCCTTCATCACCTATTACATTTAAAACTATATTTTTTCGGGATTTAATACCATATGAGGTCCTCCGAGTATAGTGATTTTGCCACGTTCAGTCCTAAACTTTCAAATTGACCATCTGTGGTCCTTCGACTTTCAAATTTAACCATTTGTGGTCCAAGTTAACCACCCATGGTCCTTCAAGTTTTGAAATTTAACTAGTCGTCGTAGTCCTCTCGAAAGGACCAGTGTTGGTTAAAATTTAATAGTTGAAGAACCATGAGTGGTTAACTTGGACCACAGATGGTTAAATTTGAAAGTCGAAGGACTAAAGATTGTCAATTTAAAAGTTTAGGACTAAACGTTACAAAACCACTATACTCGGAGGACCCCAACTGGTATTATCTTTTTTTTTTCGGGGTGACGACGGAAATCGCCACCACCCTTCAACTCCTTAGGTAAACCAGCTGGTTTAAACCAAGAAGGGTGAAATTTGAACACGTGACCTTGTGATTACAAGTTTGCACTAGTACAAAACTACACATTCGCCACTGTTGTAACTGACTTTTCGCAACTGTTGTACAACAGTCGCGGATACCATGGTCGCTGAAAGTGTTGGAATATTCGCCATTGTTATTTCGATATTATTTAAACTATATTATGATTATAACAAGGTAAAGAAAGTGATTGATGAATATGGGGAACATTGCATGTAGGTTGCAATAATCCATTGTCCTCACTAGCTTAATTTGTATATACAAAAATATATATGTTATTAATTTGTAATCTTGTAATGTATTTATGTTTATTCTTTAAAAAGAATTTTACGCTTTTATACAAATCGGGATTTTAATTGTTACTTAAAAAAAAAAAGTTAAGCATATTTGTCCAACCCGTGGGGTCCGCCAAGGAATATATAACAACCATATAAACTAGAAAAATATTGAGAACATACACATGTATATATATTAGACTTATTATGATCTTATCACAATCTTCATTATATTACTTTACTTGATCATAATCCAAATTAATTTCTCCCATACCCATATATACAGTCCTTCTGTTGTGTTGGATTTGGAGCACCAATCCCACGATGACAGCTGCATTTTTCATCATCATGTGCCCCTAAGTCCAATAGAAGAACTAGAGGAAAGAGAAGTGCGACCTCCGTGCAAAATCTGCGCTTCTTCTTCACAACCAGTTGCAACAAAAGAGAGCACATCAATCATCCATAGAAGTCCTACCATACCATCATATACAGGATTACAAATTGATCCTTCATTAATTGCTGCCACAGCTACACTTGCCCGGCTTGCCCGAAATGATTTGATAGATCCTGATCTCTTGACCATATTTCTAAGCTACCCACATTTGGATGAGCAGGAGATGAAAGTGCTACTAGCTACAAGCCAACTTGCAACTGAGAAAATACCAAAAAACAACATGACTGCACAAAGAAAGCCTGAACACATATCACTTCCCCTTTCAGGAATGCCAATTATGGCTGCTGGTATTTTTCCTTCAATACCTATTACGTTTAAAAATATTTTTTTTTTTTGGGAGTTAATACCATCTGAGGTCCTCTGAGTATAGTAATTTTGCCACGTTCAGTCCTAAACTTTCAAATTGACCATCTGTGGTCCTTCGACTTTCATATTTAACCATTTGTGGTCCAAGTTAACCACCCATGGTCCTTAAAGTTTATAAATTTAACTAGTCGTAATGTAACACCCCGTGTTACGGCCCTTAATCCCGAATTAATTATTTAATTAATTCCATTAATAATAATTAAAAAGGATTTAATTTGATTAGAAATCCCTTTAATTAATTAACATGGTCCACCATGGATCATGGACCCTTGCCTAAACTAGAGTCATAAGCCTATTAGGAATAAAGAAAGTATACCTTTACTATTCAGATTATGGTTAGGATTCTCTTTAATTAATTAATATGGTCCACCATGGTCCATGGGCCCTTATCCCTGAAGCCAACCCCTTAGTCCTATAAGGAATAGAATTTGTAAACCCATGCCACTTAGACCATGATTAGGAATCTTAATTATATAAATAGGGACATAGAAGGCACCTAGAACACACACCACAAATAATCCCTCACCACACAAGAAAGTTCCAAGAACTCCCGTAGTAGAAATCAAGAAAGGAGAAATCTTAAAGAAAGACCCTTCATAGCCAAGGGAATTAATTAAGGCTAAGAGGTAACCCATGTCTCAACAAAACCTATTTTCTTCGCTATAATCTCTTTCCTTGGCCTCCCTCTATATTCTTGTGTCTTGATTGATTTCTTCTATGATAATTATGTTATGTTCTTGATGATTGATAAGATGATTTATATGCTTTCTTGGGAATCTTGATGACCTTGATGTTAAAAAAAAGAAGTTCTTGATTATGATATGTGATTCTTGACGAATCTTGATATTTTCTTGATATTAAGAATAAAATATGTTCTTGATGATTTGGGTGGGATTAGAGCCCTAGGTTGGATTGGGAATTTGTATTGAGGATGCTCTTGATTTATATTTGGGTGGGAATTCGCATGTTCGGGTGTTGTTTATATTTAGAAGTCATAATAGGATAAGTCCTACATGATTATTGCTTTTGATCCATTAATTACTTATGTGATGTCGTTATTTGCGTTTAAAAGTGTCTAAGCATGGTTTCGGGTTCCACAAAGGATCCCGGGACGAATTTGTGATGAATGAGTCAGTGGGGGGTAGGGTGGGGGTGGGGGAACCCACCACCTACCCGCTGCCCAAAGAGGCGCTGCCCGGCAGCGGGCAGCCACCGGGCAACCGGCTACCCGCCGGCTACCCGCTGCCCGAAACAGCGCCCACCGGCGGGCAGCCGGCGGGTGACCCCCACCCACCGGCTACCCGCTGGTCCACACCCCACCCCGGGTCCCCGGCTTCCCCGTTTGATGTTCCCCGTCCCCCTTGGTGTCCCAACGGACCCCGTTTGTCGTGCCTGAGTCTAGTTTGGAATTTCGGGTACCATTCGTAGGTTAAACGAGTCTTAGGGATTGCATGCTAGTTGAATTGGTAACCCGTGGACCTAGGTGGAAGTTATATGAGCCCTTAGGAACTATTCTTAGTATGTGAATGAGCACATGTAAGCTTAATTATACGTCTCCCCCTTCCCTATGTGAATTATGTGTTATTATGTGCTATTATGTGTTACGTGATGCATGACCCCAACTTGGTTAAGATCAATTGGGCTATACGGGCAGTTGAATGGGCTGAGAACCATCCCAACTGTTAACCAGGCCGGCTAAGATCGGTCAGGGATATTATTATAGGACTAAGGTCCACTATACGGGCAGTTGAATGGGTTGAGAACCATCCCAACTGTTAACCAGGCTGGTAGAGACCGGTCAGGTATATAAAGATTATGAATAGGACTGAAGGTCCACATGGGCCTCGGTGATATGACCCACCGACCGGGACGCGCCAGGCGGTATGGGGCCAATAAGCCGAGGAAGGTTGTAGTCCACCGAACTGAGTAATCAGGCGGTGTGTAGGGCTACGACTGGCTGCGACCCACCGAGTGGTGGGACATCGGTATGTAGGACCGTAGTCTCCGAGGATCTTTGCCCACCGACTGAGTTTAGCTCAGCGGTGTGTCGGGCTTGATCCGCTACGGCCCACCGATTGTGCGCATCAACGGTGTGTAGGGTCGTAAGTCCCCCCTTGTAAAGGGGATCGCGGTCCACTAACTGGGCGCATCAGCGGTGTGTCGGATCGTGGTCCGACGTTGAGTTCGTCAGCGGTTCTAAAAGGGTTGGTTGCGATCAACTCCCCTCGTACCGCGGTACTGAGGTAGGGTGCTGCGGGGCCGTGTTAATGCTATAGGCATTAACCCTCATGTTCGAGGCATGCGATTGGTCCCGTGGCGCCATCGATGATTATGTGATATGAATGATGATTGAATGATGATGTGTTTGAATTGAAAAGTGATCTGTGACCTTAGATGCGTATTCCTTATGATGTTATCTCTACTTAACCGTTTATCATTGATTAATGTGCTTGTCCCCATTTGCTGAGTCTATTCCCGGTTTTAAAGCTAGAGTCTCCTAAGTATATATCTTCCTGCTTCAAAATGGTTTTCCTATATCTATATCTATATATATACCTATATTGTATTTCAACGCGTTGGAGTGGGTTACCAGCATCTCTCGCTGAACAGATATATTTGGCTTTCAGGCACAAAGGAGTAGACACTGGAGCGCGCTAGAGATTTGGAGCGTAGAGTAGATAGTTTCCCTTTCGGCTTGCGTGCATGCTCATGTATTTACATTATTGAGGATATTAGTTAGTTAGCCTGTGCACCTGAGTTCTCTAGCTCAGGTGTGGCATAGCACCCCGTACTCTATTATATTATGTTTTGGGATTTAATGAGAATTTACCTTTATTTTATAAGTCTTAAAAGTTTCAAAATTTCGGGGTGTTACACGTAATCCTCTCGAAAGGACCACAGCTGGTTAAAATTTAATAGGTGAAAGACCATGAGTGGTTAACTTGGACCACGGATGGCTAAATTCGAAAGTCGAAGGACCAAAGATGGTCAATTTAAAAGTTTAGGACTAAACGTGAAAAAATCACTATACTCGGAGGACCACTATCCCAGAATGACAGCTGCATTTTTCATCATCATGTGCCCCTAAATCCAATAGAAGAACTAGAGGAGGGAGAAGTGCGACCTCCGTGCAAAATATGTGCATCTTTTTCACAGCTAGTTGTAGAAAAAGAGAGCACATTAATCATCCATATACGAAAGTGCTACCATACCATCATATACAGGATTACAAATTGATCCTTCATTAATTGCTGCCATAGCTACACTTGGCCGGCTTGCCCAAAATGATTTGATAGATCCGATCTCTTGACCATATTTCTAAGCAACCCACAATTGGTTGAGCAGGAGATGAAACTGCTACTAGCTACAAGCAAGCTTGCAACTGAGAAAATACCAAAACCCAACATGGCTGCACAAAGAAAGCCTGGACACATAGTACATCCCCCTGCAGAAATGCCAATTATGGCTGCTGGTATATTTCCATCAACACCTATTACATTTAAAACTATATTTTTTTCGGGATTTAATACCATCTGAGGTCCTCCGAGTATAGTGATTTTGCCACGTTCAGTCCTAAACTTTCAAATTGACCATGTGTGATCCTTCGACTTTCAAATTTAACCATTTGTGGTCCAAGTTAACCAACCATGGTCCTTCAAGTTTTGAAATTTAACTAGTCGTCGTAGTCCTCTCGAAAGGACCACTGATGGTTAAAATTTAATAGTTGAAGAACCATGAGTGGTTAACTTAGACCACAGATGGTTAAATTTGAAAGTCGAAGGACCAAAGATTGTCAATTTAAAAGTTTAGGACTAAACGTTACAAAACCACTATACTCGAAGGACCCCAACTGGTATTATCTCTTTTTTTTCGGGGTGACGACGGAAATCGCCACCACCCTTCAACTCCTTAGGTAAACCAGCTGGTTTAAACCAAGAAGGCTGAAATTTGAACACGTGACCTTGTGATTACGAGTTTGCACTAGTACAAAACTACACATTCGCCACTGTTGTAACTGACTTTTCGCAACTGTTGTACAACAGTCGCAGATACCATGGTCGCTGGAAGTGTTGGAATATTCGCCACTGTTATTTCGATATTATTTAAACTATATTATGATTATAACAAGGTAAAGAAAGTGATTGATGAATATGGGGAACATTGCATGTAGGTGGCAATAATCCATTGTCCTCACTAGCTTGATTTATATATACAAAAATATATATGTTATTAATTTGTAATCTTGTAATGTATTTATGTTTATTCTTTAAAAAGAATTTTACGCTTATATACAAATCGTGATTTTAATTGTTACTTTAAAAAAAAAAAGTTAAGCATATTTGTCCAACCCGTGGGGTCCGCCAAGGAATATATAACAACCATATAAACTAGAAAAATATTGAGAACATACACATGTATATATATTACACTTATTATGATCTCATCACAATCTTCATTATATTACTTTACTTGATCATAATCCAAATTAATTTCTCCCATACCCATATATACATCCCTTCTGTTGTGTTGGATTTGGAGCACCAATCCCACAATGACAGCTGCCTTTTTCATCATCATGTGCCCCTATGTCCAACAGAAGAACTAGAGGAAAGAGAAGTGTGACCTCCGTTCAAAATCTGTGCTTCTTCTTCACAGCCAGTTGCAACAAAAGAGAGCACATCAATCATCCATAGAAGTCCTACCATACCATCATATACAGCATTACAAATTGATCCTTCATTAATTGCTGCCACAGCTACACTTGCCCGGCTTGCCCGAAATGATTTGATAGATCCTGATCTCTTGACCATATTTTTAAGCTACCCACAATTGGATGAGCAGGAGATGAAAGTGCTACTAGCTACAAGCCAACTTGCAACTGAGAAAATACCAAAAAACAACATGACTGCACAAAGAAAGCCTGAACACATATCACTTCCCCATTCAGGAATGCCAATTATGGCTGCTGGTATTTTTCCTTCAATACCTATTACATTTAAAAATATATTTTTTTTGGGGAGTTAATACCATCTGAGGTCCTCCGAGTATAGTAATTTTGCCACGTTCAGTCCTAAACTTTCAAATTGACCATCTGTGGTCCTTCGACTTTCAAATTTAACCATTTGTGGTCCAAGTTAACCACCCATGGTCCTTAAAGTTTATAAATTTAACTAGTCGTAATCCTCACGAGAGGACCACGGCTGGTTAAAATTTAATAGGTGAACGACCATGAGTGGTTAACTTGGACCACGGATGGCTAAATTTGAAAGTCGAAAGACCAAAGATGGTCAATTTAAAAGTTTAGGACTAAACGTGAAAAAACCACTATACTCGGAGGACCACTATCCCAGAATGACAGCTGCATTTTTCATCATCATGTGCCCCTAAATCCAATAGAAGAACTAGAGGAGGGAGAAGTGCGACCTCTGTGCAAAATATGTGCATCTTTTTCACAGCTAGTTGTAGCAAAAGAGAGCACATCAATCACCCATATATGAAAGTCCTACCATATCATCATATACAGGATTACAAATTGATCATTCATTAATTGCTGCCATAGCTACACTTGCCCGGCTTGCCCAAAATGATTTGATAGATCCGATCTCTTGACCATATTTCTAAGCAACCCACAATTGGTTGAACAGGAGATGAAACTGCTACTAGCTACAAGCAAGCTTACAACTGAGAAAAATACCAAAACCCAACATGGCTGCACAAAGAAAGCCTGAACACATAGTACATCCCCATTCAGAAATGCCAATTATGGCTGCTGTCCTTCAACACCTATTACATTTAAAACTATATTTTTTTCGGGATTTAATACCATCTGACGTCTTCCGAGTATAGTGATTTTGCCACGTTCAGTCCTAAACTTTCAAATTGACCATGTGTGATCCTTCGACTTTCAAATTTAACCATTTGTGGTCCAAGTTAACCACCCATTGTCCATCAAGTTTCGAAATTTAACTAGTCGTCGTAGTCCTCTCGAAAGGACCACTGTTGGTTAAAATTTAATAGTTGAAGAACCATGAGTGGTTAATTTGGACCACGGATGGTTAAATTTGAAAGTCGAAGGACCAAAGATTGTCAATTTAAAAGTTTAGGACTAAACGTTACAAAACCACTATACTCGGAGGACCCCAACTGGTATTATCTCTTTTTTTTCGGGGTCACGACGGAAATCGCCACCACCCTTCAACTCCTTAGGTAAACCAGCTGGTTCAAACCAAGAAGGCAGAAATTTGAACACGTGACCTTGTGATTACGAGTTTACACTAGTACAAAACTACACATTCGCCACTGTTGTAACTGACTTTTCGCAACTGTTGTACAACAGTCGCGGATACCATGGTCGCTGAAAGTGTTGGAATATTCGCCACTGTTATTCCGATATTATTTAAACTATATAATGATTATAACGAGGTAAAGAAAGTGATTGATGAATATGGGGAACATTGCATGTAGGTGGCAATAATCCATTGTCCTCACTAGCTTAATTTGTATATACAAAAATATATATGTTATTAATTTGTAATCTTGTAATGTATTTATGTTTATTCTTTAAAAAGAATTTTATGCTTATATACAAATCGTGATTTTAATTGTTACTTTAAAAAAAAAAAGTTAAGCATATTTGTCCAACCCGTGGGGTCCGCCAAGGAATATATAACAACCATATAAACTAGAAAAATATTGAGAACATACACATGTATATATATTAGACTTATTATGATCTTATCACAATCTTCATTATATTACTTTACTTGATCATAATCCAAATTAATTACTCCCATACCCATATATACAGCCCTTCTGTTGTGTTGGATTTGGAGCACCAATCCCACGATGACAGCTGCCTTTTTCATCATCATGTGCCCCTATGTCCAACAGAAGAACTAGAGGAAAGAGAAGTGTGACCTCCGTTCAAAATATGTGCTTCTTCTTCACAGCCAGTTGCAACAAAAGAGAGCACATCAATCATCCATAGAAGTCCTACCATACCATCATATACAGCATTACAAATTGATCCTTCATTAATTGCTGCCACAGCTACACTTGCCCGGCTTGCCCGAAATGATTTGATAGATCCTGATCTCTTGACCATATTTTTAAGCTACCCACAATTGGATGAGCAGGAGATGAAAGTGCTACTAGCTACAAGCCAACTTGCAACTGAGAAAATACCAAAAAACAACATGACTGCACAAAGAAAGCCTGAACACATATCACTTCCCCATTCAGGAATGCCAATTATGGCTGCTGGTATTTTTCCTTCAATACCTATTACATTTAAAAATATATTTTTTTTTGGGGAGTTAATACCATCTGAGGTCCTCCGAGTATAGTAATTTTGCCACGTTCAGTCCTAAACTTTCAAATTGACCATCTGTGGTCCTTCGACTTTCAAATTTAACCATTTGTGGTCCAAGTTAACCACCCATGGTCCTTAAAGTTTATAAATTTAACTAGTCGTAATCCTCACGAATGAACCACGACTGGTTAAAATTTAATAGGTGAAAGACCATGAGTGGTTAACTTAGACCACGGATGGCTAAATTTGAAAGTCGAAGGACCAAAGATGGTCAATTTAAAAGTTTAGGACTAAACGTGAAAAAACCACTATACTCGGAGGACCACTATCCCAGAATGACAGCTGCATTTTTCATCATCATGTGCCCCTAAATCCAATAGAAGAACTAGAGGAGGGAGAAGTGCGACCTCCGTGCAAAATATGTGCATCTTTTTCACAGCTAGTTGCAGCAAAAGAGAGCACATCAATCATCCATATATGAAAGTCCTACCATACCATCATATACAGGATTACAAATTGATCCATCATTAATTGCTGCCATAGCTACACTTGCCCGGCTCGCCCAAAATGATTTGATAGATCCGATCTCTTGACCATATTTCTAAGCAACCCACAATTGGTTGAGCAGGAGATGAAACTGCTACTAGCTACAAACAAGCTTGCAACTGAGAAAATACCAAAACCCAACATGGCTGCACAAAGAAAGCCTGGACACATAGTACATCCCCATGCAGAAATGCCAATTATGGCTGCTGGTATATTTCCATCAACACCTATTACATTTAAAACTATATTTTTTTCGGGATTTAATACCATCTGAGGTCCTCCGAGTAAAGTGATTTTGCCACGTTCAGTCCTAAACTTTCAAATTGACCATGTGTGATCCTTCGACTTTCAAATTTAACCATTTGTGGTCCAAGTTAACCACCCATAGTTCTTCAAGTTTCGAAATTTAACTAGTCATCGTAGTCCTCTCGAAAGGACCACTGTTGGTTAAAATTTAATAGTTGAAGAACCATGAGTGGTTAACTTGGACCACGGATGGTTAAATTTGAAAGTCGAAGGACCAAAGATTGTCAATTTAAAAGTTTAGGACTAAACGTTACAAAACCACTATAATCGAGGACCCCAACTGGTATTATCTCTTTTTTTTCGGGGTGACGACGGAAATCGCCACCACCCTTCAACTCCTTAGGTAAACCAGCTGGTTCAAACTAAGAAGGCTGAAATTTGAACACGTGACCTTGTGATTACGAGTTTACACTAGTACAAAACTACACATTCGCCACTGTTGTAACTAACTTTTCGCAACTGTTGTACAACATTTACGGATACCATGGTCGCTGAAAGTGTTGGAATATTCGCCACTGTTATTCCGATATTATTTAAACTATATTATGATTATAACAAGGTAAAGAAAGTGATTGATGAATATGGGGAACATTGCATGTAGGTGGCAATAATCCATTGTCCTCACTAGCTTAATTTGTATATACAAAAATATATATGTTATTAATTTGTAATCTTGTAATTTATTTATGTTTATTCTTTAAAAAGAATTTTATTCTTATACACAAATCGTGATTTTAATTGTTACTTTAAAAAAAAAAAAAAAAGTTAGGCATATTTGTCCAACCCGTGGGGTCCGCCAAGGAATATATAACAACCATATAAACTAGAAAAATATTGAGAACATACACATGTATATATATTAGACTTATTATGATCTTATCACAATCTTCATTATATTACTTTACTTGATCATAATCCAAATTAATTTCTCCCATACCCATATATACAGCCCTTCTGTTGTGTTGGATTTGGAGCACCAATCCCACAATGACAGCTGCCTTTTTCATCATCATGTGCCCCTATGTCCAACAGAAGAACTAGAGGAAAGAGAAGTGTGACCTCCGTTCAAAATCTGTGCTTCTTCTTCACAGCCAGTTGGAACAAAAGAGAGCACATCAATCATCCATAGAAGTCCTACCATACCATCATATACAGCATTACAAATTGATCCTTCATTAATTGCTGCCACAGCTACACTTGCCCGGCTTGCCCGAAATGATTTGATAGATCCTGATCTCTTGACCATATTTTTAAGCTACCCACAATTGGATGAGCAGGAGATGAAAGTGCTACTAGCTACAAGCCAACTTGCAACTGAGAAAATACCAAAAAACAACATGACTGCACAAAGAAAGCCTGAACACATATCACTTCCCCATTCAGGAATGCCAATTATGGCTGCTGGTATTTTTCCTTCAATACCTATTACATTTAAAATATATTTTTTTTGGGGAGTTAATACCATCTGAGGTCCTCCGAGTATAGTAATTTTGCCACGTTCAGTCCTAAACTTTCAAATTGACCATCTGTGGTCCTTCGACTTTCAAATTTAACCATTTGTGGTCCAAGTTAACCACCCATGGTCCTTAAAGTTTATAAATTTAACTAGTCGTAATCCTCACGAGAGGACCACGGCTGGTTAAAATTTAATAGGTGAACGACCATGAGTGGTTAACTTGGACCACGGATGGCTAAATTTGAAAGTCGAAAGACCAAAGATGGTCAATTTAAAAGTTTAGGACTAAACGTGAAAAAACCACTATACTCGGAGGACCACTATCCCAGAATGACAGCTGCATTTTTCATCATCATGTGCCCCTAAATCCAATAGAAGAACTAGAGGAGGGAGAAGTGCGACCTCCGTGCAAAATATGTGCATCTTTTTCACAGCTAGTTGTAGCAAAAGAGAGCACATCAATCACCCATATATGAAAGTCCTACCATATCATCATATACAGGATTACAAATTGATCCTTCATTAATTGCTGCCATAGCTACACTTGCCCGGCTTGCCCAAAATGATTTGATAGATCCGATCTCTTGACCATATTTCTAAGCAACCCACAATTGGTTGAACAGGAGATGAAACTGCTACTAGCTACAAGCAAGCTTACAACTGAGAAAAATACCAAAACCCAACATGGCTGCACTAAGAAAGCCTGGACACATAGTACATCCCCATTCAGAAATGCCAATTATGGCTGCTGTCCTTCAACACCTATTACATTTAAAACTATATTTTTTTCGGGATTTAATACCATCTGACGTCCTCCGAGTATAGTGATTTTGCCACGTTCAGTCCTAAACTTTCAAATTGACCATGTGTGATCCTTCGACTTTCAAATTTAACCATTTGTGGTCCAAGTTAACCACCCATTGTCCTACAAGTTTCGAAATTTAACTAGTCGTCGTAGTCCTCTCGAAAGGACCACTGTTGGTTAAAATTTAATAGTTGAAGAACCATGAGTGGTTAATTTGGACCACGGATGGTTAAATTTGAAAGTCGAAGGACCAAAGATTGTCAATTTAAAAGTTTAGGACTAAACGTTACAAAACCACTATACTCGGAGGACCCCAACTGGTATTATCTCTTTTTTTTCGGGGTCACGACGGAAATCGCCACCACCCTTCAACTCCTTAGGTAAACCAGCTGGTTCAAACCAAGAAGGCAGAAATTTGAACACGTGACCTTGTGATTACGAGTTTACACTAGTACAAAACTACACATTCGCCACTGTTGTAACTGACTTTTCGCAACTGTTGTACAACAGTCGCGGATACCATGGTCGCTGAAAGTGTTGAATATTCGCCACTGTTATTCCGATATTATTTAAACTATATAATGATTATAACGAGGTAAAGAAAGTGATTGATGAATATGGGGAACATTGCATGTAGGTGGCAATAATCCATTGTCCTCACTAGCTTAATTTGTATATACAAAAATATATATGTTATTAATTTGTAATCTTGTAATGTATTTATGTTTATTCTTTAAAAAGAATTTTATGCTTATATACAAATCGTGATTTTAATTGTTACTTTAAAAAAAAAAGTTAAGCATATTTGTCCAACCCGTGGGGTCCGCCAAGGAATATATAACAACCATATAAACTAGAAAAATATTGAGAACATACACATGTATATATATTAGACTTATTATGATCTTATCACAATCTTCATTATATTACTTTACTTGATCATAATCCAAATTAATTTCTCCCATACCCATATATACAGCCCTTCTGTTGTGTTGGATTTGGAGCACCAATCCCACGATGACAGCTGCCTTTTTCATCATCATGTGCCCCTATGTCCAACAGAAGAACTAGAGGAAAGAGAAGTGTGACCTCCGTTCAAAATCTGTGCTTCTTCTTCACAGCCAGTTGCAACAAAAGAGAGCACATCAATCATCCATAGAAGTCCTACCATACCATCATATACAGCATTACAAATTGATCCTTCATTAATTGCTGCCACAGCTACACTTGCCCGGCTTGCCCGAAATGATTTGATAGATCCTGATCTCTTGACCATATTTTTAAGCTACCCACAATTGGATGAGCAGGAGATGAAAGTGCTACTAGCTACAAGCCAACTTGCGACTGAGAAAATACCAAAAAACAACATGACTGCACAAAGAAAGCCTGAACACATATCACTTCCCCATTCAGGAATGCCAATTATGGCTGCTGGTATTTTTCCTTCAATACCTATTACATTTTAAAATATATTTTTTTTTGGGGAGTTAATACCATCTGAGGTCCTCTGAGTATAGTAATTTTGCCACGTTCAGTCCTAAACTTTCAAATTGACCATCTGTGGTCCTTCGACTTTCAAATTTAACCATTTGTGGTCCAAGTTAACCACCCATGGTCCTTAAAGTTTATAAATTTAACTAGTCGTAATCCTCACGAATGAACCACGACTGGTTAAAATTTAATAGGTGAAAGACCATGAGTGGTTAACTTAGACCACGGATGGCTAAATTTGAAAGTCGAAGGACCAAAGATGGTCAATTTAAAAGTTTAGGACTAAACGTGAAAAAACCACTATACTCGGAGGACCACTATC